>NC_039358.1:106418007-106735554 GCF_003573695.1 Papaver somniferum
GTTTTGAAAGAGTTTAGTAATGTTCCTACTTAGAACATCCTCTATCAAAACAAAGATAAGAGGAGAAAGCGGATCCCCTTGACGCAAACCTCTATTAATCTTGAAAAAACCCTCCGGACTCCCATTAAGAAGAATATAAATCCTGGCAGACTTCAGAATATTGTGAATCCAAGTACACCAATCCTCTGAGAAACCATATCTACGAAACACCTCCAAGACAAAAGGCCAACTTACTGTATCAAAAGCTTGAGAAATATCAAGTTCGAGACCTAAGTTGCCATCCTTTCTTTTAATGTGCAGCTCATTAACCAATTCAGACGCCAAACTAATATTTTCATGAATATTTCTCCCCTTCATAAAAGCCACTTGTTCCTCCGAAACCAAATTATCTAAGACTTTTCCAAGTCTGGTTGCTAAAATTTTGGTAAAAATTTTGAAGAAAAAATTACTTAGACCAATTGGTCTATACTTCTTCGGCTATCCGCACCTCTTACCTTAGCAAGCAAAAGAATGAGACTAGAATTAGCCCCATTAGGAATAGTTTTGTTGTTCCAGCAAAAAATAATAGCCTTAGCTAGGTCTTGATGAATTAAATCCCAACAATGTCTATAAAAACACCCCGAGAAACCATCCGGACCTGGAGCACTATCCGCACCCAAATCAAACACCACCACCTTAATTTCCTCCAAAGAAGGAATGGAATCCAACATATGTCTTTCCTCGAGAGAAATAGAATTATGTTCATACTCAAACAAACTATCCTCAATCTGCGTATCTACTCCATTAAATTTACTCTCATAATAAGAAACAACATGGTCTCTTAATTGGTCCGGATCAAGGGACCCATCATCTGTCACCAACTCCGAAATTGTATTGACACTTCTACGAGTATTAATAGTACTATGGAAATATGAAGTATTGCTAGAACCCTCCAAGATCCATTTGTTGCGAGATTTTTGCTTCAACATAATATGCTGCTGCATACGCAACTCCTGAACAGCCACAAGCGCATCCTTCATCTCATTCTTCTTAGAAATGTCAAAAGGGTCCTCATCCGAATTCCTACTAGCCACTTCAAACTTTAATTGAGCCTGTTTGAGTCTTGCATTCACATTACCAAACACCTGTTGATTCCACAACTTCATAGCTACCTTCAATCTCTTCAGCTTGAAAGGAAAAATAAAATCCAGATTACCATACACCGGAGCATTCCAAGAAGTCTCAACCATTCTCAAAAAATCAGGATGCGTAAACCACATTTTATGAATTCTGAAAGGAGCACGTCTCGGCCTAGAAGCAACAAAAGGATAACCAATAAGAGTCGAATGATCGGAAACTTCCCTAAGAAGAGCTTTACACCGCCAATTCGAAAATTTAGTTAACCAAGGTTCATTAATAATAGCACGATCCAACTTGCTAATAATTCTTCCCACCCCCGATTGGCCATTAGTCCAAGTGAACTTAGAACCCAAAGAATCTGCCTCAAAAAGACCATTCTCTTCCATCCAGTCACTGAATTCATTAATACTAGAAGTAAGAACATCTGTACCACCCTTCTTCTCATCATTGCGAAGAACACAGTTAAAATCTCCAATTACCAACCAAGGATTAGTAGAATCCACCACAGAAAGTTGACTCCATAATCTCCTTCTAAAAACTTGGATATAACTAGCATGAACACAAGAAATAAAGACTCCTTCTGTCTTCACCGTAATAGCCTGCCTAGTCATATTTAACACCACTGGATCTTCAATATCTTCACTCCAAAGAATCCAAAGATTACCAATAGAACTTGAAGTAGAATTATGAACTTCCTTCTTAACAAAACCAGCTAAATTAAGCCGTAACATAACACCATCTGAATAAGGGATTTTCGGCTCAGCAATACACATAAGAACCGGCTTAAACTCCTTAACTAACTCACGTAATTTCAAACCAGCTTCCTCCTTCGACACTCCATTGACATTCCAAAAGAGAACTCGCATTAGGAAAATGTCTTTTTTGGTTTAGAAGATATCTTAGGATTCTTAGTCGGAACCCTTTTTTCAATAACTGGAGAGAAACCTTTGCTAACTCTGATTCCCAAATCATTAACCTCAGAGTCCGAGTCAGACTTGGATTCTGGAGATTTGTTTTGAGTATAACTTTGTGAACTAGTCTGAATTGGCACACGACCAGGCTTCCTAGTTTGCTTAGGCACAACTTTCTCAACTGGAATCTCAGACCATTTGGCTCCCTTGACACCTGTTGATGCCTTCTCTGGCGTGAGTTCCTCATCCGAACTCTCCTTCTCTTGATTAGATTGTTGCACTGTGTTGGCTAGCCCCAACTCAGCTGTCAAAACATCAAATTTATTCGGTGAGATAACCACAGTATTATCCGCCAAAACATTGCAGGTAGGTTTCTCCGCAATACTATGAACCACTGCGTCTTTAATAGGTATAAAGGAAGTAGAAGAGTTGGCCTGGTTCCTATCAGTACTAGAGTGATTAATTCTCGCCAATTCATCACTCTTTCCTGACTTAGCTGCAATTGTGGTTTCATCTACCATCAATATGTTAGCTAATGCTATTTTCGCAGCAAGCGCCTGTTTAGCTGTCTGAACAGCGTCAGACGCTGCACGAAGCTGAGCTTCAGAAGCAGCCAGCACAGCACCTCTTCAAGCTGACTAGTATCCTCCTTACCAGCAGCATTCTCCCCAACAGTAACAGGTATATTAATATCTTTACCCGCACCAGGCACATTACCAGTTTCCCCCGCACCAGTGTTTGCAAATTCACCAGTTTCGCCTGACTTGTCAACACCACTAGTACCTTCTTGATTTTTATTCTTCTTACGATTGCGTGATCGCTTCTTACCTTTAGCTTCCTGCCAGTCTTGTGTATCCTCCATCTCCTTGACAGATTCATCAGACTTTGGTTTCCTCCTGCACTCACTCTCACTGTGTCCAATAATGTTACAATGCAAACAGAATTTTGGATGCTTAGGTATCTCCACATATTGCCAGAAAGTTCTCTCACCAGCTGTTAGTAGAATTCTGTCAGGAATGTGTTTTGCAAAATCTACATCAACCAGCACTGATGCATAGCTTCCAAACTCCAGATTCAATGTTCTTTGATCAACTACAATCGGATTACCAACTGCTTTCCCAAAGGATAGCAAAGATCTCTCAGTCCATAACTCTGCATGAAGACCCGGGAGATGAACCCAAACAGGTGCACGGGAAGTATTTTGTCTTTCAGGTTCGAAACCAGGGTACCAATCCATCAAACGTAGCTCTTGTTGATTAACAAACCATTTCCTGTTACGGATTCTGGCTTTTGTTTGCTCATCACGCAACATAACTACAAAGAAACCCTTACTCATAGACATAAACCTAACGGAGTTAGGGTTTAGCTTCCATTGAGTAACTAAATTGTTCTTCACCTCCAAAAACTTCAAACCAATGAAGTTGAGTCTTGCAATAAAGCTAAACTCAAAAGGCTTACAACCTTCCTGGTAAAAATAGGTAGGGATTACCAAAGAAGGTTCTCCATTAATTAACGTGGGATTTGGCAGACTACTAACATCAACACCCGTAGGCTGTAATGTTTGACGTACCTTCACTTTTTCCGCAAAGGTTGGAGTTGGTGATCCATTCGTAATATGTAACACAGTTTCCTCAGTCATCATTAATCCTAAGATTAAACAATAATTGAAGAAGAAAATTGAAAAACGCACAAAACCCTAGGAAAATCGCCAGATTTTCTCTCTCCTCATATTTTTTCTTTTAATCTCAATATAAATAATTAAATGGATACATACTTCAACACTCCACCCTTGTCATATATTCCCATACATCACACTAGATAGATATCATATTCATGGAATACGATTCACTTTCAAGATGTCTTGATGGTGAAATGGTAGACACGCGAGACTCAAAATCTCATGCTGAAGAGCGTGGAGGTTCGAGTCCTCTTCAAGGCATAATATTGAGAATGCTCATTCAATGAGCAATTCAATAAGAGATATCGGATCGAATCGGTATTGGTAGACCGAGTATCTGTTGATACGAAGTAGTCCGGCGATCCCTACGATCCGAGTCCGAGATGTTGGAATTGGAATAAGTTCGGCAGTGGATCACTAAATTTTGGAGATGTTCTCTACCTAATGAATGGGGAGTCCACTTTGAAATCATACGCCCTGCACCACCCCCCGAGTATATGCTTCAACAGGAATCACACAGGGGTAAATTGATACAATAGAAACCTCTGAGAAAATGCCCTCCCGTAACCCAGCAGATAAAGTACATTACATAATACATTTTAGGGATTGGTGACTTACCCATTCAGTTATTTTGGCACTGGACGTTCCCAAAATGGGTACTATCAGGTAGGGTGAATTCGATAATAGACGTCTGTTGGCATTCCAGTCTTCCTTCCCCTTTCAGGGAAAGAAAATCTAGTACCTCTTGGTCGTGTGAATATCTGAATAGGACGAACCGGCCCCGTGGATATCTTTGCTTTGGAACAAAACAATTAGAATTAGGCTCGGTCAACTGGAATGTGTATTAGCCATATAAAAGATCTTTCAATTGAGAAGATCCATCGACTTGAGACGAAGAGAAAGGTCTATCTATTTTAGTTAGTTATCCAGTTAAACCAATGAAATGATTCATTATTGGAGCAGATAGCAAGAACCATTTCATCGGACATGCGTATTTTTTATTTTCCAACAGATTTACATGTTTAATTAATGGATTTTTTTTGATGTAGTGAATAATAGGCTCTGGTTGTTCGTTGTTCAACAATTCTTGTTTAGGCAGTTCATACCATTCATACATAGTGTTTTGATCTAAGATTTCAATTCTTTTATCTTTCAGCAGTAGCGTATTGTTCCATGTAGCTAAGGTCAAAAATATGGAAGAAACAAGTCTTTGCACGACTCTACCACCCGGTCAATTCTATTCCACTTAATCCCTCTTTCATGGCCACATATCTTTCCGTCTAAGGAATGGGAAATCTTTCTCCTCTTACATGAATCAAATGTTTCATTTCATCCGGGAAAATCCACCTCTTTCTCAAAAATTTCTTTGTCATTTGATCCAATAGCGTTCCATTAGATAGGAACAGATTTGATAAACTATTGGTTTTAAGCCATCTCTGGCGATGAATCAACAACACGAAGTGCTTTTCTTGCGTATTCTTGATGAACCAGCGTTTATATATAGATGTAGGAGGCTTTGTTTGGGAAGTAAGAAGCCCCTTTGACATCTCTTGATCTGCAAAGAATTCTCGACGTGAAAACACAGAGACAAAGGGCTGATCTTTGAATAGGAAAAATAATGGATCTGCAGGGTCCCAGATGTATTGGCTTATTCGAAAAAAAACCTTGTTCTTTGGAGGATCTATCTCGTGTCTGGTACTGCATGGTTCCACTCTGCAAGAACTCCGAATCATTCTCTTGAAGCTCATCCTCTTTATGATAAATGATACGCTTGCCCCGAAATGACCTGGCCCAATAGGGAAATCCCAATTCATTGGACCTTTCAATACAATCAAATAGATTGCCACAAGGGCGCCATATTCTAGGAGCCCAAACTATGTGATTGAATAAATACTCCTCTATCTGTTGCGGGTCGAGGGCTCCTTCTTCAAACTCCGACTCTTTTTTTCATATAGAAATCTCTGATCAACAAAAGAACAAGATCCATTTTGCATCATATCTAAGGGATTTCTTGGTTCGGACCGAAGAAACAATGTCACTCGATCATTATCAAACTGACTGTAGTCTTTTTCTATCCATGAGGATCCCACCAGAGCGCCTTCTACTTCTAATAGGCCATGAACTAGATCAGAATCATTCTCAACGAATTCATAAGAAGTGATCCAATTTTTTTCATCGGGTCCGGGTAGAGGCCAAAGATCTTGAGCGACCGATCCGGCAGAACAACTCAAAAGATAAAGAAGTATCGTTAATTTCTTCATGCTCGTTCCAAGCTCGAAGTACCATTTGTACAAAAAGAATCCCCTTCCTTACATGATTTCTTCTTCATATAGATAGATATAGGATCTATGGGGAAATTACTTAGAAGTATATTTTGTGCCACAACCCTTCCTATCTGATAGAAAAGGATCCCATGATCCTGAACCGATCTTACCTGGGATCGAAAATCCCAAGTTTGTCTATGAAGAGCGGATCTAATTGTATTAGTGCCTAAAATGGATTTCTTCTGTGTAATACTAATGGATAGGGCCGCATTGGTAAGTGCTATAAGATCTCGTGCATTGGAGCCCATGGTTATGGCCCCGAATCCATTAGTATGGAACATTTTATTTTCCAAGTGAAATCCCCTAGTATATGAAAGAGTGAAAAAGTGCTTTCATTGTTGTGGAATAAGAAGCCTCCGTATCTTAATGCATGTATTTAATTTATTCGGAGCTATTAGAGCGGGATCCACTTTTTGGGGAATATGAGTCGAAGCAATAACAAGGATACTTCTAGTGGAGCATCTTTCACAATCCCTAGAGAGATAGTTCACTAATAGACCGAGGGATAAGTAATTCTACTCATTCACATACAGATCATGAATGTTTGGAATCCATATTATGCAAGGAGACATTGCTTTTGCTAATTCTAATTGAAGGGTGATATCAAATCGGTCTTTTTTCGGCGTCATATACATAGTTAGCTCATTCGTCATATTTAGCAGCTATGTATCAAGGTCATCATCGATATCGTCACTAGCATCAATCTCGATATTGTCACTACCATCAATATCATCAATAAGATAACCTTTAGGCTTGTCATCCAGGAACTTGTTCGGAAATACCGTAATGAAAGGAACATAAGAGTTTGTCGCTAGGTATTTGACCAAATAGGATCGTCCAGTTCCTATAGAACCTATCACTAAAATACCCCTAGACGGGGATAGGGCTAAGCGGGAAGAAAAGGGTTTTCCATGAGATGGGAAATGAAAACTACTAGCCCCACACGAGGTTTGTGAATAAGTGATTGTCTGATAACAAGCCTTCAATTATCAATTATAGATAGTTTGTGTGCTTGGGAGTCCCTGATAATTGAATAAACCAAGATTTTACCATGACTGCAATTTTAGAGAGACACGAAAGTGAAAGCCTATGGGGTCGCTTCTGTAACTGGATAACCAGCACAGAAAACGCCTTTATATTGGGTGGTTTGGTGTTTTGATGATCCCTACCTTATTGAATGCAACTTCTGTATTTATTATCGCCTTCATTGTTGCTCCTCCAGTAGATATTGATGGTATTCGTGAACCTGTTTCTGGGTCTCTACTTTATGGAAACAATATCATCTCTGGTGCCATTATTCCTACTTCTGCAGCTATTGGGTTGCATTTTTACCCAATCTGGGAAGCGGATTCTGTTGATGAATGGCTATACAATGATGGTCCTTATGAGCTAATTGTTCTATACTTCTTACTTGGTGTAGCTTGTTACATGGGTCGTGAGTGGGAACTTAGTTTCCGTCTGGGTATGCGCCCTTGGATTGCTGACGCATATTCAGCTCCTGTTGCAACTGCTACCGCAGTTTTCTTGATCTACCCAATTGGTCAAGGAAGCTTTTCTGATGGTATGCCTCTAGGAATCTCTGGTACTTTCAACTTCATGATTGTATTCCAGGCTAAGCACAACATCCTTATGCACCCATTTCACATGTTAGGCGTAGCTGGTGTATTCGGCAGTTCCCTATTTAGTGCTATGTATGGTTCCTTGGTAACTTCTAGTTTGATCAGGAAAACCACATAAAATGAATCTGCTAATGAAGGTTACAGATTCGGTCAAGAGGAAGAAACTTATAACATTGTAGCCGCTCATGGTTATTTTGGCCGATTGATCTTCCAATATGCAAGTTTCAACAATTCTCGTTCTTTACATTTCTTCTTGGCTGCTTGGCCAGTAGTAGGTATTTGGTTCACTGCTTTAGGTATTAGAACCATGGCTTTCAATTTAAATGGTTTCAGTTTTAACCAATATGTAGTTGACAGCCAAGGTCGTGTAATTAACACTTGGGCTGATATTATAAACCGTTTTTTTTTTTTTGATAAGTCAAAAATTTGTATCAATAGATAACAAAATTTACAAGAAATAGTTTACAAGAAAAGAGGTTAGAGCAACCCCAAAAACTTGAAACTATTTGAAACGAAAATAATAAACATTAGGATGTTCAACAGAAATTAGGAAAGGTGGTTTCCCATTATAGTGTACTCCCACTTCATTACTCAATAAACAACCCCTCTTTGCCAGTGCATCAGCTGAAAAATTCGCCTCCTTAAAAGTGTGGATGAAACGTATAGACGTATAGTGTCTACGGTTGACATTATCAACCGTGCTAACCTTGGTATGGAAGTTATGCATGAACGTAATGCTCACAAGCGCGCGATGTTTTTCACAAGCTAGGAGATAAAAATAGAAAGAGAATGTCCGTTTTTTTTTCTCTTTTTGGCGATTTTGGAAAACCAATTTTTTTCACGTTTAGGGTTTCAAGATTTACGTATTTGGATTATCAGAATCAATTCTTTGATTCATGATGATTTATTCTTCAGTTAACATTCCTAGTAGCTCAAATCAGAGCCATGCTAAAACAGTTTCTTTTGCTGAAAAATTTAGGGAACGTAAAACCCTAAATCCAACTTCAGTTGATATTTCTTTGTTACCAAACCCTACTCTTGTTGAGGGTGAGCCAGCTCTTGTCATTCCTAATGATTATTATCAGGAAGGGTGTAAGACATTTCAACATAGCTTCATAGCTAGGCTGGATGCTACAGGTTAAAATTTGTGGAGGTTCAAAAAATCCTTGAAAATCAATGGAAACTTAAGAATAGGTGTAAATTATACCTATGAGCAAAGGATTCTTTGTTATTATGTTATCATCAGAATTGGACAAAGAGAAGATACATGCTGAAAAGTGGTTTGTCAATCAACAAATTCTGAGGTTGATTGATTGGTACCCAGGTTTTAATCCTGATAAACAAAGAACGTCCCATGCAGCTGTTTGGGTACATTTTCTTGGTCTCCCTATTGAGATATGGACTGAGAGATCATCACTTTCTATTGGGAAAATCCTTGGAACACCAATTGTGGTGGATCAAAGAACCCTAAGTCTGGAATATGGTCACTTCGCAGCTGTTTTGGTAGATATAGACTTCGCAAAGCATATTCCTGAGCGCATCTCTATCACTGCAGGAGGTAAAAATTTTTGGCAATATGTTGATATACCAAATTCACCTAAATTCTGTTTATCTTGCAATATTATTGGGCATGTTGATGGTGAATGCAAAAAGAAGAATAGCAGGAAGACTGCTGGTAAGGAAAAACAGATTGTTCATAAACCTACAATCCAAGTTTGGCAAGCAAAATCAGCTAAAACTGATGAGGAAGAGGAGAAGTCTTTGAATCTGGATAATATGAAGGATAATACGGTTGGTGCTTCAGTTGATGATACACAGTTGAAGGAGGAGATTGATCGCTCTGAATCTAAGGTTCGTGAAGCTCAGCTTAGATTGCAAAACGCAATTGCAGCCAAGGAAGCGCTTGCTGCACGTACACAATCTGCTCATGCAGACCATGCAAAAGTTACACAAGTCACATCTAATACTCAAATTCAGTCCGAGAAGAACCAAAACTCTGAAGTTCAGTCCGTGTCTGAGTTAGAAACCCAGACAAGGGTCGTGAACAAACAAAATTTCGTGGCTAAATCTGTGAACAAAGATGGGATACGGGCAGTGAACAAACCAAAACCTAAATGTTTTAAAACTTCAGAAACTGTTGGGTCTCGTGAAACTACAGCTAAACAAGATAATGCACGTACAGATTCTATCAATGCAGGCCATGCAGATGCACTTGATCAATCTGGTGCTCAGTCCGTGGTTGAATTGATAAAACATAAAAACACTCCTACTGAAGTTATTGATGGAGCTAATCAGTTGGAAAAGGAGCTTGCTAAATCTGTTGTTGAGTTGCGTGAAGCTCAGATGAAGTTTATTCATTGTAAAAATACTATTGCAGCTCAGAAAGATATAGCTTTACGTAAAAATCCGGAAGACATGGCTGCACAGAGTTTTTCTAAAGACGAATGGACTGAAGTGAAAGGAAAGAAATCCCCTAGTAAAGGTACTTATTTCTCTTTTACTCCTTTTGAGAATGATTATACTCCTTTTGTGGATGAGTTGAGGCAAACTGAAGTTGTGGTTAAAAACAAATTTGATGTCCTAGCATCTGAGTTAGGCCTTGATAATGTTATTATTGAGGAGGAGGATGAGGAATAATTGGAATCTAGTGACTTAGATGTTAGTATGGGCTCTAAAAATTGGGGTGAGTTTGATGCTGACATTTTAGAAAGGAAAAAAGCTAGGAAAGTTGCCAAACATGCTGCTAATATTATAGCAAAGCGTTCTTTGCAATCTGACTCAAGTTTGGAATCTTCTCCCAGCAACTCTATTGAGGAATCTCTGAGTCGTGACACTAACATGGAAATTCAAGCGGGGTTGGTTGATACTGTTTTTGATAAGAATAATATTTTGTCTAAGGAAGAATTAGAGGTTGAAAACAATATTCAGTTGGAAGATGTGCGTGCTCAGTTCATTAGAAGTCCAACTTTTGGACAAGAATATTTCAAAGAAAAGAGGGAGCAAATGGAAAGAATGAACTCAAAGAAAAAATCTCCTAGTAAGTTGTCTCCTATTAAGCTTGTTCCTGGTAACTTTGCCACTAATAATGAAGACGGAGAGTTTTATGTGGATGAATATGAAGATATCTTGGGTAATTATTCTTTTGATACGGATGTTATGGATGAAATTTTTTCTAAGAGCAAATCATATAGAGTTGGTAGCAGCAGAAGTAAATTGAAAGGAGTTGGCTATAGATATAGGTATCTTCTTTTAATTTTCTTTTTTGCGGTTATTACTTTTGTTATTTCTTAAAAGTTATTTAGACCCCTTTGGTTTATGGGGGTAGGGAGTTTTGTGCTCCAAATTTGTAATTCTTGTAATTACGTTTTTTTGTTATAATAAACTTTGGACTTAACAAAAAAAAAAGTAATGCTCACAACTTTCCTCTAGACCTAGCTGCTGTTGTACAACATACTTATACTTATTTAAGTATTAATAAAGTTAATAGATAACTACTCAAATATCTAACCTTGAGTGATACAAAATTTAAATATTAGGGGGCGGATGTAGCCAAGTGGATCAAGGCAGTGGATTGTGAATCCATCACGCGTGGGTTCAATTCCCGTCGTTCGCCCATAATCTCTATTTAATTATAGAGAGCTATATACTTATGTTGAGCTTTTCAATTTTTCCTAATAAATGATTAGCAACAAAAGGATTTTTTTTAATGAACGTGTCACAGCTAATTAGACGAAGAAACATATTATATGTTTTCTATAAAAAAACAACGGGCTTCCGGTACAAATTTTCCCCATGCTGATATATCAATAGAATCCAAGAGAAGGTCACCGCGATACGAGTCGTTTATCATTACGATAGGTGTCAAGTGGAAGTGTAGTGATGTATGCAGCTGAGGCATCCTAACAGACCGATAGACTTGAACCTTGCTCCTACATGACCCGACCAATTCGATCAGGCACTCGCCATCTATTTTCATTGTTCAACTCTTTGACAACACGAAAAAACCATTGTTCAACTCTTTGATAACATGAAAAACCAAAAGCACTGCCCTCCCTCTCTATCCAAGGGATGGAAGGGCAGAGGCCTTTGGTGTCCCCTCCAGTCAAGAATTGGGGCCTCACAATCACCAGCCAATATAATAAATATGCTTTTATCTCATGCCTTTATTCGTTCATGGTTCGATATTCTGGTGTCCTAGGCTTAGAGGAACCACACCAATCCATCCCGAACTTGGTGGTTAAACTCTACTGCGGTGACGATACTGTAGGGGAGTTCCTGCGGAAAAATAGCTCGACGCCAGGATGATAAAAAGATTAACATCTCTCATTCTTATTACTTATTCAATATGAAAAAAATGAAAAGGTCGTTTTCTTCAAAACCTCAATTATTACATCCCTTCTCTCCCACTTCACACCTCGGAAGGCACCCTTCTTCTAGAGATAAACGCGCTTTCCACATCTTCTTAACCCGAAATGAAATGGCTGAGGAAAGGTTCTTTTTTTAGGGTACTCCCGAGAACAGATCCTGTGGAGACGGGGTGGGGCCTGTAGCTCAGAATATTAGAGCACGTGGCTACGAACCACGGTGTCGGGGGTTCGAATCCCTCCTCGCCCACAACTGGCCCAAAAGGGAAGGACCTTTCCTTTACCTCTGGGGGTAGGAAAATACTGATCGGGATAGTGGATCCAAATTTATGTAACTTGGGTGTGAGTCTTTTGTCGAAATGGAATGGTCTTACTTTTTCTTTTTTTTCTTATTTATCGCGAATGATTCCATCATGAAAAAATTTATGCCCGAACCGAATCCATATTCTTCCTCAGTCAGGCTTGGGCTGACTAGAAGAGCAAGTACAAGTATTAGTAGCATAGCAAAAAGCGTGACTCGTCCTTAATATGTTTGCTCGCGGTAATTGTAGCCTCTCGGGAGAATCGATGACTGCATCTTTGATACACTGCTAGTACTAGTACATCTGAGAATGATTAATTGGCTATTTGTAAATAGCCCCCGGGCTATGGAACAAAGGATTATCTCGGATCTACACCGAGGTATTGACGGCGATTCTCAAATATCGCAGAACAGAATGTGATATGATGGGATAGAATGCAATAGAAAGAAACAGGGAACGGGTTACCTACTCCTAACGGTCAACGCGAGCCCTTTCATTTCATTCTGAATGAAACAATTCAGAATGAATAAAATCTCCCCAAGTAGGATTCGAACCTACGACCAATCAGTTAACAGCCGACCGCTCTACCACTGAGCTACTGAGGAACAACGGTAAATTCGAGCTCATAGAGTTCAATTTCCATTCTCAACCCATGACCAATATGAGCCCGAAGCTTCCTTCGTAACTCCCGGAACTTCTTCGTGGTGGCTTCGTTCCATGCCTCATTTCATAGGGAACCTCAAAGTGTCTCTATTTCATTATATTCCATTTATATCCCAATTCCATCCATATCTCAATTCCATTCATTTAATATCCCTTTGGTGTCATTGACATAAGAGATGTCGTTTCTAGTCTATCTGTTTCTATTTCTATATATGGAAAGTTAAGAAATCATCATATAATAATCGAGAAATTGCAATAGAAAAGAAAAAAGGGGGGTTTGTGATGATTTTTAAATCTTTTCTACTAGGTAATCTATTATCCTTATGCATGAAGATAATAAATTCGGTCGTTGTGGTCGGACTCTATTATGGATTTCTGACCACATTCTCCATAGGGCCCTCTTATCTCTTCCTTCTCCGAGCTCGGGTTATGGAAGAAGGAACCGAGAAGGAGGTATCAGGAACAACGGGTTTTATTACGGGACAGCTCATGATGTTCATATCGATCTATTATGTGCCTCTCCATCTAGCATTGGGTAGACCTCATACAATAACTGTCCTAGTTCTACCGTATCTTTTGTTTCATTTCTTCTGGAACAACCACAAAAACGTTTTTGATTATGGATCTACTACCAGAAACTCAATGCGTAATCTCAACATTCAATGTGTATTCCTGAATAATCTCATTTTTCAATTATTCAACCATTTCATTTTACCGACTTCAACACTAGCCAGATTAGTCAACATTTATATGTTTCGATGCAACAACAAGATGTTATTTGTAAAAAGTAGTTTTGTTGGTTGGTTAATTGGTCACATTTTATTCATGAAATGGGTTGGATTGGTATTATTCTGGATACGGTAAAATAATTCTATTGGATCGAATAAGTACCTTGTGTTAGAATTGGGAAATTCTATGGCTCGAATCTTTAGTATACTCTTATTTATCACATGTGTCTACTATTTAGGCAGAATGCCGTCGCCTATTGTTACTAAGGAACTAAAAGAAGAAACTGCCGAAAGAGAAGAAAGGGGAGAAAGTGAGGGAGAAACAGATGTAGAAATCGAAACAATTTCCGAAACGAAGGGGACTAAACAGGAAGAAGGATCCATCGAAGAAGACCCTTCCCTTTCCCTTTGTCCGGAAGAAAATTCGAAGTTAGAAATAGTTAAACTTAAAGAAGATAAAGACCTCATCTGGTTTGAAAAACCTCTTGTTACTCTTCTTTTCGACTATAAACGATGGATCGTCCAGTGCGATATATCAAAAATGATCAATTTGAAGATGCTGTCCGAGACGAAATGTCACACTATTTTTTTTTACATGTGAAAGTGATGGAAAAGAAAGAATCTATTTTACATATCCACCTAGTTTGTCAATCTTTTTGGAAATGATAAAAGGAAAGATACTTTTGTCCACAACTGAAAAACCCTCTTCTGAAGAATTGTATAATAATTGGGTTTATACCAACGAAAAAAAAAGAACATAAACAACGCATTTTTCAATAGAATTGATGCTCTAGAAGGGGGTCTCTGAAACTGGATGTACTTGAAAAAAGGATTAGATTATGCAATGATGAGACTGAACAAGACTGCCTGCCTGAAGGGTATGATCCTTTTTTGAACGGAACCCACCGCGGAAGCGAAAAAAAATATGAATGAGGCTTTCTCAGAAGAAGGTTGGATTTGGATAAATAAATTTCATAATATACTTCCCACAAACTACCAAGAATTTGAAGAAAAAAAGGAAAAATTTGAGAGAAAATACTTCCTTCCAGAAGAAGGAAAACTTAATTCAGAAAATAGAACGAAATATTTATTTGATGCGGTTACACCCGATAGACATCATCAAAGAATTATAAAGGAATCCATTGGAATAAAAGAAATATGTAAAGAAGTTCCTCAATGGTCATACAAATTGATTACCAGTTTGGATCAACAAGATGGAACAATTTTAGAAGAAACGGCTGAGGATCATGAAATTAGGTCAAGAAAGGCCAACCATGTAGTCATTTTTACAGATACCGAACGTAAAAATAGTACAACGAATACTAATGATGAAGTAGAAGAAGTGTTTATCCTACGTTATGCGCAAGAATTGGATTTTCGTCGAGATATAATCAAAGGATCTATGCGCGCTCAAAGACGTAAAACAGGTATTTGGGAACCGTTTCA
This sequence comes from Papaver somniferum, assembly GCF_003573695.1. Taxonomy (NCBI): domain Eukaryota; kingdom Viridiplantae; phylum Streptophyta; class Magnoliopsida; order Ranunculales; family Papaveraceae; genus Papaver; species Papaver somniferum. The sequence goes on from NC_039358.1 coordinate 106,433,162, forward strand.
AACAAATATCCATTCCCCCTTTTTTTGGACAGAATCTACAAAAAGTTTTTTTTTTTTGCTGATACCTCTCGAATTTGGAATCTTCTTTTTAAGAATTGGATGATAAAAAGTACGGAATTAAAAAATTCCAGTTTTGAGGAAGAGGCAAAAGAAAAGGATAAAAAAGGAAGAAGAAAGGGGAGGAAAATGACCGGCTAGCAGTAGCGGAAAGCTGGGATACTGTTCTATTTGGTCAATCAATAAGGGGTTGCTTGTTAATAGCCCACTCGATTTTTAGAAAATATATTGGATTGCCTTCATTGATAATAGCTAAAAACATCAGCTGTATCTTATTATTTCAACCCCCGGAGTGGAATGAGGATTGGAGAGAGTGGGTAGAGAAATGCATGTTAAATGCACCTATAATGGTGTTCAATTATCCGAAATGGAATTTCCAAAAAATTGGTTAACAAAGGGTATTCAGATAAAGATCATATGTCCTTTCTATCCGAAACCTTGGAACAGTTCTAAGAAACGATCTCATCATAAAAATCCAAGGGGAATAAAGGAAAATTCTTGCTTTTTGACAGTCTGGGGGATGGAAACTGAATTTCCTTTTGGTTCTCCCCGAAGACGACCTTCTTTATTAAAACCCATTTTAAAAGACCTAGAAAAAAGAATAACAAAAAAAAAAACACAAAGTTTTCTAGGTCTAAGGGTTTTAAAAGAAAAAACAAAAGGGTTTCTAAAGGACTCAAAAGAAAAAGAAAGTTGGACTCATAAAAAGGATTTTTTTCAAAAAAAAAAGAATAAAAGAGCTTGGCAAAGTAAATCCAATTATATTAGTTGGATTGAGAAAAGTATATGAATCGAGTGAAAATAAAAAAAATTCTCTTAAAGAAAATCAGATAGTTCATGAATCGTCCAGTCGCATTAGATCAATGTCTTGGACAAATTATTCAGTAACAGAAAAAAAAAAACAGAAGATCTGGCTGATAAGACAAGTAAATTAAGAATCAAATTGAAAAAATAATAAATGACAAGAAAAAAACGTTTCTAATTCCAGATAGAAATATTAATCCTAACGATAAAAGATTAGAAGCGCCAAAAAGCTTTTTGCGGATATTCCAAAGAAGAAGTGCTAGATTAATACGTAAACAACACTCTTTTTTAAACTTTTTGATTGAAAAGATATATATGGACACCCTTCTATATCTCATTAGTATTCCCAGGATCAATGCACAATTTTCCCTAGACTTAAAAAAAAGGAGAGATTGATAAAAAAAGTTACAATGATGAAATAAAGAAAGAAGAAGTTGAAGAAAAAAAAAGAATTCATGTCATTTCGACTAAAAAGAGGGCATTTTCTAATATTAGTAATAAGAATTTACATCATTTTTGTGCCCCAGTTGACTTGTCACAGGCATATGTATTTTACAAATTATCACAAACCCAGGTGATTAACAAATATCACATGAGATCTGTACTTCAATATAATGGAACGTCTTTTTATCTTAAAGATAGAATAAAGAAATTTTTTGGAACACAAGGAATACTTTATTCTGAATCAAGACATTAAAAACTTAGCAATTTTGAAACGAATGGGTGGAAAAATTGGTTAAATAGTCATTATAACTATCAATATAATTTATCTAAGATTACATCGTCTCAATTAGCTCTACAAAAACAACGAAATGGAGTCAATCAAAGTCATACGATTTCAAACAATGCATCAACAAAATTGGATTCATATGAACAAAAAAATGTATTTCATTATAAGAAACAAAATGCTTATGTAATGGATTCATTATCGAGTAAAACAAAATTTTTTAAAAAACAGTATGGATATGATCTTTTATCACAGAAATATATCAATTATAGAGAAGGTAAGGATTCATATATTTCTTTATCACCATTACAAGTAAAGGGAAGCCGAAAAATTCCCTATAACTACAACACAAATAAACCCCCAATTTTTTATATGCCGGCAGGCATATATATGAGTCATTATCTAGGAGAAGATTGTATTGTTGATACGGATAAAAATCCGGATAGAAAATATTTTGATTGGAGAATCGTTTCTTTTTGTCTTAGAAAGAAGATCGATATTGAGGCTTGGGCTAATATGGATACTGAGACCCGCATGGATAAAAATACTAAAACAGGAATTAACTATTATTCAATCATTAATCAAATTGATACGAAGGATCTTTCGTATCTTGCGATTGATAAACAAATAAAACCGTCCAGTGGAAAAAACTTTTTTTTTGATTGGATGGGGATGAATGAAGAAATACTAAACCGCCCCATATCAAATCTGCACCTTGGTTCTTCCCAGAATTGTTGGGGCTATATGATACATATAGGATTAAACCGTGGATTATACCAACAAAATCACTTCTTTTCCATTTTAATGGAAAGAAAACCACCAGTGAAAATAAAAAGCTAAAAAAAAAAGATCTTGAATTAGAAAATCAAAATCAAGAAGAAAAAGAAGAATCAGACCAAGAAGAAAAAGAAGAATCAGACCAAGAAGATATTGGATCAGATCTATCAAACCAAGAAAAAGAAGTTAACGAGGATGACAGTGACTCATACATGAAAAAGAGTAGAAATCAAAATAAATGGAAGAGTACCACAGAAGCGGAACTAGATTTTTTCCTGAAAAGATATTTTATTTTTCAACTGAGATGGCATAGTTCTTTGGATCAAAGAATAATTAATAGTATCCAGATATATTGTCTCCTGCTTAGACTGAACAATCCAAAGCAAATTGCGATATCCTCTATTCAAAGAGGAGAAATGCGTCTGGATATATTGCTGATTCAAAAAGATCTAAATCTTACAGAATTGATAAACAAAGGAGTATTGATTATTGAACCTGTTCGCCTGTCTATACAAGGAGATGGACTTTTTATTATGTATCAAACCATAGTTATTTCACTGGTCCATAAGAGTAATCACCAAACTAATAGAAAAAACCAACAAAAAGAAAACGGTTATAATAATTCTTTTGATGAATCCATTAAAAGACATAGACATGAAAGGGTGCTTGAAAAGAGAGATGAAAAAAATTATGCTTTTGTTGTTCCTGAAAATATTTTAGCTCCTAGATGTCGTAGAGAATTGAGAATTCAAATTTGTTTAAACTCGGAAAAAAGAAATGTTTTGGATAGAAAGAAAACATTTTACAATAAGAACAACTTAAGAACTGCGGTACTTTTTTGGAGGAGATCAAACATCTTGATAAAGATCCAAAGAATTTAGATAGAGATAGAAATAAATTAATGAAATGGAAAAATTTTCTTTGGACAAATTATCAATTAGAGGACTTAGCTTGTATGAATCGTTATTGTTTTGATACCAGTAATGGAAGTCGTTTCAGTATGTCAAGGATATATATGTATCCACGATTTACCATCAATTAATGGTAAATCTCCTTCCTATCTATAACGTGCCAGATATGGCATGATATATGAAGGCAAACAAATGTACCCGCACATTTGTCTTATATTTATTTATATTCTGGTTTCCCGTATAGGATACTGATTCAATGACCTAAGAATCTTCTTCGGCTCAATTTTTCCCTTTCTTTTTTTTGGGGGTTGAAGAACTCGACCAGCCTTTTGTATCTATATCCGAATGAAATTGCAACTTGGATTGATTCATTAAATTTGAAAGTAAAAGGTAGTATATGAAAAAATAAATTTTTTGTGTATACCAGAACCAGATTTTAAAAACCGATATTATTTTTATTGATTAATAAACTCCATTTTTTTATAAAAGAAAAAAAAAGGAGAAGCGCTCTTTTTATGATAAAAAAAAAAGCATTCATCTCAGTTATTTCGCAAGAAGAAAAAGAATAAAACAAGGGGTCCGTTTCCTTTGAATTTCAAGTATTAAGTTTCACCAATAAAATGTGGAGACTCGCTTTCCATTTTGAATTTCACAAAAAGGACTTTTTATCTCAGAGAGGTATAGGAAAAACTCTGGTAAAATGGCAACGGTTGCTGGCTTATTTGTAAAAAAAATTAGAATATGTTATAAAGAATTAATTGGTCGGTTGGATATTCGGGAGCCAAAGACTAGTTAAGTTAATTTGAAGCTTTAGTTTGAATTATTTGATTTATTAGATTTTGAATTTTTATGAACTTTGTTTCGTTTTCAGCAATTCATGGAATAATGAATCGGGGAAAAAATATGACTGTATCAGCTACAAGAAAAGACCTCATGATAGTCAATATGGGTCCTCATCACCCACCGATGCATGGCGTTATTCGACTCATCATTACTCTAGATGGTGAAGACGTTATTGACTGTGAACCTATATTGGTTTATTTACACAGAGGGATGGAAAAAATAGCGGAAAACCGAACAATTATACAATATCTGCCTTATGTAACACGTTGGGATTATTTAGCTACTATGTTTACCGAGGAAATAACGGTAAATGGACCAGAACAGTTAGGAAATATTCAAGTTCCTAAAAGAGCCCGTTATATCAGAGTAATTATGTTGGAACTGAGTCGTATAGCCTCTCATTTATTATGGCTTGGCCCTTTTATGGCGGATATAGGTGCGCATACTCCTTTCTTCTATGTTTTCAGAGAGAGAGAATTGATATATGATCTATTCGAAGCTGCCACAGGTATGCAAATGATGCATAATTATTTTCGTATCGGAGGAGTAGCTGCTGATCTACCTCATGGTTGGATAGATAAATGTTTAGATTTCTGCGTTTATTTTTTAACCGGGGTTGCTGAATATCAAAAGCTTATTACGCGAAATCCTAATTTTTAGAACACAATGAGGGGGTAGGCGTTGTTGGTTTGGAGTGGGCTATGCAATGGGGTTTTTCTCGTATTTGTATTCGGTCTGATTCTATGGGAGTTGTTGAAGCTTTCAAGAATAATTTCGTTCCATGGTTTGTGAGGAATAGGTGGATTATGATCTGTAGACACTACACGTCTATACGTTTCATTCACACTTTTAGGGAGGTGAATTTTTCAGCGGATGCAATGGCCAAGCGGGGTTGTTTATTGAATAATGAAGTGGGAGTACACTACAATGGGAAACCACCGTTCTTAATTTCTGTTGAACATCCTAATGTTGATTATTTTCGGTTCAAATAGTTTCAAGTTTTTGGGGTTGCTGTAACCTCTTTTCTTGTAAACTATTTCTTGTAAATTTTGTTATCTATTAATAAAAAATTTTGACTTATCAAAAAAAATGAGAGGAGGCAATAAATTGGGGTTTATCAGGGCCAATGCTACGAGCTTCCGGAATACAATGGGATCTTCGGAAAGTCGATCATTATGAGTGTTACGACGAGTTTGACTGGGAAGTACAATGGCAAAAAGAAGGGGATTCATTAGCCCGTTACTTAGTCTGAATCGGTGAAATGACAGAATCCATAAAAATTATTCAACAAGCTTTGGAAGGAATTCCGGGAGGGCCCTATGAAAATTTAGAAGCCCGACGCTTTGATAAAGCAGGGGATTCTGACTGGAATGATTTTGACTATAGATTTATTAGTAAAAAAACATCTCCCACTTTTGAATTGTCAAAACAAGAACTTTATGTGAGAGTAGAAGCCCCAAAGGGGGAATTGGGGATTTTCTGATAGGGGATCATAGTGTTTTTCCTTGGAGATGGAAAATTCGTCCTCCGGGTTTTATCAATTTCCAAATTCTTCCTCAGTTAGTTAAAAGAATGAAATTGGCGGATATTATGACGATACTAGGTAGTATAGATATCATTATGGGAGAAGTTGATCGTTAATATGATAATTGATATGACAGAATTACAGGCTATCAATTATTTTTTCAGATTGGAATCCTTAAATGGGGTCTATGGTCTTATATGGTTGCTTGTCCCTATTTTTACTCCTATATTGGGAATCACGATAGGAATATTAGTTATTGTGTGGTTAGAAAGAAAAATATCTGCGGGGGTACAACAACGTATTGGATCCGAATACGCGGGTCCTTTGGGAATTTTTCAAGCTCTAGCAGACATGACAAAATTACTTTTTAAAGAGGATCTTCTCCTATCTAGAGGGGTATTCTTTTATTCAGTCTCGGACCCTCTATAGCAGTCATATCCATTTTACTAAGTTATTCATGAATTCCTTTTGGATATCGTCTTGTTTTAGCTGATCTCAGTTTAGGTGTTTTTTTTATGGATTTCTATTTCAAGTATTGCTCCTATTGGACTTCTTATGTCAGGATATGGGTCAAATAATAAATATTCTTTTTTGGGTGGTCTACGAGCTGCTGCTCAATCGATTAGTTATGAAATACCATTAACTCCATGTGTGTTATCAATATCTTTACGTGCGATTCATTAGGGCATGAACTTTTACCTAACTTTTTCTAGGAAAGAAGTTGAATGGAGTGAATAGAGATCCTCATTTTTTTATTCGTCATTCGGGGTGATGACCTAAACCAGATAGTTATATGAGTGAAACAAACAACTTCTAAATTAGCAGTAAAAAGGTTGAGACTCATTCCCTATGTACAAGAGTTAAGCAAAAAAAGAGAAATTACCCCAAGGTTAGTTGATTAGTCATCACGGTTTGAAGCGGGCAGAAAAGATCAACTGGCTAGAGTTTTGTTTTAACTATTCTATTATATTGTATGTATTACCATACCGGGGATCGAGCAAAAATGAGTGGACGGTTAGGAACACCAAAATACACAAAGGATTAGTAACGGAGATAATGTAAGTTACCAAAAAAGGTATTTCTGCATAAACGGAATCATAATGGGGCTCAAGTTGGTAGAAACGATAAAGTAGTACTTCCCCACGATCCCGATCCCGAGTATGGTCCTATCCACAGGTGAAATAAATAATTATCAGGAACGAAGTAATCCTTTTTTTTTAGCCCACTTTTACTTTTCTTAGAAAGAAGAATAGGAACGAAATAAATAGGTTGAAATACCTACATAGACAACGAGTATTTTATTCAAGTATTAAGTTATTACTGAATAAAGACAAACTTAAATTAAAAAGTGTAAGATCAATTCGGAAGCACCCTTTTTTCTATTATAGCAGACGAAATTGCATTGGTTTAATTTTTGACTCCTCGATACATCTTGATTCTATCTAACACATATCGAGATAATACCAAACCAGTCCTTAGATTTAGTTAAGGCCATCGAGGAGCGTATGAGGCTGAAGTATTATGTACGGTTCTGCAATAGCGATGGAAGCAGTGATGTTATCACCTACTATAATTATCTAACAGTTCAAGTACAGTTGATATAGTTGAGGCGCAGTCAAAATATGGTTTTTGGGGGTGGAATCTGTGGCGTCAACCTATAGGTTTTGCAGTTTTTGTAATTTCTTCTCTAGCAGAATGTGAGAGGTTACCCTTTGATTTACCAGAAACGAAGAAGAATTAGTAGCAGGTTTATCAAACCGAATATTCAGGTATAACCTTTGGTTTATTTTATGTTGCTTCCTATCTAAATCTACTAGCTTCTTCATTATTTGTAACCGTTCTTTATTTAGGGGGTTGGAATCTTTCTCTTCCGTACATATTTCTTCCTCATTTCGAAATTTCTGAAGTGAGTGGAGTTTTTGGAATGACAATTGGTATTTTTATTACATTAGCTAAAGCTTATTTGTTCATGTTCATTCCTATTACAACAAGATGGACTTTACCTAGGATGAGAACGGATCAACTATTAAATCTTGGGTGGAAGTTTCTTTTACCTATTTCTCTAGGGAATCTATTATTGACAACTTTTTTCCAACTCTTTTCACTCTAAGGGCATACGATATTCTATTCTCGATTTAGAACTTCTCTCAAACAAGAGAAAGAAACTTAAAATTATTCATAGATATTCACGATATGCTCCCTATGGTAACTGGGTTCATTAATTATGGTCAACAAACAGTAAGAGCTTCAAGATATATTGGTCAAAGTTTCATGATTACCTTATCCCACACGAATCGTTTACCCGTAACTATTCAATATCCTTATGAAAAATTGATCACATCAGAGCGTTTCCGCGGTCGAATCCACTTTGAATTTGATAAATGCATTGATTGTGAAGTATGTGTTCGTGTATGCCCTATAGATCTTCCCATAGTTGATTGGAAATTGGAAACAGATATTCGAAAAAAGCGATTGCTTAACTATAGTATTGATTTTGGAATCTGTATTTTTTGTGGGAACTGCGTCGAGTATTGTCCAACAAACTGTTTATCAATGACTGAAGAATATGAACTTCTACATATGATCGTCACGAATTGAATTATATCAAATTCTTTGGGGTCGGTTACCAATGACAGTAATTGGAATTACACGATTCGAACCATTATAATTCTACTCAAAAAAAAAGCCACGGGTAAACTCCTTGATTCAAGAACTATTACCGATTACTAAGATCCGTTTAATCCTAAAGGAGCGGCGAGCTTCTTTATTTGGTTCGTTAGTAACTAAAGAAAAACGCGCTCTTATTGATTGGTGATTGCGAGAATAACGGCTTACTATTCGCGAGAATTATATATATAAGCAATCGGATAGAGAAATGGAATGAATTAATCTATCTACATCAACCCACACCCCGTATGGGATTAAATTATATAAGTAACTTATCATAAAAATAGGGTAACTTTCTTTTCTGGTCTAGTCAATAAGATTATGAAACATTTCGACTTATTTATCTTTATTTACATATAATGGAGTTAACTGGACCAATACATGATTTTCTTTAGTTTTTTTTGGGGTTGGGTCTTATAGTAGGAGGTCTAGGAGTGGTATTACTTACTAATCCTATTTTTTCTACCTTTTCATTGGGATTGGTTCTTTTTGTATATCCTTATTTCATATTCCATCGAATTCCCATTTTGTAGCTGCTGCACAACTCCTTATTTATGTGGGAGCCATAAATGTCTTAATTATATTCGTTGTTATGTTCATGAACGACTCAGAATATTACAATGATTTCAGTCTTTGGACTGTTGGGGATGGGGTAACTTCACTGGTTTGTACAAGTATTTTTGTTTCACTAATAACTATTATTCCACATACGTCATGGTGCGGGGTTATTTGGACTCCAAGATCAAACCAGATTTTGGAGCAAGATTTGATAAATAAAGGTCAACAAATCGGGATTCATTTATCAACTGATTGTTTCCTTCCTTTTGAGATTATTTCTATAATTGTTTTAGTTTCTTTGATAGTTGCAATTGCTATGGCTCGTCAGTAATAAATACAGAGAAAAAATAATTATTTTGATCTGGCTTAGCCTATCCATTTTCCTTCAATTCCATGGTCAGATTTTTCAGGTATAAAATGTAAATTTTTTCTTTTAGTTCAATCTATTACCAATTTTGTAACATTTTCTAGTTTTCTTCTTTTTGCATGTTTTTTCGTGTTTAGGAGCTTATTTTATGAGTTTTTAGAGTTTTTTCCCCTTTGGTTTATGGGGGTTGGGAGGCCTAGAGCCTCCAATTTTGTAATTCTTGTAATTACGTTTTTTTGCTTTAATAAACCATTTTGACCTAGCAAAAAAAAATCAATCTATTACCAATATCTTCCTTAGTTCTGTACTTGTTAGATTCGAGTCTTTATGGGGGTGGGGAGGCCTAGAGCCTCCAATTTTGTAATTCTTGTAATTACGTTTTTTTGCTTTAATAAACCATTTTGACCTAGCAAAAAAAAAAAACTTGTTAGATTCGAGTCAACCAAATTCGTTAAGGTTGAATTGTTGTTCATATTGAAATTAAAGAAATTCAGATTGAGGAGGGTTTGGTTAATGCTGCTTGAACATGAACTTGTTTTGAGTGCCTATTTATTTTCTATTGGTATTTATGGATTTATTACAAGTCGAAATATGGTTAGAGCACTTATGTGTCTTGAGCTTATATTGAATGCAGTTAATATGAATTTCGTAACATTTTTTGACTTATTTGATAGTCGTCAATTAAAAGGAGACATATTTTCCATTTTTGTTATAACTATTGCAGCCGCTGAAGCAGCTATTGGGCCAGCTATTGTTTCGTCCATTTATCGTAACAAAAAATCAATTCATATCAATCAATCGAATTTGTGAATAAATAATGGTAATTAGATTAATGTGTTTATCCTCAAATAACGAAATACAATATTTCAATGCAAATTAATATTATATACGACAGAAGGGACTAGTTTGCTAAAGATATAAATCAAAGTATCTTGGCCTCTCTCATGACCAATATATTAAGTTAATTTTTTAGAGAAAATTTTTGGTTAATTATTGATTCGCTGGTGTCTACAATTATGCTCTGTTTTTTTACTAGATCGAAATTTATGATGTTCAAAAGTGGATAGATCCAATGCACATTCAGTAAAGATTTATGATACATTCATAGAGTGACTCAATGTGTACGAGCCTGCCCCACAGATGTATTAAAATGATACCTTGGGACGGATGTAAAGCTAAGCAAATAGTTTCTGCTCCAAAAACAGAAGACTGTGTGGGTTGTAAGAGATGTGAATCCGCTTGTCTAACAGATTTCTTGAGTGTCCGATTTATTATGGCATGAGACAACTCTCGCATGTGTCTAGCTTATTGATATGTTCCAGAAAGCTTAACTTGAATCCATTTTTTTATCTTTACCGACAAAACCTTGCTCGAAATAGACTATTTTCTCGAGTACGGGGTTTTCTGGTCAAAGGTATCTTATCTTGTCTTTACTACGAATTTTTTCCTTGGTTAAGCATAATTTGGTTTACCGATATCGCGGGTTTTTCCATTTTCTTTCTCCCTCATAGAGGAATAAGATCACCCGATGGTATACTATATTTATTGCCTATTGGAACTACTTCTAAACGACCTATGTATTCTGTTATCATTTTCCAATTGGACGATCCATTAATTCAATTAGAACAGGATTTAAAATGGATTTTTTTTTGATTTTCACTGGAGACTCGGAATCGATGGAATTTCAATTATTGACGGGATTCATCACAACTTTAGCTACTTTAGCGGCCCGGCCATTTACTCGGGATTCACGACTGTTCCATTTCTTAATGTTAGCAATGTACAGCGGTCAAATAGGACCTTTTCTTCTCGAGATCTTTTACTTTTTTTTATCATGTGGGAGTTAGAATTAATTCCTGTTTACCTACTTTTATCCATGTGTGGGGGGGGGGGGGGGGGTGGAGGGGGGGAAGCGTTTGTACTCAGCTACAAAGTTTATTTTGTACACTGCAGGGGGTTCTATTTTTCTCTTAGTGGGAGTTCTTGGTATGGGTTTATATGCTTCTAACGAACCAACATTGAATTTAGAAACATTAGCGAATCAATCATATCCTGTGGCATTAGAAATAATATTCTATTTTGGTTTTCTTATTGCTTATGCTGTCAAATCACCGATTATACCTCTACATACATGGTTACCAGATACCCACGGAGAAGCACATTACAGTACATGTATGCTTCTAGCCGGAATCTTATTAAAAATGGGAGCATATGGGTTGGTTCGGATCAATATGGAATTATTACCCCATGCTCATTCCATTTTTTCTCCCTGGTTGATTATTGTAGGCACAGGGCAAATAATCTATGCAGCTTTAACATCTCCTGGGAAACACAATTTTAAAAAGAGAATAGCCTACTCTTCCGTATCTCATATGGGTTTTACAATTATAGGAATAGCCTCCGTAACCGATATGGGACTCAACGGGGCCATTTTGCAAATAATTTCTCATGGATTTATTGGTGCGGCGCTTTTTTTTTGCAGGAACGAGTTATGATAGAATACGTCTCGTTTATCTCGACGAAATGGGAGGAATCGCTATCCCAATACCAAAAATATTTACAATGTTCAGTAGTTTCTCGATGGCTTCTCTTGCATTGCCGGGAATGAGTGGTTTTGTTGCCGAATTGGTAATCTTTTTTGGCATAATTACCTGCCCAAAATATCTTTTAATGCCAAAAATACTCATTACTTTTGTAATGAAATTGGAATGATATTAACTCCTATTTATTCATTATCTAGGTCACGCCAGATGTTTTATGGATACAAGCAATTTAATGCGAAAAATTCTTATTTTTTTGATTTTGGACCACGAGAACTTTTTGTTTCAATCTGTATCTTTCTTCCAGTAATAGGCATTGGTATTTATCCAGATTTCGTTCTCTCACTATCAGTTGACAAGGTAGAAGCTATTTTATCTAATTACTTTTCTCTATATTTTGCATGAATAAGACATAAAAGAAAAAGAAGTCTTATTTTTCCTTATGTTAATCTTAAATAAAAAAAAGAAGTTAATTTTAATCAGATACGTTTGGAGTTTTAGAGAACCGGTTCAATCAAGTAATAATTGAACCAGTTCTCTAAAACTCACACAAACTTTCATTACATATGCTAGTTCTATGTATTAGGTCACGTCTTCGATTAAGATGCTAATGTGAATGAACCATAACTATGTAGGCCTATTCCTAATAGATTGACCACAAAATAGCATACCCAAATTATAAGAAATCCCATAGAAGCTACAATTGCGGAATTTGTGCCTTGAAAATTTTGGTTGGTTCTAATATGTGAATAAATAGCAAATATAGTCCAAGTAATAAATGCCCAAGTTTCTTTGGGGTCCAAATTCCAATATGACCCCCACGCCTCATTAGCCCACACTGCTCCTGAAAGAATACCAACCGTTAAAAAGATAAATCCTAGACTAATAACACGATAACTCCAATGATCCAATTGCTGAATCAATTGATACCTGTGATAATTTCTAAATGAAAGTAAAGAATTGTTTAGTATAGCATTGCTTCTTTCATATACATATTGAATCTCATCAAAATCAAATGAAAACGGCCTAATTAATGAATGATTGTTTTTACCAAAGACCACTAGGCTTTTTCGAAATGTAATGACTAGAAGAGATACTGATAATAATGATCCACATAAAAGAGCTGCATAGCTCAATATCATCATACTTACGTGCATCATTAACCACTGAGATTGGAGGGAAGGTACTAATATTGTGGATTGATGCATTTCAGTCAAAAGACCTGAAGTAGCAAATCCTTGGGTAAAAATAGTATTTGGTGCAGTTATTGCGCTTAAATCATTTTTATGATTCCATATTTTAGGAACCATATGAATAATGGAAAAGCCCCATGAAAAGAATATTAATGATTCATATAAATCACTTGAGAGGAAATGTTCCGAATAAATCCAACGAGTAACTAATAATCCTGTTATACAAGAAAAGGTAGCTATCATGCCCTTTTCTGACGAATCATGTAGTCCTATGGTTTCGTGGACTAATAAGGTCATAAAATAAATTGTAATTACAATTGAAACAATTAAAAAAGAGATGTGAGTTAATATATGTTCTAAAGTCAAAAATATCATAAAAAATCCTAAAATAAAAAGGGAGTTCTTTAACACTGGAATGGAAATGCGTAATCCATTTCATTTTCATTATAGGATTTATTATATCTCTTTTAGAAGATGCCGCCACTCGGACTCGAACCTAGATGCTCTAGCACTGCTTCCTAAGAGCAGCGTGTCTACCGATTTCATATCCAGGCATTGCGGGAGCAGGAGTGGTGGCAAGAGACTCTAGATGTGCAGTTCTTGGTGCTTTGAGTATTGGTCTTGGAGTTACTACAAACTATTTGGCGGAACTCTATGCAATTATAATTGGTATGGAATGGGCAATGCAACGGAATTATGATCGTATTTGTGTGCAATCTGATTCATATGGAGTAGTTCAAGCTTTACAAAGCTTTTCTATTCCTTGGTTTGCAAGAGCAAGATAGGGGGAATTCAGTATGAAGGAAGACCTGATTTTTTAATTTCCGTTGAAAACCCTAATGTTTCCTATTTTCGTTTCAAGTAGTGTTACAAGTTTTTGGGGTTGCTGTGACCTCTTTTCTTGTAATCTACTTTTTGTAAATTTTGTTATCTATTAATACAATTTTTGACTTATCAAAAAAAAAGTGTCTACCGATTTCACCATAGCGGCTTGCACGAAAGCATAATAGCCCATCCGCACTCAAACGTCAAGATTGTAAGGAGTCAATTCATGTAATATTTTTTAGGAAAAATGCAAATCAAATTAAAGGCCCCCTCTCATTTATATTTGAACGTTCAATAATCTCTTATAGGATGATTTTCGTCTTAACGATTGACTTTTCTAGAGGTTTCCGTTCTCCCAAAACGGATTAGTCGGAACTAGAGAGTTCTGCTCTCAATTCAGGTATAGAAATAAAAACCCCCTTTTTTATTGATTCTTTTTTGATGATTTTATGGGTCCGAACAAAACGAAAAAATCTATTGTATCCATAGTCATTAAAAAAAAACCTCAAAAGAAAAGTGAAACTTTCTATCAAGTACTATGTTTTTTCGTTTGACCAAAAAAACATAGTACCTTTTTATTTAGGAAATGAAAGGCTTCCTATCCTAAATACGACAATCGAAAGTGCCACCTCATATTGATCAGTTAAAAATAGAATTTAATGGGAATCGTTCATCTTATCAATTTAATTAGCAAATTCATCGAGGCATATCGATTTAGATTATTCCAATACTTGTTTATTTGTTTGTTGCACAAAAAAACTTTTTGACTTCCCGGTAGAAAGAGATTTTTCTAAGGAAAAAGCTTTTAGCGCAGCCAAATATCCTTTTCTTTTCCAAATGTTTTTACGAATACACTTTTTTGATATAGAAGTACGTTTCTTTGGACGACCATTTTAAAATAAAGAGGTTACTCATTGTTATATGAAAGACATGTATTGTTCAAAATGGGTCATTTTTTTCTTTAGCTATATATTTACCCCTAGATAATACTTTCTTGATAATATACAATATGGATGTGTGAGTCCCATATAGGATTTCCAGAGAAAAGTTGGATATCTTAATTTCTTCTTTATTTTCGGAATACTTTAATTCACATTTTTATTACATACAATATCAAAATAAAGAAGAATTTTTATATACTAATCTTCGTTCGAATCTATATCTATGTCACCGTCATAAAAAAAGGGGGCTACGGTCATCGTATTCTATTTTATTTAAGAAAATAAAGAGAAAAATTGGAAAACACTTACCTTAATTTAAAAGAAGAATACTGTAATTGTAACCTTTTTCTATAAATTCATCAATTCAATAGAGTACAGTACCCTTAATTAAATGAAAATTTCAAAATAGGAAAAAAGGAATGAGACTGATATGGAGTTTGTTAATATAATAAACACTTGAGAAAAAGCCATTTAACTAAGTCCGTTTTTCAATTTTACACGAAGTCGTGGGTATCAAAGTGTCGAATATCGTAGAGTTTTCTAAAAGTATCTGTTGTTTTTGGGGAATAGAATCTAGAATCCACCCGAGAAGAATTAGTAAAGTCTTACAAATATATTAACTCAAATCACAAGGTCTTTTTGGGGGGTTAAGTTTTTGATAGATCCTATGTTCAATAAAGTTATTGATGGATCTTACATACCAGAATAAAGTACTTTTTTACTATAATTAAATTACTTAATTGTTTTTCCTTGATCAATGAATATGGATTATAATAATAATAAAGAAATTGAAATTGCATATTCTGATTCTGTATCTTCATAAATATCCTACTTTTTGATAAGTCAAAAAATTGTATTAAAGAAAAGAGTTATTTACAAGATAGTACATGAGAAAAGAGGTCACAGCAACCCCAAAAACTCAAAATACTATTTCAATCGAAAATAGGAAACATATGGGAACTCTGTTGAGTTTAACAAATCAGGACGACCAACAAAAGTGAGTCTCACTCCATTATCTAATAAGCAACCGGTCTTCGCCATCTTGTCAGCTGCGAAATTGGCTTCACGGTACGTGTGCACAAAATTTATAGAATCAAACATGCCCTTTACATCATACCATCTCTGTCTAGCAAACCAAGGAATGAAATCCCCTTCCAAAGCTGTTATGACACTTGATGAATCAGTCCGCACTAGAACATCCCGTTATCCCCATTGAACTGCCCATTCTAAACCAATCAGAATGCTATACAACTCCGCCATATAATTGGAAATAATTCCAAGACCAACACACATCGCCCTAACCACTTCACAAGCAGAATTTCTCGCCACCACACCAGCTCCCGCCACCCCTGGATTGCCTCTAGAGGCACCGTCACAGCACAACAAGAGCTGATTGTGCATAGGAGGTTGCCAAAAACACTCAACAGGCTCTTACATCTTCACCCTACGACATTTAACTCTGAAAAATTCAGAATCTCAAGATCTTCTACCTTGTTGAACATACATCCTGTCATTCTAGCCGAGTACTCATGAATGAGGTTAAATACACGTTTTTTGAAGAAAGTCCAGCAAGGCTTCTTCTTTTCATAGACCATCTTATTCCTTTGGTACCATAGCTCCGATCGCAGCACCAATATTGAGACTAACCACAGGTCTTTAACCATTCTACTACGCCCTTTCGCTTCCTTGTTAGCAGCAAGCAAGTTATAATGAGGAATAATACGGAAAATACCTGCCAGCCATTTCCAAGCCGGATTCGCGGCACTACGGCTCCAAAGAACATGTTCCAAAGACTCCTCCTCAATCTGGCACACACTACACCTCGACGGAAGAGCTATCTTGAACCTGCTCTTTACTTTATCCAGAGTTGCACAAGCTCCCCTGACAAACTTCCAATTTTGCGCTGCCAAAGAAGGGTGCACAACACTCTTCCATAACAGATTTGCTTCCTCCAGCACCGGATATCTCATCCTCACCAGATCCCTTGCAGACTTAACAGAGAATAAACCTTTAAGGTCTGGCGTCCATATCTTCCTATCACTTCCTGTGTGCCTCCTTGGCAAGCTCTCCAGATCCACACCAGCACTGACGAGGTCGTGCATATGAACTCCTTCCAGCTGCCATTGATCCTGCACAATGATATCACTAACCCTTGCATTTCTGTCAAGGTCAGGTTATTGCAAAACATCTGCCAAAGTTTCAGACCCATACCATACATCATAAAATAGTGAAGTCGCTCTACCGTCACCAATTAAAGATTTAGTATTGCGCATAACTTCAGTGTGCACCCAACGAATCCCAGAAAGAATTGAAGATTTAACTCCAGCCAACTTCAGACGACCATCTCTACAAGTGAATTTCGATTCCAGAAATCTAGCCCATTTCTTCGTAGAAGCTTTAATACTCCACCACAACTTCATAATCAGTGCCTTGTTCATGTTGCTTAGGCTAGTAAACCCAAGACCTCCTTCCCGCACCGGACTGCAGATCTTGTCATAACCAACCACAAAAGCTCTAGCCAAGTTTGAATCTCCCGACCAAAGGAAATTACGAATCACACGTTCACATTGTTTAACAAATTTAACAGGCCATTTATACACATCCATGTTATGAATCGCATAACTTGAAAAGACAGTTTTAACAAGTACCACACGATCCTGAAAGGAAAGCATCTTACCTTTGTAAACCGAAAGCTGGTCCTTCAGTTTATCTACCACGTTACTAATATGGCTATACTTCACCACTCCATGCATCACCTTAACCCCCAAATATCTATCCAGGAAATAAGTCACTCTCATGCCTAAGAAGTCTACAATAGACTGTCTCCTATGCAAAGACCCACCTCCAAAATAAATTTTCCTCTTCTTCCTGCAAACTCGCTGACCAGAAGTTTGTTGATAATCACCCAGGAGCTTCACTAAGTTTGTTAGACTCATCATATTACCCTTGCAAAAGATCATAATATCATCAGCAAAAAATAAATGAGTTGGAGCAATACCATTACGCTTCACCATATGAGTCATACTCTTGTTTTGAAAGAGTTTAATAATGTTCCTACTTAGAACATCCTCTATCAAAACAAAGATAAGAGGAGAAAGCGGATCCCCTTGACGCAAACCTCTATTAATCTTGAAAAAACCCTCCGGACTCCCATTAAGAAGAATAGAAATCCTGGCAGACTTCATAAATATCCTAGTTAATCACTAAGCGGTACCTTTTAAAAATGATTTGATTTTTTGACCTATTGTCACTTCTGAGTTTTTCTTTTTTGGAGGGAAAGAATTAGAAAGGTTTAATAATTCAAAATTCTATTTTAGTTCTATCTTTTCTTTATTTTATTGCTCCTTCCGAAAGATATAAGAGCTGGTGAATTGAAGAAAAAAAGTTTTATTTTCTTATGGAATATACATATCAATATGCATGGATCATACCTTTCGTTCCACTTCCAATTCCTAGAGCAATAGGGGTGGGGCTTCTCCTTGTTCCAACGACAACAAAAACCCTCTGCCGTTTCTGGGCTTTTCTTAGTGTTTTATTACTAAGCATAGTCATGCTTTTTTCAATCGATCTGTCTATTCAAAAAATAAATGGTAGTTCCATCTATCAATATTTATGGTCTTGGACTATAAATAGTGATTTTCTTTAGAGTTTGGCGACTTGATCGATCCACTTACTTCTATTATGTTAATATTAATCACTATTCTTGGAATTATGGTTCTTATTTATAGTGATAATTATATGTCTCATGATGAAGGATATTTGAGATTTTCTGCTTATATGAGTTTTTCCAATACTTCCATGTTAGGATTAGTTACTAGTTCAAATTTAATACAAATTTGTATTATTTGGGAGTTAGTTGGAATGTGCTCGTATCTATTAATAGGTTTTTGGTTCACACGACCAATTGCAGCAAAAGCTTGTCAAAAAGCGTTTGTAACTAATCGTGTAGGGGATTTTGGTTTATTATTAGGAATCTTAGGTCTTTATTGGATAACAGTTTCGAATTTCGAGATTTGTTTAAAATAGTCACTAACTTGATTGAGAATAATGGTTTAAATTCTATATTTCTTACTCTGTGTGCCGCCCTATTATTCCTTGGTGCAGTTGCCAAATCTGCACAATTCCCCCTTCATGTATGGTTACCTGATGCCATGGAGGGGCCTACCCTATTTCAGCTCTTATATACGCTGCTACTATGGTAGCAGCGGGAATTTTTCTTGTAGCTCGACTTTACCCTCTTTTCACAGTTATACCTTACATAATGAACCTTATTTCTTTGATAGGTATTATAGCCGTACTTTTAGGAGCCACATTGGCCCTTGCCCAAAGAGACATTAAGAGAAGTTTAGCTTATTCGACAATGTCACAGTTGGGTTATATTATATTAGCTTTAGGTATGGGATCATATCGAGCTGCTTTATTTCATTTGATCACCTATGCCTATTCAAAAGCATTATTATTTTTAGGCTCTGGATCCATTATTCATTGTATGGAAAGTATTGTTGGATATTCTCCAAATCAAAGTCAAAATATGGCCCTTATGGGATGGTTAACAAAATATATGCCGATTACGAAAACAACTTTTTTGATAGGTACACTTTCTCTTTGTGGTATTCCACCTCTTGCTTTCTTTTGGTCAAAAGATGAAATTCTTAGTGATAGTTGGGTATATTCACCTATTTTCGCGATAATAGCTTATTTCACAGCCGGATTAACTGCATTTTATATGTTTCGGATGTATTTACTTACTTTTGCGGGGCATTTAAACGCCTATTCTCAAAATTTCAGCGTTAAAAAAAAACAGCTCGTTTTATTCAATATCCATCTGGGGTAAAGAAAGACAGAACGTAATCAACAAGAAGTTCTTTTTATCAACAGCGAAAAAAACCAAAGAGTTACTTTTTTTTTCGAAGAAAGCATATTCAATTGATAGGAATGTAAAAAAAGGAACACAACCGCTTATTACATTTACTCATTTCAAAAATAAAGAAAATAATCCATATCCTTATGAATCGGAAAATACTATGCTTTTTCCCCTTCTTATATTAGGATTCGTTACTTTGTGTATTGGGTTTATCGGAATTCCTTCTGATTATAGAGGAATGGATTTGAATATATTATCAAATTTGTTAACTCCATATATAAAACTTTTACATTCAAATTCGAGCAATTCCGTTGATTGGTATGAATTTCTTACAAATGCAATTTTGTCAGTCAGTATAGATTATTTAGGAATATTTTTTGCGTTTTTTTTATATAGGCCTGTTTATTCATTTTTACAGAATTTGGACTTAATTAATTCATTTGTTAAAATGGGGCCTAAAAGAGATCTTTGGGACAAAATAGTAAACGTGATATATAATTGGTCATATAATCGAGTGACATTGCTTCTTCAGGATTCAATGATCGGAAACACAGGTCAATTTAAACGATCCCGTGAAATGGAATATAAACCCATACCAATAACATTGCTCTATTGCTATTCCACAAGTAATATGTTCTAAAGCAGTACGTCTAGTAAAAATTGCACTTCTATGTACGTTGATTCAAGAATATATGAAGGAAGTCAAAGTTCACAATATAAGAAGGACAAAAGAGCAAGCAAAACTAATCCAAATCCTAACAAATTTCATCTATCTTGAATCAAATACAAAGGCAAAGCCAACACAAAAAGAAATAGTTAATAAAAATGTTGAATTTTATATACGTTAACTCAAAAAAGTCTACACACTTCGTTATAAGTCAGAAATTGATTTCTTAGACTAAATGGTAAACTAGATAAACTCATGTTTAATAGAAAAAGTTTGAAAAATGTATTGTGATTACAATTAATATGTTCTAAGGCAATATGTCTAGTAAAAATTGCATTTCTATGTACGTTGATTCAAGAAAATATGAAGGAAGGCAAATTTCACAATAAAAGAAGGATGAAAGACCATGCAGAACTAATACAAATCCTAAAGAATTTCATCTATCTTGAATCAAATAGAAAGACAAAGCCAACACAAAAATAAAGAGTTCATAAAAATGTTGAATTTTATATACGTTAACTCAAAAAAGTATACACACTTCGTTATAAGTCGGAAATTGATTTCTGAGACTAAATTATAAACTAGATAAACTCATCTTTAACATAAAAAGTTTGAAAAATGTATTGTAATCACAAATAATATGTTCTAAGGAAATAACTCTAGTAAAAATTGCATATCTATGTACGCTGATTCAAGAAAAAAATGAAATTAGGAAAATTTCACAATAGAAGAAGGATGAAAGACCAAGAAGAACTAATCCAAATCCTAAAAAATTTCATCTATCTTGAATCAAACAGAAAGACAAAACCATCACATAAAAAGAAAGAGTTCATAAAAATGTTGAATTTTATATACGTTAACTCAAAAAAGTCTGCACACTTCGTTATGAGTCCGAAATTGATTTCTGAGACTAAATTGTAAACTAGATAAACTCATCTTTAACAGAAAAAGTTTGAAAAATGTATTGTAATCACAAATAATATGTTTTAAGGAATTACGTCTAGTAAAAATTGCATTTCTATGTACGTTGATTCAAGAAAATATGAAGGAAGTCAAATTTCACAATAGAAGAAGAATGAAAGACCAGCCATAAATAAAAATTCTAAAAAAATTCATCTATTTGAATCAAATTGAAAGAAAAATCCAATACAAAATAAAGAGTTCATAAAAATGTTGATTTTTTATACGTTAACTCAAAAAAGTCTACACGCTTCGTTGTAAGTCGGAAGTTGATTTTTGAGACTAAATTGTAAACTAGATAAACTCATCTTTAACAGAAAAAGTTTGAAAAATATATTGTAATCACAATTTATATGTTCTAAGGAAGTACTCTAGTAAAAATTGCATTTCTATGTATGTTGATTCAAGAATATATGAAGGAAGTCAAATTTCACAATATAAGAAGGACAAAAGAGCAAGCAAAACTAATCCAAATCCTAACAAATTTCATCTTATCTTGAATAAAATATAAAGACAAAGCTAACACAAAAATAAAGAGTTCATAAAAATGTTGAATTTTATATACGTTAACTCAAAAAAGTCTACACACTTCGTTATAAGTCGGAAATTGATTTCTGAGACTAAATTGTAAACTAGATAAACTCATCTTTGACATAAAAAGTTTGAAAAATGTATTGTAATCACAAATATAATGTTCAAAGGCAATACCTCTAGTAAAAATTGCATTTCTTTGTATGTTGATTCAAGAAAATTTCACAATAGAAGAAGGATGAAAGACCAAGAAGAACTAATCCAAATCCTAACAAATTTTATCTTTCTTGAATGAAATAGAAAGACAAAACCATCACAGAAAAAGAAAGAGTTCATAAAAATGTTGAATTTTATATACGTTAACTCAAAAAAGTCTACACACTTCGTTATAAGTCCGAAATTGATTTCTGAGACTAAATTGTAAACTAGATAAACTCATCTTTAACAGAAAAGGTTTGAAAAATGTATTTTAATCACAAATAATATGTTCTAAGGCATTACGTCTTGTAAAAATGGCATTTCTATGTATGTTGATTCAAGAAAATATGAAGGAAGTCAAATTCACAATAGAAGAAGAATGAAAGACCAGCCATAACTAATCCAAATTCTAAAAAATTTCATTTATTTGAATCAAATTGAAAGACAAAGCCAATAAAAAAATAAAGAGTTCATAAAAATGTTGATTTTTTATACGTTAACTCAAAAAAGTCTACACACTTCGTTATAAGTCGGAAGTTGATTTCTGAGACTAAATTGTAAACTATATAAACTCATGTTTAACAGAAAAAGTTTGAAAAATGTATTGTAATCACAATTAACATGTTCTAAAGCAGTACGTCTAGTAAAAATTGCATTTCTTTGTACGTTGATTCAAGAAAATATGAAGGAAGGCAAATTTCAAAATAGAAGAAGGATGAAAGACCATGCAAAACTAATCCAAATCCTAAAAAATTTCATTTATCTTGAATCAAATAGAAAGACAAAGCCAACACAAAAAGAAAAAGTTCATAAAAATGTTGAATTTTATATATGTTAACTCAAAAAAGTCTACACACTTCGTTATAAGTCGGAAATTGATTTCTGAGACAAAATTGTAAACTAGATAAACTCATCTTAAACATAAAAGGTTTGAAAAATGTATTGTAATCACAAATAATTTGTTCTAAGGCAATACCTCTAGTAAAAATTGCATTTCTATGTACGTTGATTCAAGAAAATACGAAATTAGGAAAATTTCACAATAGAAGAAGGATGAAAGACCAAGAAGAACTAATCCGAATCCTAACAAATTTCATCTATCTTGAATCAAATAGAAAGACAAACCATCACAGAAAAAGAAAGAGTTCATAAAAATGTTGAATTTTATATACGTTAACTCAAAAAAGTCTACACACTTCGTAATAAGTCAGAAATTGATCTTTAAAACTAAATGGTAAACTAGATAAACTCATCTTTACCAGAAAAAGTTTGAAAAACGTATTCTAATTACAATTAATATGTTCTAAGGAAATATGTCTAGTAAAAATTGCATTTCTATGTACGTTGATTCAAGAAAATATGAAGGAAGTCAAATTTCACAATAAAAGAAGGATGAAAGACCAAGCAGAACTAATATAAATCCTAACAAATTTCATCTAACTTGAATCAAATAGAAAGAGAAAGCCAACCCAAAAAGAAAGAGTTCATAAAAATGTTGAATTTTATATACGTTAACTCAAAAAAGTCTACACACTTCGTTATAAGTCAGAAATTGATTTTTGTGACTAAATGGTAAACTAGATAAACTCATCTTTACCAGAAAAAGTTTGAAAAACGTATTGTAATTACGATTAATATGTTCTAAGGAAATATGTCTAGTAAAAAGTTCATATCTATGTACGTTGATTCAAGAAAATATGAAGGAAGTAAAATTTCATAATAGAAGAAGGATGAAAGACCAAGCAGAACTAATCCAAATTCTGAAAAATTTCATATATCTTGAATCAAATAGAAAGAGAAAGCCAACACAAAAAGAAAGAGTTCATAAAAATGTTGAATTTTATATACGTTAACTCAAAAAAATCTACACACTTCGTTATAAGTCGTAAATTGGTTTCTGAGACTAAATTCTTAACTAGATAAACTCGTCTTTAACAGAAAAAGTTTGAAAAATGTACTATAATCACAAATAATATGTTCTAAGGCATTACGTCTAGTAAAATTGCCTTTCTTTGTACGTTGATTCAAGAAAATATGAAGGAAGTAAAATTTCACAATAGAAGAAGGATGAAAGACGCAGAACTAATCCAAATCCTAAAAAATTTCATCTATCTTGAACCAACTAGAAAGACAAAACGAAAACAAAAAGAAAGAGTTCATAAAAATGTTGAATTTTATATACGTTAACTCAAAAAAATCTACACACTTCGTTATAAGTCGGAATTGATTTCTAATTTCTGAGACTAAATTGTAAACTAGATATACTCATCTTTAACACAAAAAGTTTGAAAAATGTATTGTAATTGCAATTAATATGTTCTAAGGCAATACCCCTAGTAAAAATTGCATTTCTATGTACGTTGATTCAAGAAAATATGAAGGAAGTCAAATTTCAGAATAGAAGAAAGATGAAAGACCATGCAGAAGTAATCCAAATCCTAACAAATTTCATCTATCTTGAATCAATTAGAAAGACAAAGCCAACACAAAAAGAAAGAGTTCATAAATATTTTGAATTTTATATACGTTAACTGAAAAAGTCTACACACTTCGTTATAAGTCGGAAATTAATATATGAGACTAAATCGTAAACTAGATAAACTCATCTTTAACAGAAAAAGTTTAAAAAATGTATTGTAATATTTTCTTTTGCTAGGTCAAAATGGTTTATTAAAGCAAAAGAACTTAATTACAAGAATTACAAAATGGGAGGCACTAGGCCTCCCCACCCCCATAAACCAAAGGGGCAAAAAAAACTCTAAAAATTCATAAAATAAGTTCCTAAAAAGTAAAAAATATCATAGAGAAGAAAACTAGAAAAATTATAATCGTTTTCACCCCTTATTTCCAACTATAAACTTCTTCTTCTTAGGAATGAAACCAGCAATTATTTCAGTCAAATCATAGCCTCCAGAAAGCTCCTTGTATTCATTTTCATAATCATCATAAGTTTTATCATAGTCATAATCCTCTTCATTTTCATCTGAAGCATAATTACCACCCGGAACAAGCTTAATAGGAGATTGAGCTTTCTTCTTTGTTGACATTCTATCCATTTGCTCCTTTTTTTCCTTGAAATAGTCATGTCTAAAGGCCGGATCTCTAATGAAATTAGCACGTACTTCATCAATATGAAAAGTACTTGCCTCCTCTAGTTCCTCCTTAGTCAAAATATTATCCATACCGAAAAATGTATTGTGATCACAATTAATATGTTCTAAGGCAGTACATCGAGTAAAATTTGCATTTCCATGTACGTTGATTCAAGAAAATATGAAGGAAGTCAAATTTCACAATAGAAGAACGACGAAAGACCATGCAGAAGTAATCCAAATCCTAACAAATTTCATCTATCTTGAATCAAATAGAAAGACAAAGCCAACACAAAAAGAATGAGTTAATAAAAATGTTGAATTTTATATACGTTAACTCAAAAAAGTCTACACACTTCGTTATAAGTCGGAAATTGATTTCTGAGACTAAATTGTAAACTAGATAAACTCATCTTTAACATAAAAAGTTTGAAAAATGTATTGTAATCACAAATAATATGTTCTAAGGCATTACGTCTACTAAAAACTGCATTTCTATGTACTTTGATTCAAGAAAATATGAAGGATGTCAAATTTTACAATAGAAGAAGGATGAAAACCAAGCAGAACTAATACAAATCCTAACAAATTTCATCTATCTTGAATCAAATAGAAAGAGAAAGCCAACACAAAAAGAAAGAGTTCATAAAAATGTTGAATTTTATATACGTTAACTCAAAAAAGTCTACACACTTCGTTATAAGTCGGAAATTGATTTTTGGGACTAAATGGTAAACTAGATAAACTCATCTTTACCAGAAAAAGTTTGAAAAACGTATTGTAATTACAATTAATATGTTCTAAGGAAATATGTCTAGTAAAAATTGCATTTCTATGTACGTTGATTCAAGAAAATATGAAGGAAGTAAAATTTCACAATAGAAGAAGGATGAAAGACCAAGCAGAACTAATACAAATCCTAACAAATTTCATCTATCTTGAATCAAATAGAAAGAGAAAGCCAACAAAAAAAGAAAGAGTTCATAAAAATGTTGAATTTTATATACGTTAACTCAAAAAAGTCTACACACTTCGTTATAAGTCGGAAATTGATTTTTGAGACTAAATGGTAAACTAGATAAACTCATCTTTACCAGAAAAAGTTTGAAAAACGTATTGTAATTACAATTAATATGTTCTAAGGAAATATGTCTAGTAAAACTTGCATTTCTATGTACGTTGATTCAAGAAAATATGAAGGAAGTCAAATTTCACAATAGAAGAAGGATGAAAGACCAAGCAGAACTAATCCAAATCCTGACAAATTTCATATATCTTGAATCAAATAGAAAGAGAAAGCCAACACAAAAAGAAAGAGTTCATAAAAATGTTGAATTTTATATACGTTAACTCAAAAAAATCTACACACTTCGTTATAAGTCGGAAATTAGTTTCTGAGACTAAATTATTAACTAGATAAACTCGTCTTTAACAGAAAAAGTTTGAAAAATGTACTATAATCACAAATAATATGTTCTAAGGCATTAAGTCTAGTAAAATTACCTTTCTATGTACGTTGATTCAAGAAAATATGAAGGAAGTCAAATTTCACAATAGAAGAAGGATGAAAGACGCAGAACTAATCCAAATCCTAACAAATTTCATCTATCTTGAATCAAATAGAAAGACAAAACCAACACAAAAAAAAGAGTTCATAAAAATGTTGAATTTTATATATGTTAACTCAAAAAAGTCTATACACTTCGTTATAAGTCTGAAATTGGTTTCTGAGACTAAATTGTAAACTAGATAAACTCATATTTAACATAAAAAGTTTGAAAAATGTATTGTAATCACAAATAATATGTTCTAAGGCATTACGTCTAGTAAAAATTGCATTTCTATGTACGTTGATTCAAGAAAATATGAAGGAAGTAAGATTTCACAATAGAAGAAGGATGAAAGACCAAGCAGAACTAATACAAATCCTAACAAATTCCATCTATCTTGAATCAAATAGAAAGATAAAGCCAACACAAAAAGAAAGAGTTCATAAAAATGTTGAATTTTATATACGTTAACTCAAAAAAGTCTACACACTTCGTTATAAGTCGGAAATTGATTTTTGAGACTAAATGGTAAACTAGATAAACTCATCTTTACCAGAAAAAGTTTGAAAAACGTATTGTAATTACAATTAATATGTTCTAAGGAAATATGTCTAGTAAAAGTTGCATTTCTATGTACGTTGATTCAAGAAAATATGAAGGAAGTCAAATTTCACAATAGAAGAAGGATGAAAGACCAAGCAGAACTAATCCAAATCCTGACAAATTTCATATATCTTGAATCAAATAGAAAGAGAAAGCCAACACAAAAAGAAAGAGTTCATAAAAATGTTGAATTTTATATACGTTAACTCAAAAAAATCTACACAATTCGTTATAAGTTGGAAATTAGTTTCTGAGACTAAATTATTAACTAGATAAACTCGTCTTTAACAGAAAAAGTTTGAAAAATGTACTATAATCACAAATAATATGTTCTAAGGCATTACGTCTAGTAAAATTACCTTTCTATGTACGTTGATTCAAGAAAATATGAAGGAAGTCAAATTTCACAATAGAAGAAGGATGAAAGACGCAGAACTAATCCAAATCCTAACAAATTTCATCTATCTTGAATCAAATAGAAAGACAAAACCAACACAAAAAAAAGAGTTCATAAAAATGTTGAATTTTATATATGTTAACTCAAAAAAGTCTATACACTTCGTTATAAGTCTGAAATTGGTTTCTGAGACTAAATTGTAAACTAGATAAACTCATCTTTAACATAAAAAGTTTCAAAAACGTATTGTAATCACAAATAATATGTTCTAAGGCATTACGTCTAGTAAAAATTGCATTTCTATGTACGTTGATTCAAGAAAATATGAAATTAGGAAAATTTCACAATAGAAGACGGATGAAAGACCAAGAAGAACTAATCCAAATCCTAACAAATTTCATCTATCTTGAACCAACTAGAAAGACAAAAACCAAAATAAAACAAAGAGTTCATAAAAATGTTGAATTTTATATACGTTAACTCAAAAAAATCTACACACTTCGTTATAAGTCGGAATTGATTTCTAATTTCTGAGACTAAATTGTAAACTAGATATACTCATCTTTAACACAAAAAGTTTTAAAAATGTATTGTAATTAAAAATAATATGTTCTAAGGCAATACCCCTAGTAAAAATTGCATTTCTATGTACGTTGATTCAAGAAAATATGAAGAAAGTCAATTTCACAATAGAAGAAAGATGAAAGACCATGCAGAACTAATCCAAATCCTAACAAATTTCATCTATCTTGAATCAATTAGAAAGACAAAGCCAACACAAAAAGAAAAAGTTCATAAATATTTTGAATTTTATATACGTTAACTGAAAAAGTCTACACACTTCGTTATAAATCGGAAATTAATATATGAGACTAAATCGTAAACTAGATAAACTCATCTTTAACAGAAAAAGTTTGAAAAATGTATTGTAATATTTTTTTTGCTAGGTCAAAATGGTTTATTAAAGCAAAAGAACTTAATTACAAGAATTACAAAATGGGAGGCACTAGGCCTCCCCACCCCCATAAACCAAAGTGGCAAAAAAACTCTAAAAACTCATAAAATAAGCTCCTAAAAAGTAAAAAATATCATAGAGAAGAAAACTATAAAAATTATAATCGTTTTCGCCCCTTATTTCCAACTATAAACTTCCTCTTCTTAGGAATGAAACCAGCAATTATTTCAGTCAAATCATAGCCTCCAGAAAGCTCCTTGTATTCATCTTCATAATCATCATAAGTTTTATCATAGTCATAATCCTCTTCATTTTCATCTGAAGCATAATTACCACCCGGAACAAGCTTAATAAGAGATTGAGCTTTCTTCTTTGTTGACATTCTATCCATTTGCTCCTTTTTTTCCTTGAAATAATCATGTCTAAAGGCCGGATCTCTAATGAAATTATCACGTACTTCATCAATCTGAATAGTACTTTCCTCCTCTAGTTCCTCCTTAGTCAAAATATTATCCATACCGAAAAATATATTGTGATCACAATTAATATGTTCTAAGGCAGTACGTCGAGTAAAAATTGCATTTCTATGTACGTTGATTCAAGAAAATATGAAGGAAGTCAAATTTCACAATAGAAGAACGATGAAAGACCATGCAGAACTAATCCAAATCCTAACAAATTTCATCTATCTTGAATCAAATAAAAAGACAAAGCCAACACAAAAAGAATGAGTTCATAAAAATGTTGAATTTTATATACGTTAACTCAAAAAAGTCTACACACTTCGTTATAAGTCGGAAAATTGATTTCTGAGACTAAATTGTAAACTAGATAAACTCATCTTTAACATAAAAAGTTTGAAAAATGTATTGTAATCACAAATAATATGTTCTAAGGCATTACGTCTACTAAAAACTGCATTTCTATGTACTTTGATTCAAGAAAATATGAAGGATGTCAAATTTTACAATAGAAGAAGGATGAAAACCAAGCAGAACTAATACAAATCCTAACAAATTTCATCTATCTTGAATCAAATAGAAAGAGAAAGCCAACACAAAAAGAAAGAGTTCATAAAAATGTTGAATTTTATATACGTTAACTCAAAAAAGTCTACACACTTCGTTTATAAGTCGGAAATTGATTTTTGGGACTAAATGGTAAACTAGATAAACTCATCTTTACCAGAAAAAGTTTGAAAAACGTATTGTAATTACAATTAATATGTTCTAAGGAATATGTCTAGTAAAAATTGCATTTCTATGTACGTTGATTCAAGAAAATATGAAGGAAGTAAAATTTCACAATAGAAGAAGGATGAAAGACCAAGCAGAACTAATACAAATCCTAACAAATTTCATCTATCTTGAATCAAATAGAAAGAGAAAGCCAACAAAAAAGAAAGAGTTCATAAAAATGTTGAATTTATATACGTTAACTCAAAAAAGTCTACACACTTCGTTATAAGTCGGAATTGATTTTGAGACTAAATGGTAAACTAGATAAACTCATCTTTACCAGAAAAAGTTTGAAAAACGTATTGTAATTACAATTAATATGTTCTAAGGAAATATGTCTAGTAAAACTTGCATTTCTATGTACGTTGATTCAAGAAAATAGAAGGAAGTCAAATTTCACAATAGAAGAAGGATGAAAGACCAAGCAGAACTAATCCAAATCCTACAAATTTCATATATCTTGAATCAAATAGAAAGAAAGCCAACACAAAAGAAAGAGTTCATAAAAATGTTGAATTTTATATACGTTAACTCAAAAAAATCTACACACTTCGTTATAAGTCGGAAATTAGTTTCTGAGACTAAATTATTAACTAGATAAACTCGTCTTTAACAGAAAAGTTTGAAAATGTACTATAATCACAAATAATATGTTCTAAGGCATTAAGTCTAGTAAAATTACCTTTCTATGTACGTTGATTCAAGAAAATATGAAGGAAGTCAAATTTCACAATAGAAGAAGGATGAAAGACGCAGAACTAATCCAAATCCTAACAAATTTCATCTATCTTGAATCAAATAGAAAGACAAAACCAACACAAAAAAAAGAGTTCATAAAAATGTTGAATTTTATATATGTTAACTCAAAAAGTCTATACACTTCGTTATAAGTCTGAAATTGGTTTCTGAGACTAAATTGTAAACTAGATAAACTCATATTTAACATAAAAAGTTTGAAAAATGTATTGTAATCACAAATAATATGTTCTAAGGCATTACGTCTAGTAAAAATTGCATTTCTATGTACGTTGATTCAAGAAAATATGAAGGAAGTAAATTTCACAATAGAAGAAGGATGAAAGACCAAGCAGAACTAATCAAATCCTAACAAATTCCATCTATCTTGAATCAAATAGAAAGATAAAGCCAACACAAAAAGAAAGAGTTCATAAAAATGTTGAATTTTATATACGTTAACTCAAAAAAGTCTACACACTTCGTTATAAGTCGGAAATTGATTTTGAGACTAAATGGTAAACTAGATAAACTCATCTTTACCAGAAAAAGTTTGAAAAACGTATTGTAATTACAATTAATATGTTCTAAGGAAATATGTCTAGTAAAATTGCATTTCTATGTACGTTGATTCAAGAAAATATGAAGGAAGTCAAATTTCACAATAGAAGAAGGATGAAAGACCAAGCAGAACTAATCCAAATCCTGACAAATTTCATATATCTTGAATCAAATAGAAAGAAAAGCCAACACAAAAGAAAGAGTTCATAAAAATGTTGAATTTTTATACGTTAACTCAAAAAATCTACACTTCGTTATAAGTTGGAAATTGTTTCTGAGACTAAATTGTAACTAGATAAACTCGTCTTTAACAGAAAAAGTTTGAAAAATGTATTAATCACAAATAATATGTTCTAAGGCATTACGTCTAGTAAAATTACCTTTCTATGTACGTTGATTCAAGAAAATATGAAGGAAGTCAAATTTCACAATAGAAGAAGGATGAAAGACGCAGAACTAATCCAAATCCTAACAAATTTCATCTATCTTGAATCAAATAGAAAGACAAAACCAACACAAAAAAAAGAGTTCATAAAAATGTTGAATTTTATATACGTTAACTCAAAAAAGTCTACACACTTCGTTATAAGTCGAAATTGGTTTCTGAGACTAAATTGTAAACTAGATAAACTCATCTTTAACATAAAAAGTTTAAAAAGTATTGTAATCACAAATAATATGTTCTAAGGCATTACGTCTAGTAAAAATTGCATTTCTATGTACGTTGATTCAAGAAAATATGAAATTAGGAAAATTTCACAATAGAAGAAGATGAAAGACCAAGAAGAACTAATCCAAATCCTAACAAATTTCATCTATCTTGAACAACTAGAAAGACAAAACCAAAAAAAAAGAGTTCATAAAAATGTTGAATTTTATATACGTTAACTCAAAAAATCTACACACTTCGTTATAAGTCGGAATTGATTTCTATTTCTGAGACTAAATTGTAAACTAGATAACTCATCTTTAACACAAAAAGTTTGAAAAATGTATTGTAATTAAAAATATGTTCTAAGGCAATACCCCTAGTAAAAATTGCATTTCTATGTACGTTGATTCAAGAAAATATGAAGGAAGTCAATTTCACAATAGAAGAAAGATGAAAGACCATGCAGAACTAATCCAAATCCTAACAAATTTCATCTATCTTGAATCAATTAGAAAGACAAAGCCAACACAAAAAGAAAAGTTCATAAATATTTTGAATTTTATATACGTTAACTGAAAAAGTCTACACACTTCGTTATAAGTCGGAAATTAATATATGAGACTAAATCGTAAACTAGATAAACTCATCTTTAACAGAAAAAGTTTGAAAAATGTATTGTAATCTTTTTTTTGCTAGGTCAAAATGGTTTATTAAAGCAAAAAACGTAATTACAAGAATTACAAAATGGGAGGCACTAGGCCTCCCCACCCCCATAAACCAAAGGGCAAAAAAACTCTAAAAACTCATAAAATAAGCTCCTAAAAAGTAAAAAATCATAGAGAAGAAAACTAGAAAAAATAATCGTTTTCGCCCCTTATTTCCAACTATAAACTTCCTTCTTAGGAATGAACCAGCAATTATTTCAGTCAAATCATAGCCTCCAGAAAGCTCCTTGTATTCATCTTCATAATCATCATAAGTTTTATCATAGTCATAATCCTCTTCATTTTCATCTGAAGCATAATTACCACCCGGAACAAGCTTAATAAGAGATTGAGCTTTCTTCTTTGTTGACATTCTATCCATTTGCTCCTTTTTTTCCTTGAAATAATCATGTCTAAAGGCCGGATCTCTAATGAAATTATCACGTACTTCATCAATCTGAATAGTACTTTCCTCCTCTAGTTCCTCCTTAGTCAAAATATTATCCATACCGAAAAATATATTGTGATCACAATTAATATGTTCTAAGGCAGTACGTCGAGTAAAAATTGCATTTCTATGTACGTTGATTCAAGAAAATATGAAGGAAGTCAAATTTCACAATAGAAGAACGATGAAAGACCATGCAGAACTAATCCAAATCCTAACAAATTTCATCTATCTTGAATCAAATAAAAAGACAAAGCCAACACAAAAAGAATGAGTTCATAAAAATGTTGAATTTTATATACGTTAACTCAAAAAAGTCTACACACTTCGTTATAAGTCGGAAAATTGATTTCTGAGACTAAATTGTAAACTAGATAAACTCATCTTTAACATAAAAAGTTTGAAAAATGTATTGTAATCACAAATAATATGTTCTAAGGCATTACGTCTACTAAAAACTGCATTTCTATGTACTTTGATTCAAGAAAATATGAAGGATGTCAAATTTTACAATAGAAGAAGGATGAAAACCAAGCAGAACTAATACAAATCCTAACAAATTTCATCTATCTTGAATCAAATAGAAAGAGAAAGCCAACACAAAAAGAAAGAGTTCATAAAAATGTTGAATTTTATATACGTTAACTCAAAAAAGTCTACACACTTCGATATAAGTCTGAAATTGATTTCTGAAACTAAATTGTAAACTAGATAAACTCATCTTTAAGAGAAAATTATAGGATCTTATAGAGGTGGTTCTAGTAGAGGTTATTATATAGGAGGGAACTCTACTGGTGGTAATTTCCATAATCCAACAATCTTTATAAGAGATGCTTCTGGTAGAGGATATGTCCAAAGTGATATGGTTGTTTGTCAGATTGTCGTTCCGCAGGTCACACTGTTGTAACTTATAATCAAAGGTTTAATTTGAAAACAGGAGGGTATCCAAATACACCACAATCTTTTTGTTTCAACCTATAAGTCCTTATACCAAGTGTGATAGTCTATAGACAAAGTCGAGACAATACAACAACTTTGGTATTCACACTTTGTGTGATCATATATGGATACGAGATCGAGACAATACGACAACAAGATAACTTGTGTGATTGACTATAGATGCAAGATCGAGACGATATGACAATCGAAGTGTGCTACTTGATAATAGGTTCGGTAATAACCAAACTCCATAGGATCACTATCAATTATAACGGGGTTAGCGTATGTGTATTTTACTTTATTATAATAAATGAAAAAGTGGCGGTCTAAAATCCGCACCTAATATTTCGCTTAGAAATCTGTATTGACTCACTCCAATATACTTTTAAGAGAATCAACTAGACAGTTAGACTCAATCTTAATAAAAAGTATATCAAAGAGTTATATCTCAATTTCTCGATTCAATCCTTACTCAAACAAATAGGAATTTGCGAGCTTGATTGAATACAAGAGAAAACACTTGAACGGTACTAAAGACCAATGTTCAAGGATCAATCAATTTCAATCAAAAACCAAAGGTTGGATTTACCTATTGATCGATTCAAACCACAACCTGTGAAATTTCAATTTATATAAAAAAAATATAATGCGGAAAAGAAATAACACAGACACCAGAAGTTTTGTTAACGAGGAAACCGCAAATGCAGAAAACCTCGGGACCTATTCCAGATTGAACACACACTGTATTAAGTCGCTACAAACATTAGCCTACTACAAACTAACTTCGGTCTGACTGTAGTTGAACCCAAATAAATCTCACACTGATCCAAGGTACAATTGCGTTTCTTATGCTTCTGATCCCAGAAGGATACTACGCACTTGATTCCCTTAGCTGATCTCACCCACAACTAAGAGTTGCTACGACCCAAAGTCAAAGACTTTAATAAACAAATCTGTATCACACAGGAAAGTCTACAATAATACATAAATCTATTTCCCGCATAAATACCTACGAGTTTTTTTTCGTTTTTTGATAAATCAAGGTGAACAGGAACAAATTGGTATATCGGACTTATATTCCCGAAGAACAACCTAGAAATATCAATCACTTCACAATAATCTTAATCGACTAGCGAAACAAGATATTGTGGAATCACAAACGATGAGACGTCGGAGAAATTAATCTCAAGCCAATCTTACGATTGTACTCAATCACGATAGAAACAACAAGACCAGATCACGCAACTACAGAGACAATAGTTGGGTCTGGCTTCACAATCCCAAGGAAGTCTTCAAGTCGTTAACCTACAGGGTCTTGATAGAAACCTAAGGTTAAAGGAGAATCGACTCTAGCTTATACAACTAGTATCACACAGGAGGAGTGGGGATTAGATTTCGCAGTTGCTACAGTTCTCCTTTATATAGTCTTCAAATCAGGGTTTGCAATCAATGCCACCTTGGTAACAAAGCATTCAATATTCACCGTGAAAACCTGATTAGATTCAAATTAATATCTTTCAACCGTTAGATCGAACTTAGCTTGTTATACACAAATGAAATGTGACTTCATTTAGGTTTGGGCAACCGTACCTGAACGTGTACACCTAGTTGGTTCAACAATAGTTAACCAATGGTTAGCCATATGAGCACTTTCATATCAACCTTATTCATCTTCACCATAACTAGTTCAAATGACTCAAAAGAACTAGTTAGAGAGTGGTTCAATTGCTTAGATCTCATAGATGTATACAAGACATAATCGAGGCAAAAACAATTTTTATTCACTCGAATCGATTCATGAACATTATAGCTACGGTTTGCAAAGATTGGATTCCTTAATTTATAAATGTCTTAGTTCATGAATAAACCATTTTTAGAAAATAACCCACTTAAGTATGCATACGGGTATGCATACTTAAGTACCCATACTGAGCTTGTTTTCAGTTCACAAACTCCAGCAGAAATTCACGGGATGTGAACTTCCGAGAGTGTGCGTACAGGTACGCGGACTTAGCTCTGGTCATCCTAAACCAGTAAAGTACGCATACTTTGGTTCAAGGATTTTGGACTTACACAAGTATGAGTTCACATACAATTTTTATATCCAAACAAGGTTATATATTCTAAACTCTCATTTCAATCATTGAAACATTCTTAGAGGATGTTATATAGTTGTTATTCACAAACTATTTTTCATCAAAGCGATTTTCAAGAGATTGAAATAATCAACATGACTTTCGTCACGAGTAAAGATGAACTTGGCCAAAAAGAAAGCTTACCAACACATATTTCGAGAAATAGATAAGCGAGATAAGCTCGGCTCGAAATAGCAAATGTGTATAATCGAAGTCTATATAGCAATACGACTTTTGTCTCAAGATAGGAGATAAAGTACATAGACTTTTGAGTGATAGATAAGCTCAAGTCTCTACATACCTTTTTGTCGAATGAAGATCCACCAGTTCCTTGAGTAGTTCTTCGTCTTTGCATGATGAATGCCATGGAGTCTAGAGCTCAACTACACTTTCTATCCTAGTCCAAGGCTTAGCTATAAGTATACTAGAAATCAAGACTTATAGTCTTGGCAACTAAACTTGACAAACAAGCTTGAGATAGCAACGCTTACGAGTTCGACCGAGCAGTGCTCTAAAAATCTCCCCCTTTGTCAATTTTAGTGACAAAACTATCAATACATATGGAATACAAAATAAATAAACTTTGCAGCTTCTCATCCACATGTTTGATCTCCTTGGTTCTTCAACATTACTCGAAATCTTTGTCACTTCCAAGTACTTCAATGATCAAAAGATATTGAATGCAACACATCGTTGTTGAAGATCCGTAGCCATAACAATGAGAAAACAAAAGCTCTCAATCATTGTTACACAGTGTCATAGTATTATTACACAGTATCAAAGTTCGATTGTATCACAACTTCGACAACAATACTATGGTGATATGTATCACTCCCCCTAAGCCAATACTTCATCTCACATGAAAACTACTCTCTTACATAATGATCCGAAAACCATATGTAATTGTAGTGTGAACTACATTAATTCCCCCTTTTTGTCAATAAAATTGGCAAAGGTACGAAAACTAGTGGGATCCTAATGAAATTTCCATAGAGACACTTCATGACCAAAAGAAAGTACATATCAACTTTTTATGCAATCATATAGTCGAAACTAAATGCATTCATCAAGGAGTTTATAAAGATACAAGATAACCCTTATAATATTCCACAGCCGCACTCCCCACAAAGATTTGGCAATTAAGCACAAGTTCAATTAAGAACTCTCCCCTATAAAATGTCATTCCCGAAAGAACAACAAGAGCGGCCTTACTTTCACAAGAAAAGAAGGATTTCTTTGGACATTAACAAATTACATAAGAACATGGATTTGTATCCAAAAATCTCAATTAAACTAACCACAAGAGAACCTATGATTAATTTAATCGGAAACGCTCACATAAGAGAACTTACGGAGCCGCACAATATTTACATAAAAATTATGGATCAGGGAAGGTCAATACTGCAGAATAAACAAAGATTCATTCTATTCTTCATCATCATTTGCACAATGACATATAATAGACTTAATCTTTGTAAACAAAAGCTCATCCTATCTTTTATCAATAATGACATAATAGGCTTATCTTTTGTTTGTCAAAAGTTCATTCAATCTTTTATCAATACATGCATATCGACATATGAAAGACTTAACTTTTGACCACGTATGGGACAATCATAGTTCACGGACGCAAACACAAATATCCCATAACAAGTTGCAATACATGAAATCATAAAGATTAATACTGCAAAATCATCTTCCAAATAAACTTTAGAATTTAAACAAATAAATCTAAAAACATTGAAGATGAAAAACGTTGGACATAGTTATGCGTAATTACAATAAAGGGTATTCCAAACCCTAGTTATCCTTCTTAAAAACACAAGAATAAAATTCTCATAAGAAGTTTCCTAGACATAAAAAAATCAACAAGCTAATAAACAAAGAAAGACTCCTACTACCAAAACCAAACACGAACTAAAATCAAATAGACGTTTCGGAATCCTCACGAGCCTTGAGGCCTTTGAGCTTGTGATTGACAGCATCCACTGCATCTTCAGAGACGATATCCTCATTGAGAAGTTCTTTAACATGTGTCTTTATGAGACCAAGGTCAGAGGTAACCTTTTTCAACTCAGTTCTCAACACATCAAGACTCTTCAGAGTATCAACGAGTTGCAGTTTTGCATCCTCAAAGTATTGAAGAAAATCATGAACCACTTCAGCAGAAATCATATCCTCATTCTCAATATCGTGATGTGTATAGGCATAGTAACATGAGGCATTAGGATGATCTTCTTATACTAGAGTTCTTTTCTTCCTCCCTTTGGACTCGAAACCAATACCTTTATCAATAAAACCTCTTGCAAAATCACCAAAGTGTGACGATGAAGAGGAAGACATTCTTGACTAATCACAACAAATCCCAGAGTATGCGTACGTGACTCATGGATTTGGTATTTAAATGGTTTCCTAGGGAAAAAATCTTTTAGGGTTTCCAAAAATTGATTCGTGACTGAAGTGCATAATTCATATGATTTTCGTATCCATTCCATACTTGTTTTAGCTATTATTCTTGCATATTTTCGTATTATTACTCTTGTTTTCTCTTATTTGTCTCTATTAGGTGAATCATCCAAAAAGGAGCTACAAAGTGCTGAAAATAGCTAGTAAGAGAAGTATTCCAAGTATCCAAAGTGTCCAAGTCCAAGAGAAGTGGAAGAAGTGCGACGAAAAGGAGCAAAACGCTCAAAATAAAGAGAAGGGCCAAAGACCGATCTTAACTCATTCAAATTAAGGATTTCTCAATCACCATCTTGAAGAGAATTGAAAGACGAAAAGAATGCAAAAGAATTAGGTCATTCCGAGTTCGGACGAAGAAGTTGTGGCCAAAACAAGCTTTTTATCCAATACCGAAGACAACTAAGTATACCAATGGGTACGCATACTTAGTTCCGAAATATTTTGCTGGAATTTGAAGCATGCGTACGGGTACGCATACTTCAGTGCCATGGAAAGCCAAAACTCATGTTTGGGGTCATTATTTCGTATTTTCGGGTCGGGTTCTTGAACCGAACTAAATACTTGAAGGCCAGGCAATGTAAACCTAAAAAAGGAGGTATTAGATCACGAATGAAACAACATCAAGAGGTGACGAAATTGTAAGTCTTGGAGAGAATAAAACATCACATGGAGCCAAATCTAGGGTTTCAGAGCGGTTCTTCAATCGTAACGATATCTCTAAACTTTTCTCATATGTATATCATGGATGCTTCTACATCCATGGTAGGTAAACACCTATTTATTGAGAATTAATTCTAAGTTGTAAACTTGATTTGATTTAATATATGAATCTATTTTGATTTCTTCATATGATTATCATTTGTTTCTACTATAAGTAAATATTATGATTGATTGATTGATTGTTCTAGGTGGACAACTAAATCAGTTTATTGATTAATCTAAAGCTAGTAAAGGGTTAGGATATCCGTGTAATTGTTGAATAATCCCTATACAAGTAGAAAATGTGAAACCTTGCAGAGGGATTCTGTGGAGCAATCACGTATAGAAACAACACTAGAAAGTGGACCTTACGCTAAGAGTCTAACTACTAGGATTAACCTAAGTCACAAAAAATAAAGCATTCGATCAAGCTACACCTTGAGTGCGCTACTACTTGGTGGTTTGGACGAATAGAATCTGGTATTCGAGCGCTTCGGTACCCAGTGACCTAAGGACTTCAGATAATAGCACTGCTCTAGCTACTTTTCTACGGTTGGTGATAATCTATGATTAATGACGAATAGATGAATATATTAACTCATTGACGGTTTATATACGAAGAAGGATTCCTCGATCATATCTCTCTCTATTGATTATAATACAATTTTATTTGCTTTGATTATTTATATGTCTGCTGCTGAAATGTCAGGCCTTTATGGCATCCTACCACTGGTGGCTACCCTGGGAAGACTGTTCGGGGAACAGTAATGGTTTGTTTACCGGAATAACTCTGACAACAAGATTAAGAATCATTTGAAGAAAGAAAAAGAAGACTGTTTGGGGAACATCAGTGGTTTGTCTACCGGGATAACTACGACAACTAGATTAAGGATCTAGAATTTAAGTTTGAAGATTTTGAGTGAGAAAATGCTAGATATTTGTGGTTGAGAATGACGTAAGCATAATTGCGAATTTTTTGTGCATGGTTTTAACTATTGTATTTGTTGCGTTTGTTTTTTTTTTGTGATGCACTCTATTATTTTTGGAAACTTCCTACTGGGTCGTGGTTTGCTCACCCCTTTTCCTCCCTTTCAACAGAGTATGAAAGACTAGCTGACAAAGAAATTGTTACACAACATGGGATTTGGGTATTGCATTTGGATTTAGTCGAGGTGTTGGTTTGTTTTAGTTAATCTTTTGTTTATATAATAATAATTATTTTATAATTTGTACTTTTAAAAGTAACATTAATTTTATTTAATAAAAAGTTTATTTGAGTTCGAATTTTACATTTAATTTGTTAAATTATTTAAAATAAAAAAATCTTGTCCTACACGAGTGGCGGTCCAGAAATTTGGACTTGCTAGCTAGATCGGACCCGACCCACAAGGTTGAATCCGTGTCCGATGGAAGTCCGAAAATCCGGGCTGTCACAAGGATAGTTTTCTCGGGTTTCCTGGGAAAGATTGAAGAGAGATTTTCATGGAGTTTTTTACGGGATTGTACGATGATTGGCATGTTTTACCAAAACAGGGAAGTTGGGGGATTTATTCATGGAAAGTAAGAAGATTTCTCAAAACAAAGTAGATGATAATATATCGGGTATTTTTCTATTTCAATATGTGGAAGTTACGTGGAAGGATGGAAAGAAGAGATTCTATAAAGATTTGATTAGGGTCTTGAGAGAGTTTTGGAGGCTTGGACAACTCAGTTTACGCGTAGAAGAAAAAGGAAAGGCAGAAAAGTCCGTGACTTGCAGAAAAGAGAACGGGGAAGGTGATTGAAATGTTTCTCGAAATATCGTCACCTTTAGAGTATATATAAGTTGTTTCGAGTCTCAGAGATGATGGTTGAGAGTTTGGGGTGAAGCAGAGGAGACGTCGGAGCTGCAGGAGAAGTTGCAGAGTATCTTCTCTGCTGGTGAAGAAGAAGACGAGCTGAAGGAATTGGATCGCTCAACTCAGTTGCTGATCCAGAGGACAGTCGCAGAAACCGTGACCTATACTTTCAAACTCAATAACTTTGTAACAACTTTTCCAACAATTATTTTGAGTTCGCAACAGTTCTGTTAGGGTTCTCTGTAACAGTGGGTTCTGTAACAATTATAACTGTTACAAACACACTGCTTTATACCTTTTTTTCAATAAAACACCTTTTTGAGCTATGGATTATTATTTTGAGCGTGTTTTCACCATGAAGAGCTAAAACCCAACACTGGGATGAAAAGGAAGCCATTTTCTACGCGTGTGGTAAATCTATTTAATTCCTTTATGACTTTTGCACTATTT
This sequence comes from Papaver somniferum, assembly GCF_003573695.1. NCBI lineage: Eukaryota > Viridiplantae > Streptophyta > Magnoliopsida > Ranunculales > Papaveraceae > Papaver > Papaver somniferum. Next base: position 106,474,576 of record NC_039358.1, read on the forward strand.
TAAATTGATTCATGATTTTTCTTAATTGATTGTGATTTTGTTTGATGACATATGCTTGGTCTTAGTATTTTTGATACGTCATACTTGTGATTTACAGTTAATCTTTTATAAAATCTACCTGGCAAAGAATAAAGAGCCAATATTTATTATGTTATGAGCTATAATTGTCTGGAATTAATAGTTCAATCACATGAATATGAGAATTGGTGGAATCCTGAGTCCCCGTAATCTCTCGATATCATGACAATCTTATGAATATAGTCTCTTTACTTTTAGTGTTTTTCTATTATTAAGTCTTAAATAAAACCTTTACGAGTCCGAGATTCGAAACTTTTTTTTTACCACTATCTATAATCACATCAATTTTTGGCGCCGCCGACGCGGAATTATTTTTAGGTTAGGTCTTAGATTTTTATTTTTTTAGGTTATTTTTTAATTTTTTTTAGATTTTACTTGGGTATTTTTGTTTTGGGTGTGCAGGTTTTGCTTGAAGCTAAAAGTGGAAAGTTGGACTTGCCAAATAAAGTACAGAAAATCCGAGATTTTTATCTATTTTTGCTAGATTTTATTTTCTTTATTTCGGACTTGTATATATTGTTTATTTGTATTTATTTTTTATAAAAGAAAAAAAAAACACGTCCACACACCAATTGCATCGTCAGACTACCGATTTTAGGAAAACTCGTGGATTAGTAAGCTGAACCCATGCCTTGGGCCTTATGGGAGTTACCAGCTGAAAGTCCACAAACCTCAGCCTTGTACCTTTGACCAGTCTTTGACTGTAGGTATATTTTGTTATGGTAACCTGAGGTTACCCATTTTAGTCAACCTTGCATTTGCACGTGCACAATATAATGTCGAGCTGGTATTACAATAGCAAATACAATGAACATCCGTTTAAGTTTCGAAATGGACATTACTACTTTGACCATAGTGTGAATAGTAGTTGGGAACATCAACCTTTTCAAGGTTATGGTTCATTCCAGGGTGATCCCAATTGCTATTCGCACACTCATCAATCATATGAGCAAAAGAATCCTTCTATTTCTCTAGAAGAGGCTCTCAAGAGTCATTCCTTATTTATGAAGGAAACATTTAATATTCCAGACGAGTCCCTAGATCAGTCAAAGATGTCTCTAGAAGAGTCTCTCAAGCGATATATTGAGAATACAAATAGGATTGTGGAAAAACTGGCTCAAGATAGTCTTAATTTCCAATATAGTTGAAAAGCGGGGGTCTAACAACCACACCCAATATTTCGCTTAGCAATCTGTATGGACAAATTCCAATATACTTTTAAGAGAATCAACTAGACAGTCAGACTCAATCTTATAAAAAGTATATCAAATACTTATATCTCAATTTCTCGATTCAATACTTACTCAAGCAAATAGAAATCTGCGAGTCTAATTGAATACTAGAGAATTAACTTGAACGGTACCAAAGACAAATATTCAAGTATCAATCAATTTCAATCAACAACCAAAGGTTGGATTTACCAATTGATCGATTTAACGCACAACCTGTGATATTTCAATTATGTAACAAAATATAATGCGGAAAAGAAACAAAACAGACACCAGAAGTTTTGTTAACGAGGAAACCGCAAATGCATAAAACACCCGGGACGTAGTCCAGATTGAACACACACTGTATTAAGCCGCTACAGACACTATCCTACTACAAACTAACTTCGGTCTAGACTGTAGTTGAACCCAAATAAATCTCACACTGATCCAAGGTACAATTGCGCTCCTTGGGTCTCTGATCCCAGCATAATACTACGCACTTGATTCCCTTAGTTGATCTCACCCACAACTAAGAGTTGCTACGACCCAAAGTCGAAGACTTTAAATAAACAAATTTGTATCACACAGAAAAGTCTACAGTAATAGATAAATCTATCTCCCACAGAAATTCCTACGAGTTTTGTTCAGTGTTTTGATAAATCAAGGTGAACAGGAACCAATCGATAACCCGTACTTATATTCCCGAAGAACAACCTAGAATTATCAATCACCTCAAAATAATCTAAATCGTATGAAGGCGAAACTAGATATTGTGGAATCACAAAGGATGGGACGAAGATGTTTGTGACTACTTTTCTATCTTGCCTATCAGAGAAATTAACCTCGATCCAATCCTACAATTGTACTCAACACGATAGAAATAGCAAGATCAGATCACGCAAGTACAGAGAAATAGTTGGGTATGGCTTCACAATCCCAATGAAGTCTTCAAGTCGTTAACCTACAGGGTCTCGAGAAGAAACCTAAGGTTAAAGGAGAATCGGACTGTAGCTTATACAACTAGTATCACACATGAGGTGTGGGGATTAGGTTAGTCGCTAGAGTTCTCCTTTATTTAGTCTTCAAATCAGGATTTGCAATCAATGCTACCTTGGTAACAAAGCATTTAGTATTCACCGTTAGCTGAAAACCTGATTAAATTCAAGCTAATATCTTTCAACCGTTAGATCTAACTTAACTTGTTATACACAAATGAAATGCACGTTCCGTACCTAAACGTGTACACCTAGTTGGTTCAACGGTAGTTAACCAAATGGTTAGCCATATGAGCACTTTCATATCAACCATATTCATGTTCACCATAACTATTTTAAATGACTCAAAAGAACTAGTTAGAGAGTTCTTCAATTGCTTAGATCTTATAGAAGTATACAAGACACGGTCGAAGAAAAATTGGTTTTCATTCACTCGAATCGATTCATGAACATTATAGCGACGGTTTGCAAATTGCGTTCCTTATATATAAATGTTTTAGTTCATGAACAAACCAAGTTTAGAAAGTAACACACTTAAGTATGCGTACGGGTATGCGTACTTAAGTAACCGGATTTGAGTTTTTTTGGTTTCGAAACTCAGCAGAAATTCACGGACATGAACTTTCCGCTAGTATGCGTACGGGTACGCATACTTTGGTAACCGGATTGAGTTGGTTTTGATTTCCAAACTCAACAGAAATTCACAGTCGTGAACTTCCGCCAGTATGCGTACGTGTACGCATACTTAACCAGTCTCCATAAACCATTTTGTACACACACAAGTATGCATACATTTGGTTCTCGGTTTTGGACTTCTACACTAATGTGCGAACACACTATATGTCTATATCCAAAGATGGTTACATATTTTAAACTCTCATTTCAATCATTGTAATATTCTTAGAGAACGTTATATAGTTGTTGTTCACAAACTATTTTTCGTCAAAGCGATTTTCAAGTAATTGAAACTAATATGACTTTCGTCACTAGTAAAGATGAACTTGGTCAAAGCGAAAGCTTACCAACACATATTTCGAGAAATAGATAAGCGAGATAAACTCGGCTCCTAATAGAAAATGTGTATAATCGAAGAGTACAGTAGATAGACTTTTGAGTGATAGATAAGTTCAAGTCTCCACATACCTTTTAGTCGATGAAGTTCCACCAGTTCCTTGAGTAGTTCTTCATCATTGTATGATGAAGGTCGTGGAGTCCAGAGCTCATTTACACTTTCTATCCTAGTCCGATACTTAGCTATAAGTAGACTAGAAATCAAGACTTATAGTTTTGGCAACTAAACTTGACAAACATGCTTGAGATAGCAATGCTTGCGAGTTCGACCGAGCAGTGCTGTAACAATCTCCCCCTTTGTCAATTTTAGTGACAAAACTATCAATACATATGGAATACAAAATAAATAAACTTTGCAGCTTCTCTTCCACATGCATGATCTCCTTGATTCTTCAACATTACTCAAAATCTTCGTCATCTCGAAATACTCCAATGATTCCAAAGGTTGTAAGTTCAGCATCATCGTTGTTGAAAATCCGTAGCCATAACAATGAGAAAACAAAACCTCTCAATCATTGTTACACAGTGTCATAGTATTATTACACAACATCAAAGTTCAATTGTATCACAACTTCGACAACAATACTATGGTGATATGTATCACTCCCCCTTAGTCAATACTCCATCTCATATGGAAACCACTCCCCCTTACATAATGATCCAAAAACCATATGTATTTATAGTGTGAATTACACATTAATTCTCCCCCTTTTTGTCAATAAAATTGGCAAAGGTATGAAAACTAGTGGGATCCTAATGAAATTTCCATAGAGACATTTCATGACCAAAATAAAGCACATATCAACTTTTTAGATACAATCATATAGCCGAAACTAAATGCATTCATCAAGGAGTTTATAAAGATATAAGATAAACCCCTATAATATTCCATAGCCGCACTCCCCACAAAGATTTGGAAATTAAGCACAAGTTCAATTAAGAACTCTCCCCCATAAAATGTGATTCCTGAAATAACAACAAGAGCGACCTTACTTTCAAGAAGAAAATAAGGATTTCTTTGGACTACACAAATCACATAAGAATATGAATTTGTATCCAAAATCTCAATTAAATTAGCCACAAGAGAACCCATGATTAATTTAATCGGAAATGCTCAACATAAGAAAACTTATGTAGCCACACAGTATATAAAAAAAAAGAAGGATCAGGTAAGATCAATACTGCGGAATAGAAAAGGATTCATTCCATTTTCCATCATTATTTGCACAATGACATACAATAGACATAATCCTTGTAAACAAAAGTTTTATCCTTTCTTCCATCAAATAATGACATAAAGGCTTTAACTTTTGTAAGTCAAAAAGTTCATTCAATCTTTTATCAATACTAGCATATCGACATACGAAAGACTTAACTTTTGACCACATATGGGACAATCATAGTTCACGGACGCTAACACACATATCCCATAACAATTTGCAATATATAAAACCATAAAGATTAATACTGCAAAAATCATCTTCCAAACAAACTTTAGAATTTAAGCAAATAAATCTATTCTTCCTAAAACACAAGAATAAAATTCTCATAAGAAGATTTCCTCGACATATATAAGAATCAAGTTTCTTTGATAACATCATACCTTTGAAAGGGTCCATCATAAAAGGTATCACTGATATCCTTGATTCTTTTAACCGTAGAGAGCCCATGTTCGTGAGTGAGAACATTAACTTTTCGATCAACAATGCGGGCAAGATGCCTAGCTTCACAGTCCATGATGAGCTTTTTCTGATTCCCGATCAAGATGTTTTGATTATTAAGAATTTCGGCATGTCCATCAATTAGCTGATTTATTTGCAGTTGAAGATTTGCAAACTCGACCTTAGAGTTATTCTGAAAAAGAATTAAATCCTTGACAGATTCTCCAACCAAGGAGTTATACTCTTTCCTTTCAATCATCCTTTTCAAGACAAGTTCTTGAACAGAATCACATCCTTTAGTGTCTTCTTCCATCTCAAGATTCACAACTTCTTGAGGTCTTGAGGAGTTTTCCATATCCCTTTTTTTATAGGAGGGAAGGCAAAACAATATAAGGTATATATATGATTTCAAGCAAGAGAGGATTCTCCCTTGTTGTGGAAACCCTAAACTCCCAAGAGAGACACGCACGTTCGTGGACTGGTTGAAAATAACGGAACAAAATAGATTCGAAAAGAATAAAATACCTCTGTTTTCCTATATCCCTCATCATCATAAAATTGAGGCACATAGCACCAAGGAGTCAATTGACTCTACTTTCGCATCAAGAGAAACCAGAATAGTCAAACATAATACAAATGAAAAACTACAATAGAGTTGAGTATCTCCCAAGAGTCATTCTTGCATCCCTCAAGTTAGATACAAGAATGAAAATGCCTAAGATTAGGCAGTCAAGTGAGATGAAATCCCACTATGAGAATTGAGAGATGAGTTGTAAATTCAATCTGAAGGTTTGAACCAGGTATTCCTTACCTTCTTTCGGTTATTTTTTATTCCATAAGGATTCAGCATAACCTTGTCAAGTGATCCATCAGAAATATTTTTCTGAGGATTAAGTCTAGGACCTCTAGAGATTGGTTCTGAGGATTGGAAGAGATAAGTTTCCACCATCTAGACTTGGATTTACCAGACTTATTCTCATAAATATTGGGAATGTGTATTTTTGTGGTGTAAGAATTTGCACCATTCGAAGGAACACGTTTCCTGTGGGGATTTCGAGATGAGTGACCATTGAAATCTATTTTATGAGAATCCTGTTTTTATGCAGGGAAGAAATCCACTGTAGTGGTCATTAGAGAGTTTACTCTGTTGGCAGTGAAAATAAGTAGATTTTGAAGATCAGAAATCTGTTTCTTTCTAGCAATACACTGATGAACATAGTGTTTCTTTTTCCCACAGAAGGAACAGGTTCATGGAGGAGAAACATTGACATGAGCTTGTTTTAAATTCATAGCCCTATTAGAAGATTGCAAGTCATGTAAACACTTCTTAGCAGAAACTTCCTTTGGAGAACATCTCTTCATGTACTGTAATTCTGTCTGAGAATTGATCATCAGTACAGAAGAATTTCTCATTAAGACAGAGTTTTCCTTTTTCAAGGATTTGCACTGATCTTGGGCTAGAATAAGGGATGTACCTAGTTTCTTTTTTTTCAACATGAAGTCTGTTAAGATCAGATGAATGTGTCTCAATCAAACATTTTTCTCCAATTCAGTCTTCTTTAACAATATTATCAAGAACACTAATCGTTTCACGCTAAAGGGTAGTTTCTTGAATGAGTTTTTCGATATTGTTGGAGAAGGATTCAATGATACTATAGAGTTACCGTTCTCGACCAAGAGACTTTTCAAATTCATCAATGAGCTGAGCATGATTATGAAAATCAATAGCCACAGTAGATTTTTTTGAGATTCTGGTGATATCCCTTTCAGCTTTCAACAAAATGTCAAGTGTCTCAATTGAGGGAATGTTATCAATATTTGATAAAACAATCTTTCTACCTCGGGATTCGGAAGAATCAACTAAGGAGTTATCATTAGAGGACATTTTGGTGTGCTCAACAACAAGAGATAATCTTTCGTCCACAGACACAGATTGCTATAAACACAGACTTATAAGGTCTTTAAACGTGTTTGCGTGCTCTGATACCAATTGAAGAAGTGGGGGTCTAACAACCACACCCAATATTTTACGTAGAAATCTGTATGGACAAACTCCAATATACTTTTAAGAGAATCAACTAGGCAGTCAAACTCAATCTTATAAAAAGTATATCAAAGAGTTATATCTCAATTTCTCGATTCAATACTTGATCAAGCAAAAAGAAATCTGCGAGTCTGACTGAATACAAGAGAAATTAACTTGAACGGTACCAAAGACCAATGTTCAAGTATCAATCAATTTCAATCAACAACCAAAGGTTGAATTTACCAATTGATCGATTTAATGCACAACCTATGATATTTCAATTATATAACAAAATATAATGCGGAAAAGAAATAACACAGACACCAGAAGTTTTGTTAACGAGGAAACCGCAAATGCAGAAAAACCCTAGGACCTAGTCCAGATTGAACACACACTGAATTAAGCCGCTACATACACTAGCCTACTACAAACTAACTTCGGTCTGGACTGTAGTTGAACCCAAATCAATATCACACTGATCCAGGTACATTTGTTCCTTACGTATCTGATCCTAACAGGATACTACGCACTTGATTCCCTTAGCTGGTCTCACCCACAACTAAGAGTTCCTACGACCCTTAGTCGATGACTTTAAATAAACAAATATGTAACGCACAGAAAAGTCTACAGTAATAGATAAATCTGTCTCCCACAGAAATACCTATGAGTTTTGTTCCGTCTTTTGATAAATCAAGGTGAACAGGAACCAATCGATAACCCAGACTTATATTCCCGAAGACCAGCCTAGAATTATCAATCACCTCACAATAATCTAAATCATATGATGGCGAAACTAGATATTGTGGAATCAAAAACGATAAGACGAAGATGTTTGTGACTACTTTTCTATCTTGCCTATTGGAGAAATTAATCTCGATATAATATTAAAATTGTACTCAATACGATAGAAACAGCAAGATCAGATCACGCAACTACAAAGAAATAGTTGGGTATGGCTTCACCATCCCAATGAAGTCTTCAAGTCGTTAACCTACAGGGTCTCGAGAAGAAACCTAAGGTTAAAGGATAATCGACTCTAGCTTATCCAACTATATCACACAGGAGGTGTGGGGATTAGGTTTCCCAGTTGCTAAAGTTCTCCTTTATATAGTCTTCGAATCAGTGTTTGCAATCAATGCTACCTTGGTAACAAAGAATTCAATATTTCCCGTTAAATGAAAACCTGATTAGATTAGAGCTGATATCTTTCAACCGTTAGATCGAACTTAGCTTGTTATACACAAATTAAATGCACGTTCATTTTCGTTTGCGTACCTAAACGTGTACACCTAGTTGGTTCAACAGTAGTTAACCAAATGGTTAGCCATATGAGCACTTTCATATCAACCATATTCATGTTCACCATAACTAGTTCAAATGACTCAAAAGAACTAGTTAGAGAGTTGTTCAATTGCTTAGATCTTATAGAAGTATACAAGACACAATCGAACTGTAGCTTATACAACTAGTATCACACATGAGGTGTGGGGATTAGGTTAGTCGCTAGAGTTCTCCTTTATTTAGTCTTCAAATCAGGGTTTGCAATCAATGCTACCTTGGTAACAAAGCATTTAGTATTCACAGTTAGCTGAAAACCTGATTAAATTCAAGCTAATATCTTTCAACCGTTAGATCTAACTTAACTTGTTATACACAAATGAAATGCACGTTCCGTACCTAAACGTGTACACCTAGTTGGTTCAACGGTAGTTAACCAAATGGTTAGCCATATGAGCACTTTCATATCAACCATATTCATGTTCACCATAACTAGTTTAAATGACTCAAAAGAACTAGTTAGAGAGTTCTTCAATTGCTTAGATCTTATAGAAGTATACAAGACACGGTCGAAGAAAAATTGGTTTTCATTCACTCGAATCGATTCATGAACATTATAGAGACGGTTTGCAAATTGCGTTCCTTATATATAAATGTTTTAGTTCATGAACAAACCAATTTTAGAAAGTAACACACTTAAGTATGCGTACGGGTATGCATACTTAAGTAACCGGATTTGAGTTTTTTTGGTTTCGAAACTCAGCAGAAATTCACGGACATGAACTTTCCGCTAGTATGCGTACGGGTACGCATACTTTGGTAACCGGATTGAGTTGGTTTTGATTTCCAAACTCAACAGAAATTCACAGTCGTGAACTTCCGCCAGTATGCGTACGTGTACGCATACTTAACCAGTCTCCATAAACCATTTTGTACACACACAAGTATGTATACATTTGGTTCTCGGTTTTGGACTTCTACACTAATGTGCGAACACACTATATATCTATATCCAAAGATGGTTACATATTTTAAAATCTCATTTCAATCATTGTAATATTCTTAGAGAACGTTATATAGTTGTTGTTCACAAACTATTTTTCGTCAAAGCTATTTTCAAGTAATTGAAACTAATATGACTTTCGTCACTGATAAAGATGAACTTGGAAAAAGCGAAAGCTTACTAACACATATTTCGAGAAATAGATAAGCGAGATAAACTCGGCTCGAAATAGCAAATGTGTATAATCGAAGTCTATATAGCAATACAACTTTTGTCTCAAGATATGAGATAGAGTACATAGAATTTTGAGTGATAGATAAGTTCAAATCTCCACATACCTTTTAGTCGATGAAGTTCCACCAGTTCCTTGAGTAGTTCTTCGTCTTTGTACGATGAACGCCGTGGAGTCTAGAGCTCAACTACACTTTCTATCCTAGTCCGAGACTTAGCTATAAGTAGACTAGAAATCAAAACTTATAGTTTTGGCAACTAAACTTGACAAACAAGTTTGAGATAACAACACTTGCGAGGTCGACCGAGCAGTGCTCTAACAATAGTGTTTCCAATAATTCCCTTGAAAATGAGGATAATTATTTGCATAATCAAGATGATGAGGTTAGAATTGGTAACACTATTTTTTTTAGACGAGGTTCGACCATTTTCACATTATTACAATGATGATTATGATGAGGATAGTGCTGAGGAAGAATCTGAAATATGTAGGCATAGTGATCAGGAATTTGTTACTCCAATTGAGTTTTATAATGATAATATTATTTCTAGTTCAAATCCAAATAATTTTAATGATTATTCACCTAATCAAAAGGACGAGGATTTGACAAGAAGTATCCCCATTTTTGACGATGTAGTATTTCCTTTTTATGAAGCCAATGATGGTATAGAGGAACGAGTTTATTTTGAGTCTAGTGATTTAGAAACAATAGTATTAGACAAAGAGAATGAACTCGTAGAGATGAGTGAGGATGAACCTGACTTAGAAGAATCAATTGACCATTTTCAGGAATCTGATGACTTAGAAATTAGGAAGATTGTGACTAGTCTATCTAGAGACACTGGAAACTCTAAGTTTGGGGGTGACTATCATTCTCCCCGTGCCTTACCGTTAACTCTTAAAAAGGTCCCTCACTTGGGACTTGACATGTGTGCCTCAGCGATTTTAAAATATTATCATCATACACGTTTTCCCGAACCTAATGATGTCCGGGAAGAAGTCCAATTGTTAAAAACCCATCCTCTGGTTGATGTGGTTTGCCCATGCTATGATACCCAGATTGATTTGGTGTTTCCACCAAATAGTTTCCAACCAATTGTGGGAACGTATGAGTTTCAAATGTGTCAGTTATTAAGTTTTGAGACTAAGCCTAAGTACTTTAGGAGATTAGAATCGACACATTTGCTTAAGATTGACCACCACTTTCATTATGGTCAACTGTGCGAGTCAAATATGATTGACTATGAGGATCCTCAATTATTCAGGTTATTATTATGTGCTTCTAAATTTTTCCGTATCTTAGAACCTGATCATTTGGATCTTATTTATGAGGAGGTGCAACACATGAAAATATTTTATTTAGACCCCTTTATAGAACCTGAACGTGAACCACAACTAGATGTAGTTGTCTTAAACAGGAAACTAGGCAAGGGTGGCTATGTTTATTCACTTTCTTGGTTTGTTGCAATTTTCTTTTGTCTGTGATAACACTTTTTGATGCAGACGACCCACAGTTGTTCCGGTTATTGCTATATGATTCGAAGTGATTAATTCTTTCATATGTCTGGCCGAATACGTTAAACTTAGCACTTATTGGGAGGTAACCCATGCTCATGCAACACGGTAATATCTTTCTTTAACTCTTTTGCTTCAAATGGTAACAGTTTCTCCTTGTTCATGTGGTGTAGTTTTTACAGTGGAAGTAAGGAATTCGATTCCCGAAGATTTGGTTTTTAAGACTAATTAAGAAAAGATTACTAGACAAAAATTGCTAAAAATGATTCTTGTATTCAATTAAAGCAGTCTAGGATGTCAAGATTCCATCACTACTACGCAGATTAAATGATTGTAACTATTCCCTATAACACTTTCTCAAAATTACACAAGACGATTTAGGACAAATAATACGTCTCGGAAAATAAATCTTTTCAAACAATTATTTTTCTCAAAGAATTGACAATCTTCTTCACTTTTAAATGCTAGTCTCTAACAAATAATATATAAGTCATTATTTAAGCATTATAGGGCACATGAAGAAAATCATTATCGTGACAAATCGAGAATAAGGACTAAAAGAATTGTTATAGAAAATAATCAAAACATATTAGCACACATAGTAGGACTTCCTTTCTAATCCTAGATAAAAATTTAGCTACTCATGGCAAAATTAAAGAAAGAAAAGAAATAAACCATCGTATTTATTTGAATAAAAATGCTTAAAAGACGGAGCTGTTTCGGTGCCAAGCAATGTAACTAAGCAATACTCGCTTTAATTTTGTTTACAATGGATTTATTCACTTCTTTTTCTTAGTTTACCAAGCACCAAACAGTGGAAAAATCAATGAAAAGATAAAAGCCTCCAAAGTGAAAAACGTGAACAGTTTCCCAAACTTTTTGTAAATCCTCCAAAACTGACGACCCCCCTCTTTATATAGCCTACCACTTCCTTTAGTTTCCATAGTGGTGGGATTTTTAATTAATTCTTCAAATCTTGCATGCATGGTCATGAGTGTGCTGGTTTAGATTCATTTGTTAAATGAATTTCAAATCCTCCATATTTCCTTCCTAATATGTAATGGAAACTTCCAAACTAGTCAAATCATTTCTTTCACTTTTTATATCTTCCTTTATGATGTCGACATTAGCATTCTTCTCTGATTTTCCTTCATTTCTTTATTAACAAATATCTTCCCATTATTAAATATATGAATTTATTTCCTTGTGTAGTATAATTGCATGCATACGAGTAACTGAGTGTGCGGAGCTTGTGGAGTTGTGTGGAAATGTGGAGCAGGGCCTTCCTTCTTTTGCTTCCTGACTGGCTTTGTCTACTATGGTCCAAGAACCAATAATGATAGTGCCTTGAGATAGCCGGATTGGCTATTTATATCATTTTACGTGTAAAGTCCCGACATTTTATCCCACTCCAGCTTAATTTGTCAAATACTACAAAACTAAACAAAACCATCAAATTATACAAAATAGAGAACTAAAAATTGTAAATTGAGATGTAAAAATGTCGTGTTTACACACTTATCAAATACCCCCAAAACCTACATTTTGCTAGTCCCGAGCAAAAATAAAAATGAAAAAAAAAATCCTAACTCATTGTCGCAGGCATCGTGATTACATTTAGCGTATGCAATAAGCCTTTAAACCCCTAGATGACCCTCGTGGACGAGTTATAGTCTCGTGAGGTTTTTTTTGCTAAGTCCAAAAGTTTATTAGAGCAAAAAAACGTAATTACAAGTAATTACAAAAAAGGGAGGCTCAAAGGCCCCCCACCCCCATAAACCAAAGGGGTAGAAAATAGAAAAAAACTAACCTCTAAAGGATACTAATTTAATGAAGCTATAAGAAAAACACAAATAAAAGGAAAATAAAAATTATTTTCCCCCTCTCAATTTTCTTCTTCGATTAGAAGATTTACTCTTTGAGAAAATAGTATCCATTATGTTCATATCTTCATATCCATCCAAAAATTCTCCTTCCTCGTCCTTATCCGAAGTAATATTACCCGGAACAAGTTTGATTAGAGTTTGATTGATCTTCCCACTTTTTGTAAGCCTAGGAGACCTACCAAGATGAGCCTTAAGACCCAGGGTATTTGTAAACAAATCTGGAGAAGCTTCTAGCTCGGCCAAAATGGCTTTGCCTTGTAAAGACACCTCCCTTTGTTCTTTCAAAATTCGTGCACGTTTTTTCCTTTTCTAAGTCTTGATCTGCAGTTGTTGTAGGCCCATCCAGTTTGTCCGGCTTAACAGACCTTGAACTTCCCATATCCAAATTTGTAACCATTCCAAACTTCTCTTTAGCCGGCACTACATTCCTAACTGAATCAGGATTGTCCATAACCAAATTTTTAGGAGGCCCAAATTTTTCCTCCATTAAAACACGACCAGGGGATTCCATATCCTTCCCATTGCTATCCAAATATACCCTGCCAGAATCAGCGTTATCTTGAGTTTTGCGATCTGCCAGAATTTTTGCAGCTCTCCGAGGTACTCTTTTTGCTTCCCAACAAGCCAAAATATCCGCGTCAACATCTCCATCAGCTGAAAACTCTTCCAAATCACTGTCTTCCTTATTTTCAATGATCACATTACTAGAATCAGTGTCTAAATTGTTGGAATCCAACCCTAACTCGCTTACAAGAATCTCAAATTTATTTTGCATGACAACTTCAGTTTGGAGTAACTCATCCACAAGAGGAGTAGGAGAATTGGCTGCATTGTTCTTTAACAGGTTGCCACTTTTGAGTACTCTTTGTAGGATTAACATGATGATTTTTCTTGGTTTTCTGCCTACAATCAGATTCAACATGTCCAACAATTTTGCAGTGGGAGCAAAACTTGGGAATTTTTTGTAGCTCCACAAACTGTTCAAAACTTCTACCACCTACTGTTACATGAATGGAATCAGGCACTGTCTTCGCAAAATCAATATCAACCAAAATAGTTGCATAACATCCATAATCATGATTTAACGTCTTCTTATCCACCATAATGGGATTACCAAGGTTTTTACCAAGTGATAACAAGATTTTTTCAGTCCATAACTCCACATATAACCCAAGAAAATTAACCCAAACAATAGCATGTGAAGAACTCTCTTTATCTGGACCAAACCAAGGAAACCAATCTTGGAGCCGTAACTCTTGTTGATTAATTTTCCAGGTTTTACCATCACGAATTTTTACTTTATCTTCCTCAAATGAAAACTTTATAATAAAAAAACCTTTGTTCATATGTGTGAACTTTACCTTACTCGGACCTAACTTCCATTGATCTTCCAAAGATTTTGTAACCACATCAAAACTTTTAGCTTTAAGATGCAACCTTCCAATAAGACTATGATTCCAGATCGCACACCCTTCCTGAAAAAAATCCATCGGCAATTCCATTGAAGGTTTATTATCATGAAAAATAGGGTTTGGGAGACTACCAATATCTATAGTGGTAGGTTTTAGCGTTTTTTTTCCCTTAACCATATCTGCAAAAGCGGCAGATATAAGAGACGAGTTACTAGAACCCGGATCATGATTTCCCCCATTGCAAATCATCCAAAGATGATCAAAACAATGGAGAAAAACGTGAAAAAACTGGAAACCCTAAAAACTCAAGCAAAAAATCGACAGAGCTAATTATATAGTCTCGTGAGGGTTTACCAGAGATGTACCCACAAAACCTTTACTCAAACTCTGATTAGTCACAAGTATCCAAAGAGCTATGAGGACATACATATTCTCAACCTATCGCCAGGTAACTAGAATGCCAAAGAAATTAAAGGTATCCGATCAAAAGCTGAATAAAGAAAAGGGGAGGCACATCTGCTATACTGCTAGATAAAGAGATATCCGCTAAACATCTAGATAAACATTATGAGATGCATCCGCTTTACAGCTGGATAAGATTAGGAGAGAGATAAAGATGAGAGGGACATCTGCTACACAGCTGGATAAATTACGTGTGATGAGTTGAACCAGTGTTAGAAATATCTTGTGCCAGATGGAAAGTGGACTAACAAAGCAACCAATATGCATCTCTATTTGACTCTCTCATAGTGCTCAGTAGAAACAACGTCTTCTTCGGCTTCAACTGTTGATGATAAACTCTTGAACTTCGTAGAACCTTGACAATTAACTCTTCTCTTTGGTTTCTTGCTTGAAACTTCCTTATAGATTTTTAATTCCCTATGGCCTTATTGAACAAAACTAACAACAAAATTTAAATGTACATTTTTTTTAATTTTTTTTTCTCTTTTTATTATTATTTATTTATATATATATATTTTTTCATTTTTCATTTTTTTTCCTTCATTTTTTCATTTTTTTATTGAAACACGGTAATAACAAGACTAATATTTACATGGCCATGAGACAATGACTCTCTAGCACTTGGATCTTCCCAACTTGTGGTATCTTGGTATCATGAACTTCAATAACTTACATCGTTTGATTTTCTTTACTCTAAGTCTTCAACTTTGATTTTGAATTTTGCTTTTCTTTCTATTGATGCTTATAAACCTTAAACGTCTTCAATTTTCTTCATAGATTTTGATGTCGCTCCGCTTGTTGATGATGATAAGTTTCTACTGAGAGAGAGTCGTAATCCAGTAACTAAGACTACATTGTGAGGTTGCTTTGTCTTTCTGGCATTTCCTTTTGATCGAATTGTATTTCCATAATGGATGGTTAGGTCCATCACGATTACCCTCTAAAAGGTACATGTTCTCTCCTGATTGTCAATGATCTCAATGTCTTTTTCTCTAATGTCTCACTAGACTGTTATCCCTAGCAATTCGAATTACCATCTTTTCGGTGAGAAACAGTATGTAAACTTAGCTAACTGAATATTGTGTGACTCTAAATGTTGGAGATTCTTGGTACAACTAAAATTTTTCTCCCTTACCCCCAAACCTAAATTGAACATAGTCCTCGATGTTCCATATATAAATATGAATGCATGAACAAAGAGAAATGCTGATAAAAAAAAAAAGAGATAGGGAAAGATGTTACCAGGACCATGTACCACAAAGGTGGGTTGCCTCCCATAAAGCACTAAGTTTAATATCTTCAGCCAGACATGACTGTACCTGCGCTAAGTTTAAGGAGTGATATAGACAGGCCTCAGGTCAAACTGTGTCGTCAGAAAAGCAAAATTTACTATGGTTTTTTTTTTGATAAGTCAAAATATTGTATTAAAGAAAAGAGTTATTTACAAGATAGTACATGAGAAAAGAGGTCACAGCAACCCCAAAAACTCAAAATACTATTTCAATCGAAAATAGGAAACATATGGGAACTCTATTGAGTTTAACAACTCAGGACGACCAACAAAAGTGAGTCTCACTCCATTATCTAATAAGCAACCAGTCTTCGCCATCTTGTCAGCTGCGAAATTGGCTTCACGGTACGTGTGCACAAAATTTATAGAATCAAACATGCCCTTTACATCATACCATCTCTGTCTAGCAAACCAAGGAATAAAATCCCCTTCCAAAGCTGTTATGACACTTGATGAATCAGTCCGCACTAGAACATCCCGGTATCCCCATTGAACTGCCAATTCTAAACCAATCAGAATGCTATACAACTCCGCCATATAATTGGAAATAATTCCAAGACAAACACACATCGCCCCAACCACTTCACAAGCAGAATTTCTCGCCACCACACCATCTCCCGCCACCCATGGATTGCCTCTAGAGGCACCGTCACAGCACAGCAAAAGCTGATTGTGCATAGGAGGTTGCCGAAAACACTCAACAGGCTCTAACATCTTCACCCTACGACATTTAACTCTGAAAAAATTCAGAATCTCAAGATCTTCTACCTTGTTGAACATACATCCTGTCATTCTAGCCGAGTACTCATGAATGAGGTTAAACACACGTTTTTTGAAGAAAGTCCAGCAAGGCTTCTTCTTTTCATAGACCATCTTATTCCTTTGGTACCACAGCTCCGAACGTAGCACCAAGATTGAGACTAACCACAGGTCTTTAACTATTCTACTACGCCCTTTCACTTCCTTGTTAGCAGCAAGCAAGTTATAATGAGGAATAATATGGAAAATACCTGCCAGCCATTGCCAAGCCCAATTCGCAGCACTACAGCTCCAAATAACATGTTCCAAAGACTCCTCCTCAATCTGGCACACACTGCACCTCGACGGAAGAGCTATCTTGAACCTGCTCTTTACTTTATCCAGAGTTGCATAAGCTCCCCTGACAAACTTCCAATTTTGTGCTGCCAAAGAAGGGTGCACAACACTCTTCCATAACAGATTTGCTTCCTCCAGCACTGGATATCTCATCCTCACCATCTCCCTTGCAGACTTCACAGAGAATAAACCTTTAAGGTCCGGCATCCATATCTTCCTATCACTGCTTGTGTGCCTCCTTGGCAAGCTCTCCAGATCCACACCAGCACTGACGAGGTCGTGCATATGAACTCCTTCAAGCTACCATTGATCCTGCACAATGATATCACTAACCCTTGCATTTCTGTCAAGGTCAGGTTGTTGCAAAACATCTGCCAAAGTTTCAGACCCATACCATACATCATAAAATAGTGAAGTTGCTCCACTGTCACCAATTAAAGATTTAGTATTGCGCATAACTTCAGTGTGCACCCAACGAATCCCAGGAAGAATTGAAGATTTAACTCCAGCCAACTTCAGCCGACCATCTCTACAAGTGAATTTTGATTCCAGAAATCTAGCCCATTTCTTCGTAGAAGCTTTAATACTCCACCACAACTTCATAATCAGTGCCTTGTTCATGTTGCTTAGGCTAGTAAGCCCAAGACCCCCTTCCCGCACCGGACTGCAGATCTTGTCATAACCAACCACGAAAGCTCTATCCAAGTTTGGATCTCCCGACCAAAGGAAATTACGAATCACACGTACACATTGTTTAACAAATTTAACAGGCCATTTATACACAACCATGTTATGAATCGCATAACTTGAAAGGAAAGTTTTAACAAGAACCACACGATCCTGAAAGGAAAGCATCTTACCTTTGTAAACCGAAAGTTGGTCCTTCAGATTATCCACCACATTACTAATATGTCTATACTTCACCACTCCAGGCATCACCTTAACCCCCAAATATCTATCCGGGAAATAAGTCACTCCCATGCCTAAGAAGTCTACAATAGACTGACTCCTATGCAAAGACCACCTCCAAAATAAATTTTGCTCTTCTCCCTGCAAACTCGCTGACCATAAGCTTGTTGATAATCACCCAGGAGCTTCACTAAGTTTGTTAGACTTATCATATTACCCTTGCAAAAGATCATAATATCATCAGCAAAAAATAAATGAGTTGGAGCAATACCATTACGCTTCACCATATGAGTCATACTCTTGTTTTGAAAGAGTTTAGTAATGTTCCTACTTAGAACATCCTCTATCAAAACAAAGATAAGAGGAGAAAGCGGATCCCCTTGACGCAAACCTCTATTAATCTTGAAAAAACCCTCCGGACTCCCATTAAGAAGAATAGAAATCCTGGCAGACTTCAGAATATTGTGAATCCAAGTACACCAATCCTATGAGAAAACATATCTACGAAACACCTCCAAGACAAAAGGCCAACTTACTGTATCAAAATCTTGAGAAGTATCAAATTTGAGACTTAAGTTGTCTTCCTTTCTTTTAATGTGCAGCTCATTAACCAATTCAGACGCCAAACTAATATTTTCATGAATATTTCTCCCCTTCATAAAAGCCACTTGTTCCTCCGAAACCAAATTATCTAAGACTTTTCCAAGTCTGGTTGCTAAAATTTTGGTAAAAATTTTGAAGAAAAAATTACTTAGACCAATTGGTCTATATTTCTTCAGGCTATCCTCACCTCTTACCTTAGCAAGCAAAAGAATGAGACTAGAATTAGCCCCATTAGGAATAGTTTTGTTGCTCCAGCAAAAAATAATAGCCTTATCTAGGTCTTGATGAATTAAATCCCAACAATGTCTATAAAAACACCCCGAGAAACCATCAGGACCTGGAGCACTATCCGCACCCAAATCAAACACCGCCACCTTAATTTCCTCCAAAGAAGGAATAGAATCCAACATATGTCTTTCCTCAAGAGAAATAGAATTATGTTCATACTCAAACAAACTATCCTCAATCTGCGTATCTACTCCATTAAATTTACTCTCATAATAAGAAACAACATGGTCTCTTAATAAGTCTGGATCAATGATAAGGGACCCATCATCTGTCACCAACTCCGAAATTGTATTGAAACTTCTACGAGTATTAATAGTACTATGGAAATATGAAGTATTGCTAGAACCCTCCAAGATCCATTTGTTGCGAGATTTTTGCTTCAACATAATATGCTGCTGCATACGCACCTCCTGAACAGCAACAAGCGCACCCTTCATCTCATTCTGCTTAGAAATGTCAAAAGGGTCCTCATCCGAATTCCTACTAGCCACTTCAAACTTCAATTGAGCCTGTTTGATCCTTGCATTCACATTACCAAACACTTGTTGATTCCACAACTTCACAGCTACCTTCAATCTCTTCAGCTTGAAAGGAAAAATAAAATCCGGATTACCATACACCGGAGCATTCCAAGAAGTCTCAACCATTCTCAAAAAATCAGAATGCGTAAACCACATTTTCTGAATTCTGAAAGGAGCACGTCTCGGCCTAGAAGCAACAAAAGGATAACCAATAAGAGTCGAATGATCGAAAACTTCCCTAGGAAGATCTTTACACCGCCAATTCGAAAATTTAGTTAATCAAGGTTCATTAATAATAGCACGATCCAACTTGCTAATAATTCTTCTCACCCCCGATTGGCCATTAGTCCAAGTGAACTTAGGACCCAAAGAATCTGCCTCAAAAAGACCATTCTCTTCCATCCAGTCATTGAATTCATTAATACTAGAAGTAAGAACATCTCTACCACCCTTCTTCTCATCATTGCGAAGAACACAGTTAAAATCTCCAATTACCAACCAAGGAGTAGTAGAATCCACCACAGAAATTTGACTCCATAATCTCCTTCTAAAAACTTGGATATAACTAGCATGAACACAAGAAATAAAGACTCCTTCTGTCTTCACCGTAATAGCCTGCCTAGTCATATTTAACACCACTAGCTCTTCAATATCTTCACTCCAAAGAATCCAAAGATTACCAATAGAACTTGAAGTAGAATTATGATCTGCCTTCTTAACAAAACCAGCTAAATTAAGTCGTAACATAACACCATCTGAATAAGGGATTTTCGGCTCAGCAATACACATAAGAACCGGCTTAAACTCCTTAACTAACTCACGTAATTTCAAACCAGCCTCCTCCTTCGACACTCCATTGACATTCCAAAAGAGAACTCGTATTAGGAAACTGTCTTTTTTGGTTTAGAAGATATCTTAGGATTCTTAGTCGGAACCCTTTTTTTCAATAACTGGAGAGAAACCTTTGTTAACTCTGATTCCCAAATCATTAACCTCAGAGTCCGAGTCAGACTTGGATTCTGGAGATTTGTTTTGAGTATAACTTTGTGAGGTACTTTGTTGCGAACTAGCCTGAATTGGCACACGACCAGGCTTCCTAGTTTTCTTAGGCACAACTTTCTCAACTAGAATATCAGACCATTTGGCTCCCTTGACACCTGATGATGCTTTCTCTGGCGTGAGTTCCTCATCCGAACTCTCCTCCTCCTGATTAGATTGTTGCACTGTGCTGTCTAGCGCCAACTCAGCTGTCAAAACATCAAATTTATTCGAGGAGATAACCACAGTATTATCTGTGAAAGCATTGCAGGTAGGTGTCTCCACAATACTATGAACCACTGCGTCTTGAATAGGTATAAA
Source organism: Papaver somniferum (assembly GCF_003573695.1). Taxonomy (NCBI): domain Eukaryota; kingdom Viridiplantae; phylum Streptophyta; class Magnoliopsida; order Ranunculales; family Papaveraceae; genus Papaver; species Papaver somniferum. The sequence continues at coordinate 106,495,472 of NC_039358.1, forward strand.
GGGAGTAGAAGAGTTGGTCTGGTTCCTATCAATACTAGAGTGATTAGTTCTCGCCAATTCATCACTCTTTCCTGACTTAGCTGCAATATTGGTTTCATCTACCATCAATATGTTAGCTAATGCTCTTTTCGCAGCAAGCGCCTGTTTAGCTGTCTCAACAGCGTCAGACGCTGCACGAAGCTGAGCTTCAGAAGCAGCCAGCACCTCTTCAAGCTGCCTAGTATCCTCCTTACCAGCAGCATTCTCCCCAACAGCAACAAGTATATTAATATCTTTACCCGCACCAGGCATATTAACAGTTTCCCCCGCACCAGTGTTTGCAACTTCACCAGTTTCGCCTGACTTGTCAACACCACTAGTACCTTCTTGATTGTTATTCTTCTTGATCGCTTCTTACCTTTAGCTTCCTGCCAGTCTTGAGTATCCTCCGTCTCCTTAACAGATTCATCAGACTTTGGTTTCCTTCTGCACTCACTCTCATTGTGTCCAATAATGTTACAATGCAAACAGAATTTTGGATGCTTAGGTATCTCCACATATTTCCAGAAAGTTCTCCCACCAGCTGTTAGTAGAATTCTGTCAGGAATGTGTTTTGCAAAAACTACATCAAACAGCATTGAAGCATAGCTTCCAAACTCCAGATTCAATGTTCTTTGATCAACTACAATCGGATTACCAACTGCTTTCCCAATGGATAACAAAGATCTCTCAGTCCATAACTCTGCATGAAGACCCGGGAGATGAACCCAAACAGGTGCATGGGAAGTATTTTGTCTTTCAGGATCGAAACCAGGGTACCAATCCATCAAACTTAGCTCTTGTTGATTAACAAACCATTTCCTGTTACGGATTCTGGCTTTTGTTTGCTCATCACGCAACATAACTACAAAGAAACCCTTACTCATAGACATAAACCTAACCGAGTTAGGGTTTAGCTGCCATTGAGTAACTAAATTGTTCTTCACCTCCAAAAACTTCAAACCCGTGAAGTTGAGTCTTGCAATAAAGCTAAACTCAAAAGGCTTACAACCTTCCTGGTAAAAATCGGGAGGGATTACCAAAGATGGTTCTCCATTAATTAACGTGGGATTTGGAAGACTACTAACATCAACAGCCGTAGGTTGTAATGTTTGACGTACTTTCACTTTTTTCGCAAAGGTTGGAGTTGGTGATCCATTCGTAATACGTAACACAGTTTCCTCAGTCATCATTAATCCTAAGATTAAACAATAATTGAAGAAGAGAATTGAAAAACGCACAAAACCCTAGGAAAATCGCCAGATTTTCTCTCTCCTCAAAATTTACTATGGGGGTGGGTCCTTGAATCGTCGTCAAAGTATTGCTGATTTTTTGGATATGGTTATAACTGCTTTCCCAGATCGCTATTTGGGAGTAAAGATCATGCCTGGAGCGGTGAAGTATGCCCATATTAGTAATATGGTGGATAAGCTTAAGGATCAGCTCACGATTTGGAATGGTAAAACTCTCTCTTTTCATGATAGAGTAGTTCTTATCAATTCTGTTCTTTCTAGCTATTCAATTCACAACATGGCAATGTATAAATGGCCAAAGAAGTTTATTCAGCAGTGTGAGAGGGTGATAAGGAATTTTCTTTGGTCGGGTGACTCGAATTTATCTCGTTCTTTTGTGGTTGGTTATGATAAAATTTGATGTCCTTACAAAGAAGGTGGTTTGGGGATTCCTAATTTGGAAGTTCTAAACAAAATTACTAAGGAATGCTTCATGCAAACCGTGGCTATAAAGTTCATGAGCCGATTCAATCGAATCAAATCATCTTTGTTTCAATTGTGTCTTGTGTAGTTACATAAGATCTCATAGCAATTGAACAACTCTTTAACTAGTTCATTTGAGTCAATTGAACTAGTTATGGTGAAGAAGAACAAGGTTAATATGAAATGCTCATATGGTTAACCTTTTGGGTTACTATGTTGAACCAACATACACGTACACGTTTGGGCATGGTTTTTACAAAACCAGTAAACGTCTACCCAAGTGTGTGTGACAAGCTAAGTTTTCGATCTAATGGTTGAGAAATATTAGCTTGAATCTAAATCAGGTTTTCATCTAACGGTGAATATGGATTGCTTTGTAACTAAGGAAAAACCCTGATTTGAAGACTATATAAAGGAGACATCTAGCATTGTGCAAAACTAATCCCCACACATCTGTATGATACTAGTGCGCTCGCTAGAGTCGATTCTCCTTTAACCTTTGGTTTTCTTCTCTAAAACCAGGTTAACGACTAAAAGACTTCATTGGGATTGTGAAGCCAGACCGATACTACTTTTATCGTAGTTGTGTGATCTGATCTTGCATCTTCTATCGTACGAGTAAAATATTTGATTGGATTGAGATCGTGAGAGTTCTCCGATAGGCAAGATAAATAAGTCACAAACATCTTCGTCTCACTGTTTGTGATTCCTCGACAAACCGCCTATGTAGTCAGGAAGGATTGTAGAGAGGTGATTGATTAATCTGGGCTGTTCTTCGGGAATATAAATTATCAATTGGTTCATGTTCACCTTGATTTCATATCTTAAGACGGAACAAAACCTAGGGTTTATTCGTGGGAGACAGATTTATCCTTTGATAGACTTTTCTGTGTGAGACAGATTTGTTTATTATCAAGTCTGCAATTTTGGGTTGCAGCAACTCTTGGTTGTGGGTGAGATCAGCTAAGGGAATCAAGTGCACAGTATCCTGCTGGGATCAGAGGCGTAGGAGTACAACTGTACCTTGGATCGGTGGGATACTGATTGGGGTTCAACTATAGTCCAGTCCGAAGTTAGCTTGGAGTAGGCTAGTGTCTGTAGCGGCTTAATACAATGTGTATTCAATCTGGACTAGGTCCCGGGGTTTTTCTGCATTTGCGGTTTCCTCGTTAACAAAACTTCTGGTGTCTGTGTTATTTCTTTTCCGCATTATATTTTATATAATTGAAATAATACAGGTTGTGCGTTCGTTATCATCAATTGGAAATCCAACCTTTGGTTGTTGATTGATATTGATTGATCCTTGGACATTGGTCTTTGGTACTGTCCAAGTTATTCCTTGGATTTGATAAAGACTCGCTATTGATTTTAGCTTGAGTAAAAATCAAATCAAGAGAGAGATATTAACTCCTTGAGATACTTTTATCTAGATTGAGTCTGACTGTCTAGTTGATTCTCTAGCAAAGTATTTCGGAGTTAGTCCATATAGATTGCTAACCGAAATATTGGGTGGTGTTGTTAGACCCCCGCTTTTTCAGACATGATGGCGGAAGAAGGTCACAACCGGGCCCTACACATTACTGCACGCATCAAGGATTCAGAGTTCAAGAGGGCCCTCATCGACACGGGAGCGTCTTCGAATGTGATTACACTCAAGACACTCAGGACGGCCAAGGTTCGCCCAAACAAGATCGTGCGACAGCCTACCACGATGACAGGCCATGAAGGAAGCCAAACCAACACGTACAGGTATGTCAATCTGAATTTATCTGTAGGGCCAGTCCAATCAAAGGTAAAATTCGAAGTCATAGAAAATGATCCGGACTACCATATGATACTGGGGAGACCATGGCTTCATGACAATAGGATCGTCCCCTCGACGTATCACCAGTGCCTGAAGACTATGACAAATAAAGAAGTCATTCGTATTCCTGCATCATTTTCTCCTTACGCACCAATATGTGGAGTGTAATTGCTTGAACCAAGAGAAGATCCGCGGGAAGGATCAGACAAAGTTCATTACATCCCACTCCCCATGTGGGCGTCAATCCAGTAGGAGGACCGACTTGCATCATTGAAGTCTAAGCCCCATGATGCATCCTTGCTGACAAGGCGTCTCAATTCTTCCTCATCATGTGAAGCCGCGACCCACGCTCACACTAAGAGAGAATGAACTTTTGTGGCAAGCCGTGACCAGAAAGGGAAAACCGTGTACCGACGCCGCCGTTAGAAATTAGCAGGGGAGACTGTTACCCAGTCTCTCCGCCCAACAGAATGCTACAACAACGACGAGCCACAAGGAGAAGTGCTAGATGCTCCACGACATCTGCAAGATGGCACCAACTCCATAACTGAAGATGCTCCACGACATCTGCAAGATGGCACCAACTCCACACAACTGATGAGCTCGAAATCGTTAACATCGGGAATGAGGAATTTCCTAGGCCTATCTCCATCAGCTCAACCTTGTATGCGGAGGAACGCACGAAGCTCGTAGAACTTCTTAAAGAATACCAGGACATATTCTCTTGGACTATGAAGAAATGCTCGGTTTAGATGAAAAAATTGGTCACCCATCATCTACATGTCATACCTGGATCCAAGCCGGTCAAACAATCTCCCAGGAAATTCAGACACGAGGTAGAAGAGCAAATCAAGACTGAGATTCAGAAGTTGCCAGCTGCTGGCTTCATTAAACCATTCATCATCCGACCTGGTTGGCTAATGTGGTTCCGGTGAAAAAGAAAAACAGACAGATCAGGTGCTGCGTAGATTTCAGATACTTGAACATATGCTGCCCCAAAGACGATTTTTCTCTACCTAACATCGACATGCTAGTAGATTCCACCAGCGGACACGGAATGTTCTCCTTCATGGATGGATATAGCGGCTACAATCAGATAAGGATGTACGAGCATGTCGCAAGTAAGGCAGCTTTTCGAACTCCTCTCGGAAATTTTTATTATACTGTAATGCCATTTGGTTTAAAGAATGTTGGTGCAACGTATTAACGCGCTATGACAAATTTAACGAGTATGGTGTAAAATCAACAATTCATGGCTTTGCTTATGAAACTTTGGTGGAATATCAAATACTTTTCTAAAGCCTGGTCTCGTTTTTTGGAAACAAAATTTACTTATAGAAATGGCAAATTTAAGGAGTATGGTGTAAAATCAACAATTCATGCTGGAATGCGTTGGGTTTACAAGGTGGTGGATCATAATACTAAATTTCTTATAGGAGATGGCAGAATTGCTTCACTTTATTATGATATATGGTACGGTGAAAAGAGTATTTTTGATGTTTTGAATCGCACGGACTTAGATAGGCAGGCTCGTGTAGGTGATTTGATTCAGCAAGGCTCTTGGATGATCCCATAGAAGCACATGGAGCATTTGCTTTCTGTAGGTGTTGACGTGAATAACCTACCTAGGCTGCATATGGGAAGTGACAGAAAAGTTTGGATGCCGGACTTCAAAGGTAAATTTTCTGCTAAATCTGCTAAGGAATTGGTGCGTACTAAATACATTGCTATGGAGGGGATTAGCTTGCTTTGGACTTCAGCAGTTCATCCAAATTTAACTGCTCAAAATTGGAAATTCTTAAGGGGTGCTTGCGCTACTTTAGATAAAGTTAAAAGAAGGTTCAAACATTCTTTTCCGAACAAGTGTATGGTGTGTAAATGTGATGAGGAGTCTATGGAACATGTGTTTATGGTCGTGCAACTTTGTTGTTCAGGCCTAGCTTTGGATTTCTGGTATGTTTGGTTTAAAACCTAACTCAAATCTAGTTATTTCTTACAAGGCAGCTAAAGGTCGTAGTAGAATTATCAAGGATTTATGGCTTGTGGAGAATCTGGTGGTAAGGTCTGAATTATGGTTCATTCGTAACAAGTGTGTGTATGAAAAACAAACAACAAATTTACACTTCTTTAAACAACGTGTATTTAAGCTTATTCATGAGTACTCTTACCGGTTGAAGAGTTTCATGTACAATTCAGTTGAAGATGTCCGTATTTTGAACCTTTTTAGAGTTGCTCATAGAATGATGAAGCATGTGGAACCTGTTCCTTGTTATTGGAAGCCTCCGGAGAGCAATGAATTACTTCTTTGTTGTGATGCGCGGCTCGTGGCAACCCGGGTGTAGCAGGTGCTGGAGTTGTAGCGAGAGATGCTGATTGCAATATGCTAGGAGCGATGAGCATTGGACTTGGTATTACAACCAATTATTTGGCAGAGATGTATGGCATAATTGTTGGCTTGGAGTGGGCGAGACAGTGGGGTTTTCAGCGAATTCTTATTCGTTCAGACTCTACTAGTGTGATTAAGGCTTTTGAAGAGAATTCGATTCCCTAGTTTGCGCAACAGAGATGGTTGGATGTGCGTCACTCTTATGATTCGGTCCGTTTTATTCATACTTCTCGTGAAGCTAATTTTTCAGCGGATCAAATGGATAAAAAGAGGTGTTCTTTTGATAATGAAGTTTGAATGCATTATGTTGGGCGTCCAAATTTTTTGAGTACAATAGAATATCCAAATGTGGAGTATTTTAGATTTAAATAATTTATGAGTTTTTTGAGGTTTTTCTGACCTTTTTTTCTTGTAAACTACTTGTAAATATTGTTATCATCATTAATACAATTTTTTGACTTATCAAAAAAAAAAAAGTACCTGCAGAAAATTAGTCGTGATAAACGGGATCTTGTAAATTTGTATTTTCCACTTCAGGGTTGGTCAATTCGATAAATGGTTTCAACCGCTGACCGTTGACTTTAAAAGTCTCTCCAGTATCACGGTTCCTAACCTCAATAGCACCGTGCGGATACACGGTCTTGACATAGAATGGGCTAGTCCAGCGAGATCTAAGCTTACCAAGAAAAAGGTGAAGGCGTTTGAACTTCAAGGATTTTCTCTCTCCTCTTTGCTCTGGCGATTTTGGAGATTTTTTTCAAACTTTTTTGTATGTGCTTCATCTTGGATCATCTTTTGGTGATTCAATGGGAGATCATGTTGATCCAAATCATATAGTTGCACCTTCTAAGATTTTAACATATGCAGATAGACTCAAGGGTAGGAAAGAGCTTCCTAAAACCTCCGTGGATCTTTCTTCTCTGCCAAACCCTACTTTGAAAGATGGAAAACCTTCTATTGAGATTCCTAATGAGTTATATCTGGAAGGATGTGCGTTATGGAAGTTTAGTCTTATTGGAAGGTTAGACTTCAAAGAACTTAACTTTTCTGACGTGAAGAAAAACCTAGAACTTCAATGGCAGATGGGTGAAGGCCGGGTTCGCTTTGTTCCGTTGAATAGAGGTTTCTTCATCATCAAGTTATTGTCGCAGGAGGATAAAGTGAAGATTTTACAGGCTGAACAATGGGTTGTTGCTCAACAGAAACTAAATCTCATGGAATGGTTTCCTAGTTTTGATGCTGACAAACAAAGATCTTCACGTTCCACAGCTTGGGTCAAGTTTCCTGGGCTTCCAATGGAATTCTGGATTGAAAAAACGTTACTTGCAATGGGGAAAACTCTAGGATCTCCTATTGTGGTTGATAAAAGAACGTTGGCACATGAGTATGGACACTTTGCTTCGGTCCTCATTGATATTGATTTTGCTGAGCTCAAATCTGATGATATTAATGTCACTGTGGGAGAACGGATGGGGAATGTAGAAAGAAAACAAGAGGTGAAGCTGTCAAAGCTCCGCAAGTGGATGTTGGTTCGCAACAGGCTATTGTGTTAGTTAACAAGCAACAGCATCATGAGAAAAATGCTGGTACAGAATGGAAAGAAGCTAGGCGAAAGAAAAAGGGAAAGACAGCTCAGTCTATTCCTTTTGTGCCTGAAAAGATTACTCACGTTGTTGAAGGTACTTCAAATAATGTGGCTGATAATGTTTTGTGAATCAGTGACACTGTTGAGTTGGAACAACAGTTGCAGGATAGTTTAGCTCAATCTGAATCTTTTTTGCGTATGGCATCTGCTGAGGTTGAAAAACACAAGCAAGCCATTCTTACGCATTCGGTATTAGCTAGTAAAGCTAGGTCGTTGTGTACCTCAAGCTTGAATGCTAAAGGGGGGGGGTGGGGGGGGGGGGGGGGGGGGAATGTTGAATTGGCAAGAACTAAACTTCCTCCTCCTGCTAGGATTGATATTACATCCTCGTCCACACCTTTGTGTAATGCGCTTGAAGAAACTTCAGAATTTGTCTCTAACAACAAGTTTAACATCCTAAGTGACAAGGCTGGCAATGATGTTTTGGTTTTCAGTAAACTTGGTGAGCTTACAAAACAAGCTAAGAGGCAGCAGGTTATAGATATGCAAAACAAATTGAATGCGTTAACTGATCAGGATCATGATTCCTTGTCATACTCGGATGAGACATTGGGTATTCGTGATCGTAAGGAATCAGTTCCTAAATCCTCCTCAAACTCGGTTAAGCAATTGAAGCTAAATAATAAACTCCAACCCAGAGTTTAATTATGCGGGTTCTTTTTTGGAATATCAATGGTGTTGCGCGTACATCAGCACATTCTAAGCTTAGGGAGATGATTAGAGATTTCCATCCTGAAGTTTTTGGTCTTGCTGAACCAAAAGTGGCGTGCTCAGCAAATTTTGGGAGGAGGCTAATTTCTGAAGGTTATTCTTCGTTTATTATTAATAATTCTGGTATTGCAAATCTTTGGGTTTGTTATATGGATGGGCTTCATGTTTCTGTAGTTAATTCTAGTAAACAAGCTATTACAATTGCAGCTGATGGTGTGTATATCTCTTTTGTCCATGCTAGCTACATTCAAACTACTAGGCGCAGGCTTTGGCAGCAACTAGTTATGCAAGATTCAATTACACCTTGGCTGGTCATAGGTGATTTTAATTGTATTTTGCATTTGAATGAGAAGAAAGGTGGCTTGGAAATAAGATCGTCTGTCATTGATGATTTCAGTGATTGGATGGATGACAATAATCTTTTTGAATCGGATTCCTTGGGCAGCAAATTCACTTGGTGTAATAGGCAATCTGGTACTAGTCGTATTATTAGTAAGTTGGATCGTGCAATTATTAATGCGGCTTGGCTTGCTAAATTTGAGAATTGGCGGTGTAAAGCTCTTCCTAGGGAAGTTTCCGACCATTCTACTCTTCTTGGTTATCCTTTTTCTGTTCCTAGGCCTTGTAGAGCTCTTTTTCGTGTTCAAAAGATGTGGTTTTTACATGGGGATTTTCTTCGGATGGTCAATGAGAGTTGGACTTTGTCTGTTCATGGTTCTCCTGATTTTATTTTCCCTTATAAATTGAAGCGGCTGAAGTTTGCAATGACGGATTGGAATCTGAGGATTTTTGGTAATGTGAATTCTCGTTTGAAGCAAGACCAACTTCATTTTGAGACAACAGCTCTTATTACAGATGAGGATCCTAGTAATATTGCTAATCTAAATGCAATGAAGGATGCTATGAAAACTTTATGTGATACTCGTTTGCAACAGTTAATTATGCTCAAGCAAAAGTCTAGGAACAAATGGTTGGTGTAGGGTTCAAGTAATTCCAGTTTCTTTCATAGTAGTATTAGAATTAGAAAAAGTTCTAATACTATTTCGGAACTTGTTGATTTGAATGGGACTTGTTGACAAATTATGAGCAGCTTCATAATCATGTAGTTCAGTTCTATGAAGATAAGTTCAATGGCCAAGATCCGGTGATAGAAGGTGATTTATTTGATTTTGAGCATGCTTCAATTTCTGTTGAGGAGAGCAACGCCATGGATATGATTCCTTCTCCGGAAGAAATTAAGCAAGCTGTTTTTGATCTGAGTGCGGATAGTGCCCCAGGATCGGATGGTTTCTCTGGTTGTTTCTATCGTCATTGTTGGGATATTATTCATGATGATTTAACCAAGGCCATTATTAATTGTTGGAATGCCGGTAGTATTCCAAATGGTGTTAATTCATCTTTTATCATCTTGCTGGCTAAGGTAAGGGGTGCTAATACTCTTCGAAATTTCAGACCAATTGGTTTTAGTAATTTTTTCTTCAAAATTTTCACTAAGATCCTAGCTACTAGACTTGGTACAGTTTTGGATAAGCTTGTGTCTGAAGAACAGGTAGCCTTCATGAAAGGGAGAAATATTCATGAGAATATTAGCTTAGCGTCGGAGATGGTTAATGAGTTGCATTATAAACGCAAGGATGGCAACATTGGCCTTAAACTTGATATTTCTCAAGCTTTTGACACGGTAAATTGGGCTTTTGTGCTTGAAGTTTTCCGTAACTATGGTTTTTCTGAAAATTGGTGTGCTTGGATTTTTAATATCTTGCAGTCTGCTAGAATTTCTGTCATTTTGAATGGTAGTCCAGAAGGTTACTTCAAAATTAACAGAGGTTTGCGTCAAGGTGATCCCCTCTCCCCTTTGATTTTTGTCTTGATTGAGGATGTTCTTAGCAGAAATATTACGAAGCTTTTTCGTGATAAAAAGATGACGCCCATGGTAACTAGAGGTGGTATTTCTCCTACTCACCTTTTCTTTGCTGATGACATAATGATTTTTTGTAAAGGTAATTCCAAAAGTCTTCATAATCTTGTAGACTTGTTGGGAAGTTATCAGCGTGATTCAGGTCAGACTGTTTGTCGTCAAAAGAGTAAGATTTATTATGGTGGTGGTTCTTCGAGTTGGTGTAATTATATTGTATCTTATTTGGGGATGAGTGTATCTACTTTTCCGGACCGCTATTTGGGAGTTCAAATTATGCCAGGTATTGTTCGATATCGCCATATTAGCAATGTTGTTGAAAAATTTAAAAATCAGCTTGCTGGTTGGAGAGGGAGGTTATTATCTTTCCATGATCGCATTGTTCTTGTTAAATCAGTTATTTCCAGTTATTACATTCATAATATGGCTATTTATAAGTGGCCTCGTAAGTTTATTCTTCAATGTGAGAGGGATATCCGTAACTTTATTTGGTCTGGTGATTCGAACATTAGTCGTGTAGTGGTAGTGGCTTTTGATAAAATCTGTTTCCCTTTTGAGGAGGGGGGTCTCGGACTAACTCGTATGGCCACTATGAACAAAGCTCTTATTATGAAACTTTGGTGGAAGATTCTTAATTCTACAAAGAAGTGGGCTCTTTTCCTGAAGGCAAAATTATTTGATCGTAAGGGTTGTATTAAGCATTCGGGGGTTAAATCTTCTATTTTGCCTGGTTTAAGGAGTGTGTATAATTGTGTGGAAAAGAATACTAAGGTCTTAATTGGTGATGGTAGATATACTTCTCTTTATTATGACATTTGGTTTGATAAGACTAGTATTGCTGAAGTGCTAAATGATTATTCTCTCGATGCAACAACTAGAGTAAGTGATATTTTAAAGGATGGCCTTTGGGATATTCCTGAAATTCACTTGCAATACTTGATTGCTGCTGGTCTAGAGTTGAATAGGATTCCAATTCCTATGGGTGGAGCTGATGTTAGGGTATGGATGCCGGAGTTGAAGGGTGAGTTCAGTGTTAAGTCTGCAACTGAGTTGCTTCGGCAGAAGTATTCTCGGTTAGAAGGTACGCAGCTTCTGTGGAGAAAAGAAGTTCATCCTGTTCTTGCTGCTCAGAACTGGAAATTCTTACGTGGAGCTTGTGCTACGTATGACTGATACGTGTCTAAAACACCTAATTTTATATCTAGTATTTATGCTTTCTTTGCTATTTTTCTTGTAAATTATGTATCTTATGTTTGCTTTTGAGTATTTAGGTACTTGGGAGTCATTCGGAGAAAAAGAAGGAATAAAGCACTCTTTTGGAGCATAAGGGCAGAATCGTCAATTCACAGGCGAGTGGTGGCTGGAGCTAGCCAAGGTTATGCGGCGAAGAAGGGAAGAATGAACTGTCAGTTTCCCATAACTGACAGGCCAAACTATTTGAGGTTGTACCCCTTATCTATGTTACATGGGTGGATATATAGGGTAGCCATATGGGTAACCCTTATCTCAGGTGCTGGGGTGGCTATATCCACAACATTTCTTACACATCCCTAGAAGTTAGAGAAAATCATTTCTCATCATTTATTTCTCCTCCTCCCTGTATGAACCCGAGAGAAAGCATCTCCATTAGGGAAAATCAGAGAAACTCAGTGAGATTGAGAAGAAAGAAATTGGTGATGCTGTCGTGTTGAATCAACAAGAAGAAAGGTTGTAATCGAATTGCAGAACAGTATTGATGAGATGTTGGTGAATCAGGAAGAAATCGAGTTGAGTTGAAGAAACTTAGGGTTTTGCTGTTGCTCTATGAGTTCAAATGAGAAGATAAATTGCAGATGGGTTTTTCTCATTCTGAAGATTCAACAACAGCAGATGAATTGAAGTTGTTGTTGATTGCAGACTTAGATGTATGACAGGTTAGGGTTCTCCTGGTGGTGATTGACAGTGAAGATGGTGGTCGACTTTGGGTATGAATTGGTTTTGATGAGAAGGTGAGTTAGGGTTCTGTGGTGTTTGAAGAATGGAAAGTGGTTCAGATTGAGAAGACATCGGGTATGTTGTAGCAGAGAAGAACGAATTTCAGATCGAATTAGAACTGTTGTTGGTGGAGGAAATGGTTCAGGAGGTGTTGATTAGGGTTGCTGAGGTTGAAGTGGTGCAGCTACTGGTTTGAACTGCAGGTGGTGGTGTTGTTGGCCAAGAGCAGAGTGAGAAGGCTTGAATTGGTGGTTAGTGCTCAGCAGCTGAGAAGGAGCAGAGGGAGAATTTTAGGCTGCAGTTGGTATGTGCTGGGAGGCTCAAGTTTCTGGAGCTGAACTTGGTATTGCAGGTACCAGCAATATGAGCTACTACAGATGGTGGTGCAGTAGATGAATTGGATTTAAGTTGAGCTGCAACTAATGGTGAACTAGTGTTGCTGCAATAGTTGCAAATGCAGATGCTGCTGATGTTGTTGCTGTTACAGGGTGAGTTGATGTTGGTGTTTCTGCTAAGATGTTGAGTTACTGAAGTTGCAACTGTGTTTGGTTATGGAGGCAATGATCTATAGAGAATGCAATGGTCATGGTGCAGTGACTTTGAGTTATGTCCTGAGATGGTCAGTGCTGAACAAAGTGTAGGTGAGATGCTGATGCTGCTACTCATTGCAGGTGTTGGTCAGTTGGCAAATATGGATAGAATGGAAGATTGCAAGGCTGAGATGTTGTTACTACAGATGAAGAGCCTGAACTGGAACTTGAGATGAATCTGGGGAAGAATTGAGTTGCATTGTGAATGGTGGACTGAGTGTGCAGTTGCAGGTGCAGTTTGTGTTAATGCTACACTGAGGCTAGAGCTGAAATAGGGTTACAGTGATGTTGCAACTGAAGCTGAGGAAACACTGAGTTGTGGTGAGTGCTATGAATCTGTAAATGGGTTATTTCAATTGCAATTGATGTTGCAATGAAGATATGGAGATGGTTATGAAACTGCAGCTAGGAAAGATGAATTGGAAGCTGGTGATTAAGTGAGAATTGTATGTGCAGGAAAGCAGAGCCATCATGGCTGGAACAGAAGCACAATGATTGTGCAACACAGATGGTTTGGTGAATTCATCCCAGCTAACTCAGCCATCCAGCTGAGTAAGAAGCTGACTAGACGAGCTGACTACCCTGACCCAGTTTGATTCTGACCTTGACTCAGTTGACTCAGTTGACTGACCGAGTTGACCCGTTTGACCGATGACTGGGCGGACTTTGCCGGTCACTGAGGACTTATCCGGCCAATTTCCGGCTACCTTTTCGGGCCCGAATTGACAAAGTTTCTACACGAGTTTTTATAACTTTTGGACCCGCGGATTTTCATCTAATGGACTTTGAAGATTGGGCCTAATTTTGGAAGGCAAAGGGATATAAAAGAAGACTCCTACAACTATTTGGATGATCACGTTTATTATTATTCTTGTGGGAGCTTTGGAGAGAACTACTTCTAGGGTTTGCTTTATTTTCTTCTTCTTAATTATTTTATTGATTATGAACTCCTCTATTATGAGTAACTAAATACACAATTGGTTATGGGATAAAAGTTGATTTCTTAATGCATGTGATTTGATTCAATGAATTAGTTTTGTCTCGATTTTATTGTTTATGATTCATGGTTTATAATTATATATGATTTGATTGTTTTATTGGTTGAGTCCGGAATCAACCCGATTTGCTTTCAACTCTATAGCTATATTAGGGTTTTCAATACGAAAAAGTTGTTTGTCCCTGATTTTTGGTAGCACAATTGTGAGTGGTGCTTGTAGTGATACATCCTACTACCCACATATGAATCATAACCTTGGTTAAAACGAATTAGTGCATTTTACACGTTTGTTTGCCTTGATGAGTCTTATTCCACAAATCTTAAAGCTTTTAGGAAGTTAAATTCAATTGTGCTTTTACACTTCGGGTTGCTTTTTGAAAAGAATTTACATAAGCGTCTTTTTAATGTGGTTGTGATGAAATTAGGGAATTAGCGGAATATTCTTGCGATCAAGGTATTCTAGGGCTTTTAATAAAATAAGAGATTAAATTATCAATTCTAATCAACGATGAAAAATGCATGCTTGTGAATGATACTATCCCATGACCAATATCTTCTCCTTATTGCTTACTCCAATTATTTGCTTTGCTTTGCTATTTTATTGCTTTGTTTATTTAGATAAAACAAAATCCCCCCCTTTGGTTACCTAAGAAACTAGAAATTACATAAAAACAATTGCCTCTCTGTGGATACGAACTCTTTCCTACCACTTTCTACATTATTGTAGTTGAGTAAGAAAGTGAATTATTTTTGACGGCTTGACAACCGGTCAAATTTTGGCGCCGCTGCCGGGGAGGCATACGACTTGTTACTAAGTTTTTAGTTTTTTATTATCATTTCTGCTTTCATATTTGCTTTTTGTTTTCTTGTCTTGTTTCTCACTTGTTTGCGAGAATTGTTTTCAGGTACTTAATCCCTGGCTTCTAAAGATTGGAACTATCCAAGGTGCGGGATAGTTACTCGAAGAGGCACAATACTCCAACCAAGTCAAGACACGACGGAAGAACAAGAGTTAGAAGTGGAAGAAGAATTACAACTAGAAGAAGAACAAGAGGTTCCATTTGTGGAAGAACCACTAGTTGAAGAAGAAGAATAAGCAATGGGTGATGCAAATCGTACACTCAAGGACTTGGCTTCTCATAGGATTGATGCACAACGATGGTGTATCGAGACAAACTCAACCTTCGAGATCAAGCCAGGGTTGATTAGAGAGTTACCGAAGTTTCATGGCATGGAAAATGAAGATCCAAACAAGCATCTCATGGATTTCCACAACGTTATCATGGCTATGATTCCACCGGAGACTAATGCGGATGGAGCAATGTTGAAAGCTTTTCCATTCTCTTTGGCGGACAATGCTAAGGAATGGTTGTATTATTTACCATCCGGAAGTGTCACTACATGGAACGGGTTGAAGAAACTCTTTCTAGAGAGGTATTTTCCTACGTCAAAGGCTACTCAAATTCGCAAAGACATTTGTGGGATAAAGCAACACGTAGGAGAATCTTTGTATGAATGTTGGGAGCGATACAAGAGATTGGTGGCAAGCTGTCCACACCACCAATTTAGTGACGTGATGATAATACAATACTTCTACGAAGGTTTCCAAACAAGTGATAGATATCTTCTTGATGCAGCGGGTGGTGGTGCACTAGTGAACAAGACGGTGGCCCAAGCTACCGAGTTGATTGAAAGCATGGCTGCAAACTCGCAATAATTCTACACAAGAGGTGAACCAATGGTTAGGAGAGTACATGAAGTTACGGATTCATCATCACACCGTGATCAAAGGATGGATAACATGGAACAAATGATGCAAAAGATGGTTGCGGTTATTTTACCTTCATATGGTGAAGAGTTGGAGCAAGCTAGTGCGGTCTTTCCAAATCAACAAAGACGGTATGATCCCTACTCCAACACTTACAATCCGGGATGGAGAGATCACCCCAACTTTAGCTATGCAAACAAGCAAGGCGCGGTTCAACAACCTACATTCAACCGTTCGGGTGGATTTCAACCACAACAACAACAATTCCAGCCGCAACAACAACAATTTCAGCAACCACAACAATCGATGCAAAATCAAGGTTCCGATATCGATGCAAAGCTTCAAACTTTTATGCAAGGCATTTCTACCATGTTTAAGGAAAGTCAACAAGAAACTAAGAGTGCTATCAAGGAGTTGCAAACATAAATGGGCTCCATGGCAATTGATATTAACAAGTTGAAGGCACAAAATAGTGGGAAACTCCCTTCTCAACCTATCAACCCAAAAGAGGGTGTCAATGCTATTACATTGAGAAGTGGTACACAACTTGTGCAACCCAAAGTTACTGATTCAGGCAAGGTGGAAACACCAAAGGAGCCGGTTTTGGAGGAAAAGAGGGATGAAATTCCCCAAACACCCGAGGTACCTATTCCTAACTCTAAAACTCCGGTTTCTACTTATGTTCCTCCTTTACCTTTCCCTCGCAGATTTGCAAGTTCCAAGAAGGCGGAACTAGAAAAGGAGATTTTAGACGTTTTAAAAAAGATTCATGTGAACATACCACTCATTGATGCGATCAAGCAAGTTCCCAAGTATGCGAAGGTGTTGAAGGACTTGTGTACCAATAAGCGAAGGCTCAAAGATAATGAAGTGCTAAGTGTGGGGAGAATGCTTCGGCAATCTTACAACACAAACTCCCACTGAAATGTAAGGATCCCGCTAGCTTTGACATTCCAGTCACAATTGGTAGCACCACATTTAACAAAGCTATGTTAGATTTAGGTGCATCCGTTAATGTTATGCCTGCATCTATGTACAATTCACTTGAGTTAGGTCCTCTTAAAAAGGATGGAATTGTATTGCAATTAGCCGATCGCTCTAATGTTTACCCAATGGGTATTTTTGAGGATGTTCTTGTGCAGGTT
This sequence comes from Papaver somniferum, assembly GCF_003573695.1. Lineage (NCBI taxonomy): Eukaryota > Viridiplantae > Streptophyta > Magnoliopsida > Ranunculales > Papaveraceae > Papaver > Papaver somniferum. The sequence goes on from NC_039358.1 coordinate 106,512,140, forward strand.
AATCAACTTGTATTTCCAGCTGACTTTTGCGTGTTAGAGATGAATGAAGGGTCACCGGACTCGTCTCTTCCATTGCTACTTGGGCGTCCCTTCATGAAAACGGCGAAAACCATTATTGATGTGGACAAGGGAACGCTAACTATGGAGTTTGATGGAGAAACAATACGTTTCAACATTTTCGAGACGATGAGATATCCTAGTGATGTCCACTCTTGTTTCTCCATTGATGTTATGGATACATTGGCACAACAAGTGTTTGAATTGAATGGTGATGATGCTTTGGAAACCGTTTTGACTACATCCATGGATAATGGTGTAGAGTGTGGTAATGAAGTCAAGGAAGCCCTTGGTGATCTTAATTCACTACAAGGATGCCCGGAAACTCATAATATCTCTTTTATTTCTTTACCATGCAGTGATGAAAAGCTTGTACCTTCCATTGTTAAATCTCCAAAGTTAGAATTGAAACCTCTTCCCGATCACCTAAAGTACTTATACTTGGGTGACAAGGAAGATTTACCTGTGATTGTTTCTAACAAGCTTAGTGAATTACAGGAGCAAAAACTTCTAAGGGTGCTAAGGAAGTACAAGACGGCCATAGGATGGACAATTGCCGATATCAAGGGTATAAGCCCTGCCGTTTGTATGCACAAAATTCGTTTGGAGGACGATGCAAAGCCTACAAGGGATGCGCAACGTCGTTTGAACCCTCCCATGATGGAAGTTTGAAAAAGGAGATACTAAAGCTTTTGGACGTGGGTGTTATCTACCCCATATCCGATAGCAAGTGGGTGAGCCCGGTACAAGTAGTACCAAAGAAATCAGGTGTGACGGTGGTGGAGAATGATAAGAACGAACTTGTCCCAACTCGTGTGCAAACCGGTTGGAGGGTTTGTATTGATTACAGAAATTGAATGCCACCACTAGGAAGGATCATTTTCCATTGCCTTTTATTGATCAAATGCTTGAACGTTTAGCTGGACATTCTTATTATTGCTTCCTTGATGGTTATTCAGGTTACAATCAGATTATGATAGCGCCGGAGGATCAAGAGAAAACCACTTTCACTTGTCCTTTCGGTAGCTTATAGAAGGATGCCTTTTGGCTTGTGCAATGCTCCAGCTACCTTTCAAAGGTGTATGGTAAGTATCTTCTCAGAATATGTTGAAAACATAATCGAAATGTTTATGGATGACTTTAGTGTCTTTGGTGATTCATTTGACCTTTGCTTGCACAACTTGTCATTAATCCTTGAACGATGTGTTGAAACAAATCTTGTGCTAAATTGGGAGAAGAGCCATTTCATGGTAACTCATGGCATAGTTTTAGGCCATATAATATCTTCTAAAGGCTTGGAAGTCGATAAATCTAAAATAGAACTTATTCGTGCTCTAACCCCTCCCACTACGGTGAGGGAGATACGCTCTTTTCTTGGTCATGCAGGTTTTTATCGTAGGTTTATCAAAGACTTTTCCAAGATAGCATCATCACTTTGCAACTTATTGCAAAAAGATGTGGTTTTTAACTTTGATGAAAAGTGTATGGAGGCATTCAATCGTTTGAAAGAAATTTTGATTTCAGCCCCTATCATTAAACTACCGGATTGGAGCAAGCCTTTTGAGCTCATGTGTGATGCAAGTGATTATGCGGTTGGTGCGGTGCTTGGGAAACGTGTGGGGAAGATACCTCATGCTATTTATTATGCTTCTAGAACGTTAAATGAGGCCCAACAAAACTACACAACCACTGAAAAAGAGTTGTTAGCCATTGTTTTTGCTTTGGAAAAGTTTCGCTCTTATCTAATTGGTACAAAAGTTGTTGTCTTTTCTGATCATGCAGCGCTTAGGTACTTGCTTATGAAAAAAGAGGCGAAACCGAGGCTCATACGATGGATTTTGCTCTTGCAAGAGTTTGATATTGAAATCAAGGACAAGAAAGGAATTGAGAACACCGTTGCAGATCATTTGAGCCGTCTTGCTGTGGACAAGGAAGCTATCCCATTGCGTGAAAGTTTCCCGGATGAGCAACTGTTCTCAATTGCCTTTGGAGAACCATGGTATGCTGACATTGTGAACTACTTGGTGTCTAAAAAAATCCCAAAGAACTTGTCTCGTGATGATAGGGACAAACTTAAGAGGTTAGGGAACCAATACATATGGGATGATCCATCCTTATGGAAACAAGGTAGTGACCAAGTGTTATGAAGGTGTCAAAGAACATGAAATCTAGGTGCCCGAAATCAAATGCCACAAACTTTTATTCAATTTATTGAAGTTTTTGATGTATGGGGTATTGATTTTATGGGTCCTTTTGTCAACTCTCATGGGAATTTTTATATCGTACTTGCTGTGGATTATGTTTCCAAATGGGTGGAAGCTAAGGCCACCCCGACTAATGATTCTAAAGTGGTTTCAGATTTTGTGCAAGCTAATATCTTTGCAAGGTTTGGAATTCCAAGAGCCATAATTAGCGATGGGGGTTCTCACTTCAATAACAGGATCTTACAAAGCTTGTTGAAGAAGTACAATGTGTCGCACAAGATTGCAACACCTTATCATCCCCAAACAAATAGACAAGCCGAGGTTTCTAACCGGGAGGTGAAATCCATTCTAGAGAAGACGGTGAATCCAACAAGGAAAGATTGGAGCATGCGACTTAATGATGCTTTGTGGGCTTATAGACCCGCATACAAGATACCTATCAGGATGTCTCCCTTTAGGCTTGTGTATGGTAAACCTTGTCATTTACCCGTTGAAATTGAGCATAAGGCGTTTTGGGCTATTAAGCAATGCAATATGGAGATGGATGGGGCTGGAAAGCAAAGGAAGTTACAACTCCAAGAGCTAGAGGAGCTTCGCAATGATGCATTTGAAAGCTCACGCATTTATAAGGAGAAAACGAAGGCTTTTCATGATAATATGATTTCTAAGAAACAATTTTGCATTGGGCAGAAAGTGCTTTTGTTTAATTCTCGCTTGCATTTATTTCCGGGTAAATTAAGGTCACGTTGGATTGGACCTTTTATTGTTACTAATGTGTTTTCTCATGGTGCAGTGGAAATTCGTAGCATAGCTACAAGCAAGGAACTTAAAGTTAATGGGCACCGGTTGAAACCATATTATTATAATTTACACTTCCGAAGTGGTGGAAGGAGCTAATTTTGTGGATGCACTCCCTCTGGAGGAGTCATAGAAAGCAAGGAGCAAGTCGGGCTGACGACTTTAAACCAAGTGCTGAATGGGAGGCAACCCATAGGTTTTGTATCTTAATACCTTTTCTTTGCTGTTTTTACTGTTTTCATATCATATTTTTAATCCCCATGTATAATTTCGTAGAGTCCGAATCTATTTTAGAAGAAAACGTTGTCGAATCTCTTTTCGGCAGAAAAATTCAGACTGCACGTAGTTCAGTTCAGAGACCATAACTGTCAGACCGTTTATCTAAACATTGTTCCCTTTTGACACTTTGTAGAAAACACGTAGATGAACAATGTTTGTGAAATGGAGTTTTTCCAAATTCCTTACCAATTTGTACAGTTTTTGCATTTAATCTGCTGCTACGTCAGAATTCAGAATTTTCGATTTTGCACATTGAGGACAATGTGAAGTTTAAGTGTGGGGGAGTATTTTGCATATAGAGTTTATAGATTTTTGCCCAGTTTTTTTTTTCAAAATTTTGTTTTTTCTTGCATAAAACCTTCAACTTTTAAAGATAGTAGAGTCACTAGCATACTTCTAGGTATGTTTACATAGAGATTCTGACCGACATAACTGAACTTGGAAGTGCTAGGGAACTACATTCGGATTTCTTACGAATTGGAGTGTTAAATAATGGATTTAATCATGCCGGTGATGCAAATTAGGTGCAGGGAGAAATGCATTATTAGAGTTGCTGATCAATCATTAGTGGAGACTACCCGTTTTATATCATGTGAGGCACCGACCAAAATTTTGCTTCTTTTGAGTGTGTGTCACCGTACATTAATTCCAGGTAGAATGGTGAGCTACCCAACTTTCCACCAATTTTCAGCACTATTTTGATCTCTTGAGTGCTAACTTTGTCAATCATGAGGGTGACGTCTATAGACGAAAACCACTTTCTTGTAGTTTGATTTGCAGTTAGCATCGCTCTCGTCAACAACGGGTCCATAGAAACACAACCATCATCAACAAAGGAAGCAACATTAAAATCTACAAGGAAAGTTGAATACGTTTGAGGTTTGCAAGCAACATACAATGGGCAAATTTTTATTTACAAGAGCGAAGAAAATCAAAAGATGAGAATTATATTGGAGTTTATGATACGAAGAGAATACAAGTTGTGAAGAAGCAAACAGTAAAGTATTTATTCCATGGTTATAACAATTTCATTGTTTATTTTTATTTTTAGTTTGTATTTTATTTTCTCTTGTCTCAAAAAAAAAAACGGAAAAAAATAAAAAAATAAAAATAAATAAATAATAGAAACGAAAAAAAAATCCATTTGTATTATTTTGGTTTGTTTAGTTTATTTTTTCCTTTGTATTTATTTAATAAAGCAAATGGAACAAGAAAAATCCATAATGAAGTTTCAAGCAACAAGGAATTGAAGGCAAAGAGTTAAAAATTGTCGAAGTTTTACGAAGTTCAAGAGTTTATCATCAATAATTGAAGACCGAAGACGAAGACCAAGATGGAGAAGACGAGCTGAAGACTACATTTCTATTGGATGTTGTGAGAGTGGTGCTTTCATCATGGCAATCAGATGTGAAGGTGGTAAGTACTCTCATCCTCTATTTTTAATAATAATGGTTGATTTCCTTTCTTAGAGATCATCAGAAATATTCTTGTTTTCCACGATTTTGTGGAGTCTCCAGAAAGTATTCGGAAGGTTTTCTTCCCACCATTCAAGTGTGTAGGATTCTCTCTTCATTCCTACCTACACACATGTGAGACCCATAAAAAAGCCGTCTTTTTTGAGTGCAATTATCATAAAATCCTATTATGTGAGGCAGAAGTCGAGGCGAAATGCTTATTGATCGCTCTCAAACACGCATTCTCTCATTATGGTGTGATTATTTCTCACTCAATATTTAAGAATAAATATGTTCTTTGATATTTCTAACTTCTTATTACTAGCATGCAGAAAATCTATGTCCTCATAGCTCTTTGGATGCTTGGGAAGATGGAACGCTTTAAAGTTGGAGTAGGTTTTGTGGGTATACCTCTCGTAATCCCTCACGAGACTATAACTCGTCCACTAGGGACACCTAGGGGTATAAAGGCTTGTTATTTATGCTAAAAGTGACCGTAGGCTCGACGAGACGGAGTTGTATGTATGTTTTAAAAAAAAAAATTGTTTGATTTGCTCGAGGACTAGCAAAGTCTAAGTGTGGGGGAATTTGATAGGTGTCTAAAACACCTAATTTTATATCTAGTATTTATGCTTTCTTTGCTATTTTTCTTGTAAATTATGTATCTTATGTTTGCTTTTGAGTATTTAGGTACTTGGGAGTCATTCAGAGCAAAAGAAGGAACAAAACACTCTTTTGGAGCATAAGGACAAAATCGTCAATTCACAGGCGAGTGGTGGCTGGAGCTAGCCAAGGTTATGCGGCGAAGAAGGGAAGAATGAACTGTCAGTTTTCCATAACTGACAGGCCAAACTATTTGAGGTTGTACCCCTTATCTATGTTACATGGGTGGATATATAGGGTAGCCATATGGGTAACCCTTATCTCAGGTGCTGGGGTGGCTATATCCACAACATTTCTTACACAGCCCTAGAAGTTAGAGAAAATCATTTCTCATCATTTATTTCTCCTCCTCCCTGTATGAACCCGAGAGAAAGCATCTCCATTAGGGAAAATCAGAGAAACTCAGTGAGATTGAGAAGAAATTGGTGATGCTGTCGTGTTGAATCAGCAAGAAGAAAGGTGTAATCGAATTGCAGAATAGTATTGATGAGATGTTGGTGAATCGGGAAGAAATCGAGTTGAAGAAACTTAGGGTTTTGCTGTTGCTCTCTGAGTTCAAATGAGAAGATAAATTACAGATGGGTTTTTCTCATTCTGAAGATTCAATAACAGCAGATGAATTGAAGTTGTTGTTGATTGCAGACTTAGATGTATGACAGGTTAGGGTTCTCCTGGTGGTGATTGACAGTGAAGATGGTGGTCGACTTTGGGTATGAATTGGTTTTGATTGAGAAGGTGAGTTAGGGTTCTGTGGTGTTTGAAGAATGGAAAGTGGTTCAGATTAAGAAGACATGGGGTATGTTGTAGCAGAGAAGAACGAAATTTCAGATCGAATTAGAACTGTTGTTGGTGGAGGAAATGGTTCAGGAGGTGTTGATTAAGGTTGCTAAGGTTGAAGTGGTGCAGCTACTGGGTTTGAACTGCAGGTGGTGGTGATGTTGGCCAAGAGAAGAGTGAGAAGGCTTGAATTGGTGGTTAGTGCTCAGCAGCTGAGAAGGAGCAGATGGAGAATTTTAGGCTGCAGTTGGTATGTGCTGGGATGGCTCAAGTTTCTGGAGCTGAACTTGGTATTGCAGGTACCAGCAATATGAGCTACTACAGATGGTGGTGCAGTAGATGAATTGGATTTAAGTTGAGCTGCAACTAATGGTGAACTAGTGTTGCTGCAATGGTTGCAAATGCAGATGCTGCTGATGCTGTTGCTGTTACAGGGTGATTGCTGTTGGTGTTTCTGCTAAGATGTTGAGTTACTGAAGTTGCAACTTTTTTTGGTTATGGAGGAAATGAGCTATAGAGAGTGCAATGGTCATGGTGCAGTGACTTTGAGTTATGTCCTGAGCTGGTCAGTGCTGAACAAAGTGTAGGTGAGATGCTGATGCTGCTACTCATTGCAGGTGTTGGTCAGTTGGCAAATATGGCTAGAATGGAAGATTGCAAGGCTGAGATGTTGTTACTACAGATGAAGAGCCTGAACTGGAACTTGAGATGAATCTGGGGAAGAATTGAGTTGCATTGTGAATGGTGGACTGAGTGTGCAGTTGCAGGTGCAGTTTGTGTTGATGTTACACTGAGGCTAGAGATGAAATAGGGTTACAGTGATGTTGCAACTGAAGCTGAGGAAAGACTGAGTTGTGGTGAGTGCTATGAATCTGTAAATGGGTTATTTCAAATGCAATTGATGTTGCAATGAAGATATGGAGATGGTTATGAAACTGCAGCTAGGAAAGATGAATTGGAAGCTGGTGATTAAGTGAGAATTTTATTTGCAGGAAAGCACAGCCATCATGGCTGGAACAGAAGCACAATGATTGTGCAACACAGATGGTTTGACAACACAGATGGCCTGACAAGATAGCCTGCCATCATGGTTGTACATCAGCTCTGACAGCTCAGGCCTGACAGTTCTGGCCTGGTGAATTCATCCCAGCTAACTCAGCCATCCAGCTGAGTAAGAAGCTGACTAGACGAGCTGACTACCCTGACCCAGTTTGATTCTGACCTTGACTGAGTTGACTCAGTTGACTGACCGAGTTGACCCGTTTGACCGATGACCGGGCGGACTTTGCCGGTCACTGATGACTTATCCGGCCAATTTCCGGCTACCTTTCCGGGCCCGAATTGACAAAGTTTCTACACGAGTTTTTATAACTTTTGGACCCGCGGATTTTCATCTAATGGACTTTGAAGATTGGGCCTAATTTTGGAAGGCAAAGGGATATAAAAGAAGACTCCTACAACTATTTGGATGATCACGTTTATTATTATTCTTCTGGGAGCTTTGGAGAGAACTACTTCTAGGGTTTGCTTTATTTTCTTATTCTTAATTATTTTATTGATTATGAACTCCTCTATTATGAGTAACTAAATACACAATTGGTTATGGGATAAAAGTTGATTTCTCAATGCATGTGATTTGATTCAATGAATTAGTTTTGTCTCGATTTTATTGTTTATGATTCATGGTTTATAGTTATATATGAGTTGATTGTTTTATTGGTTGAGTCCGGAATCAACCCGATTTGCTTTCAACTCTATAGCTATATTAGGGTTTTCAATACAAAAAAGTTGTTTGTCCCTGATTTTTGGTAGCATAATTGTGAGTGGTGCTTGTAGTGATACATCCTACTACCCACATATGAATCATAACCTTGGTTAAAACGAATTAGTGCTTTTTACACGTTTGTTTGCCTTGATGAGTCTTATTCCACAAATCTTAAAGCTTTTAGGAAGTTAAATTCAATTGTGCTTTTACACTTCGGGTTGGTTTTTTAAAAGAATTTACATAAGCGTCTTTTTAATGTGGTTGTGATGAAATTAGGGAATTAACGGGATATTCTTGCGATCAAGGTATTCTAGGGCTTTTAATAAAATAAGAGATTAAATTATCAATTCTAATCAACGATGAAAAATGCATGCTTGTGAATGATACTATCCCATGACCAATATCTTCTCCTTATTGCTTACTCCAATTATTTGCTTTGCTTTGCTATTTTATTGCTTTGTTTATTTAGATAAAACAAAATCCCCCCCTTGGTTACCTAAGAAACTAGAAATTACATAAAAAAAATTGCCTCTCTGTGGATACGAACTCTTTCCTACCACTTCCCACATTATTGTAGTTGAGTAAGGAAGTGAATTATTTTTGACGGCTTGACAACCGGTCAATGACCTTATCAGGCGCAGGTTCAAGATCTCTCTTGCTAACAAATGCTGCCTGTGTGATGTTCAAGAGGAAACTCTTACTCATGTGTTATGTGAGTGTTGCTTTGCTACAAGAGCCTGGAATTGGCTAGCTGATGTTTTCAAGTTACAACCTAATGCTAACCTTATTGTTTCTTTTAAAGCAGCAAAAGGAAGGAGTCATATTGTCCGTGATCTGTGGCTTATTGCCAACCTTGTTCTTAGGTCGGAGCTATAGAAGTTGCAGAACAAGGCTTTTTTCGAGCATAAAAAGCCTAATTGGAGTATCTTTCATAAGCGCGTTCTGAAGTTGATACAAGATTATTCAATTCGTCTCAAGGGTCATATGAACAATAGTGCTGATGATGTTGTTTTTCTGAACTATTTTAGAGTTCAGCACCGTAGTGTGAAGTTGCATCATCCTGTGGCTTGTTTTTGGTTACCGCCTGAGGCTAATGAATTAAAAATTTGTTGTGATGGAGCGGCGAGAGGTAACCCAGGCGTTGCGGGTGCAGGTGTAGTAGCTAGGGATGAGCATTGTTCAGTTCTTGGTGCTATGAGTATTGGGCTAGGAGTCACGACGAATTATTTAGCAGAATTGTACGGCATTATTGTTGGTTTGGAGTGGGCTATGCAATGGGATTTTTCTTGTATTTGTATACGGTCTGATTCTATGGGAGTTGTTGAAGCTTTCAAGAATGACTCAATTCCTTGGTTTGCAAGGAATAAATGGATTATGATCTGTAGACACTATACGTCTATACGTTTCATTCACACTTTTAGAGAGGTGAATTTTTCAGCTGATGCAATGGAAAAGCGGGGTTGTTTATTGAGTAATGAAGTGGGAGTACACTACAATTGGAAACCACCTTTCTTAATTTCTTTTGAACATCCTAATGTTGCTCATTTTCGGTTCAAATAGTTTCAAGTTTTTGGGGTTGCTGTAACCTCTTTTCTTGTAAACTATTTCTTGTAAATTTTGTTATCTATTAATACAAATTTTTGACTTATCAAAAAAAAGGAAAAAGGTGAAGGCGAGAATTATACAAGAGAACTTTCTGGCCTGGTGTAAACGACTTTCGAAGAATCGATTTGTCGTGAAAAACTTTGGTTTTCTCCTTGTAAATTTTCGCATTTTGGTAAGAATCATTACGAATTTCTTCTAACTCATTGAGATGAAGTCTACGGTTATCACCACCAGTAGGTAGGTCAAAATTTAGCTGTTTAATGGCCCAATAAGCTCGGTGTTCTAATTCTACAGGAAAGTGGCAGGATTTACCGAAGACAAGTCTATACGGAGACATCCCAAGTGGAGTCTTAAAAGCGGTTCGGTAAGCCCACAAAGCTTCTATTAAGTGCAAAGACCAATCCTTTCGGGTAGGGTTTACGGTCTTCTCTAAAATTTGTTTGATCTGCCTATTAGACACTTCTACTTGGCCACAAGTTTGTGGGTGGTAAGGTGTAGAAACCTTATGGGTAATGGAGTATTTCTTCATGAGCGTCTCGAAAGACCGGTTACAAAAATGGGATCCTCCATCACTAATGATTGCTCTATGCATACCAAATCGAGAGAAAATATTGTCTCTAACAAACTTGATCACAACGTGGCGATCGTTTGTCTTGTTGCTATTGCTTCAACCCACTTAGACACATAGTCAACAACTAATAAGATGTAAAAGTCTCCATAGGAATTGACAAATGGACCCATAAAATCTATACCCCACACATCAAATATTTCTATTATTAGTATAGGACTAAGTGGCATCATATTACGTCGGGTCAACTTCCCTAATTTCTGACATCTTTCACAGCTTTGACAAAATAGGTGGGAGTCCTTAAACAGAGTTGGCCAATAAAGATCGGATTGCAAAACCTTCGCAGCTATTTTCTTAGAACTAAAGTGACCACCACAAGCTCCAGAATGACAAAAAGTCAAGACACTGGAGATTTTCATCAGGGAATGTATCATGGACTGGTATCTCATCATCTCTAGTCTCATCAAGAATACGGTATAAATGGTCAGCTACTACATTTTCAGACCCTTTCTTATCACGAATATCTAGAGTAAATTCTTGGAATAACAAAACCCATCCGATCAGCCGAGGTTTTGAGTCCTTCTTTGAAAGGAGGTATTTGAGTGTGGCATGATCAGAATAGACTATGACCTTAGACCCTAGGAGATTTGATCTATATTTCTCCAAAGCAAAAACGATGGGCATCGTTTAGGGTCCTACTAGCATAATAAATCACACTAGGTGCTTTATCACGTCGTTGGCCAAGAGCAGAGTGAGAAGGCTTGAATTGGTGGTTAGTGCTCAGCAGCTGAGAAGGAGCAGATGGAGAATTTTAGGCTGCAGTTGGTATGTGCTGGGATGGCTCAATTTTCTGGAGCTGAACTTGGTATTGCAGGTACCCGCATCTAACAACTTGAGCACTTCAGTGCGAACAACTTCCTTCATATTAGGATTCAAACGTCTATGCATTTCTCTTGAGGTTTTGGCACCTTCTTCTAGGTAGATGTGGTGCATACAATCGACAGGACTAATTCCTTTCAAATCTGCTATAGTCCACCCTATTGCAGTATTGTGCTCACGAAGAACACTAACTAGTCTACTTTCCTGATCGGACTATAAGTCAGAGGCAATTATGGCAGGAAGAGTATTTTCACTACTTAGAAATACATATTTCAGTGTATCTGGTAGCGGCTTTAATTCAAGGGTGGGGGCCTTAACTGATGATGGGAGGGGTTTATCTATGGTCGGCGGATAGGTTCTCGTTTACGCTGCCATTTACCATAATTTATTACTGGCGTAGAATCTAACAACGCATTAACTTCTTCAAAATGACTATCCTCATCATAGTAGGCTCCAAAGTGGGCCAAACACGCCTCTAAAGGATCGCTAACACTATTGGTGGTAAAGGTATTCTCAACTAGAGAATCAATCATGCATATAGACTCATAGAGTTCAGGGTCCGGTGGGGCTTGTAACGCCTTCAAAACGTTCACCGAGATTTTCTGATTCCCAAAGGAAAATTCTAATAGGCCAGTTTGACAATGTATGACTGCATTTGCAGTGGCTAGAAACGGATGACCTAGGATGATTGGGATATTAATATCTTGACTAGAGACATGTTGAGTGTCTAAAATCACAAAGTCAACTGGATAGATAAAGTTTTCTACCTGAACCAAAACGTCTTCAATAATTCCACGTGGGATTTTGACTGACCTATCGGCGAACTGTAGTGTTATCCTAGTTGGTTTCATCTCACCTAGTCCAAATTGTTCATATACCGAGAACGGTAATAGATTCACACTAGCCCCGAGATCTAATAGAGCATTGTCTATCGTTTGTTTACCTATGTAGTAGGACAACCAGGATCTTTAAATTTGACTGGGTACTTTTGTGAGATTATGGAACTAACTTGTTGGGTCAAAAATGCTTTTTTTATGGACACTCGCGTATCTCTTGACAATACACATCTCTTTTAGGAACTTGGCCATAGTCGGTACATGTTTTATTGCATCTAACAAGGGAAGGTTGATCTTAACTTTCTTAAAGATGTCTAGGATTTCAGCATAAGTACTAGATTTTTTCTTAGCGAGTCTATGAGGAAATGGTGCAGGTGGTATGTATACTCTCTCAGGGATATTTTCCTCACTTGGACTCTTAGAACTCTCGGGATCATTAGGGTCTTTAGACGAAGTTTGATCAACTTCAGTCTTTTTTCAGCTGGACTCTTGTCCTTAGGTGGTTCTACCAAGTTTTCTAATGTTTTACCACTCCTAAGGGTGACACCTGCTTTGACATGTTCGTTGTGGTTAGAACTACCTGACCCATTAACCTGGTTAACTCCTTTGGGATTCGGAGTCGGTTGGCTAGGAAATCTCCCATTCTCCCTACCACTTAACATGTTTGACAGTTGACTTATTTGAGTCTCTATGTTGACAATAGATCGGTCACTGATTTGTTGGTTACGTTGAATTTCATCGAACCTATGACCTAAAGTGTCAAAATTTTGTTTAGTCTCGGCATTATTTCGGACACTACCTTCAATAAAGAGTCTTAGAGTTTCCTCTAGAGACGACACCTTTTGGTCGACTGGGCTCGGTTGAGGTTAGTTTCTAGGAAAACCTGGTGGTGGGTTGCTAGATGGGCTACCCTGATGGGCACCTTTGGACCACGAAAAATTAGGATTATGTCTCCAACCAGGGTTATAGGTATTAGAATAGGGATCGAACTTGGGTCGACTCTCATATTTTGAGTTCATACCACCATGTAGGACACTAACCTGGTCACGAGTAATTTCATTAGGGTAAACCAGAGGACAGTGAGGTCCAATATGACTTTGATCACCACAAATGGTACATGGATAGGTTCTGGGCTCACTGTTACAACTCATAGTCTGGTTAGACCCTTGGTTCATCTCTAAGGCCTCTAGACGCCTAAGGATATCAGACCCATTATCGACTCTATTGACCCTATGGATAGGGTTCCTAGTTATTTCGGGATCCCTCATTGAAGCCCATTGTCTAGTTTTATCAGCTAACTCGACAAACTCGTCAAAACATACCTCTGGGTATTGATGGGTAAATTCTCAACCACTAATTGTTTCTACATGCATTCTGGTTTCACTATCTAGGCCCTCATATAAAATTTGGGCCATGTGGCCTTTCTCAAAGCCATGGTGTGGGAATTGGTATAACAATTCGTTAAACCTTTCTATGTAATCATGTAGGCTCTCACTTATTTTCTGCTTAAAGGTTTGGATAGACTTCCTAACAGCAACAGTCTTGTGGTGTGGGTAGAACTTCTTAACAAAGGCCTCTACAAGGCCATCCCAGGTGGTGATTGTTTTAGAGAAAATAAAATGGTACCACTCATTGGCTCTCTCTTCTAGGGAAAAAGAAAACAAACGCAACCTAATCACATCTTTGGTGACGTTCGGATAATTCATTGTGTCACAAATCATCTCGAAGTCTCTTATATGGGTATACGGGTTTTCATTCTTTATTCCCCTAAATTTTCGAAGCATGCTAAATGTCCCAGGTTTAATGTCAAATTTCACAGTAGTAGACGGTAAACAACTCCTGGGTCACGTACCACTCTAGATAGGTTCGTCCTATCTCTACGGGTTTTGGTCGGCGCGACTTCATCATCACTAACCATGTCGAAAAAAATAGAATTACCACCTAACTCCGTGTAACGGGTCGGACTCAAATTAAAAAGGTCGTTTTCTACAAGTCTATCTCCTACCTGTTTCCAACGTCGCATACACAAGCAAGAATACCAGTGTTTAGCAAGAAATTGTGCACATGCAAATGCTGGGGTTCACTAATTCAGGTAAGCTTGGGTTACCTACAACAAATTATACCTACAGTCAAAGATTGGTCACAGGTATTGGACTGAGGTTTGTGGTGTTTCGGATGATAACACCCAGAGAGTTCACCGTACTAAACCACGCGTTTTCCTAAAATCGGTGCCAGACGAAATGCAATTGGTGTGTGCGTGTTTTTCTTTTTTAAATAAATAATAGAAAATAAAGGAAATATGTACAAAAGGAAATAAAATCTAAAAGAATTAAAAAAAATTGGTTTTTATTACTTACCTCTTTTGGTAGGCAATTCCACAATAAATGAAGAATATTACCTGCACAATAAAAATAAGAAAAATACCCAAGTAAAATCAAAGAAAAAAAATTAATTAAACTAAACAAAAAAAAAAAAACTAAAAACACTAAAAAGAAAAGATAAAAATCTAAACCTAGCCTAAAGGCAAGTCCGCGTCTGCGGCGCCAAAAACTGGTGTACTTTTAACAGTGGAAGTAAGGAATTCGATTCTCAGACTCTTTTTAAGGATTCAATTTTTAAGACTAATTAAGAAAAGATTACTAGACAAAAATTGCTAAAAATAATTCTTGTATTCAATTAAAGCAGTCTAGGATGTCAAGATTCCATCACTACTACGCATACTAAATGATTGTAACTATTCCTTATAACACTCTCTCAAAATTACACAAGACTATTTAGGACAAATAATACGTCTCGGAAAATAAATCTTTTCAAACAATTATTTTTCTCAAAGAATTAACAATCTTCTTCACTTTTAAATGCTAGTCTCTAACAAAGAATATATAAGTCACTATTTAAGCATTATAGGGCACATGAAGAAAATCATTATCGTGAAAATTGCATTCTATGTACGTTGATTCATGAATATATGAAGGAAGTCAAATTTCACAATAGAAGAAGGATGAAAGACCAAGCAAAACTAATCCAAATCCTAACAAATTTCATCTATATTTAATCAAATATAAAACTAACACAAAAAGAAAGAGTTCATAAAATGTTGAATTTTATATACGTTAACTCAAAAAAGTCTACAAACTTCGGAATAAGTTGGAAATTGATTTCTGAGACTAAATTGTAAACTAGATAAACTCATCTTTAACAGAAAAAGTTTGAAAAATATATTGTAATTACAATTAATATGTTCTAAGGAAATACGTCTAGTAAAAATTGCATTTCTATGTACGTTGATTCAAGAAAATATGAAGGAAAACAAATTTCACAATAGAAGTAGGATGAAAGACTAAGAAGAACTAATCCAAATCCTAACAAATTTCATCTATCTTGAATCAAATAGAAAGACAAAGCCAACACAAAAAGAAAGAGTTCACAAAAATGTTGAATTTTATATACGTTAACTCAAAAAAGTCTACACACTTCGTTATACATCTGAAATTGATTTCTGAGACTAAATTGTAAACTAAATAAACTCATCTTTAACAGAAAAAGTTTGAAAAATGTATTGTAATCACAATTAATATGTTCTAAGGCAGTACGTCTAGTAAAAATTGCATTTCTATGTACGTTAATTCAAGAATATATGAAGGAAGTCAAATTTCACAATAAAAGAAGGATGAAAGACCAAGCAGAACTAATCCAAATCCTAACAAATTTCATCTATATTTAATTAAATAGAAAGACAAAGCCAACACAATAAGAAAGAGTTCATAAAATGTTGACTTTTATATACGTTAACTCAAAAAAGTCTACAAACTTCGGTATAAGTCGGAAATTGATTTCTGAGACTAAATTGTTAACTAGATAAACTCATCTTTAACAGAAAAGTTTGAAAAATGTATTGTAATTACAATTAATATGTTCTAAGGAAATACGTCTAGTAAAAATTGCATTTCTATGTACGTTGATTCAAGAAAATATGAAGGAAGACAAATTTCACAATATAAGTAGGATGAAAGACCAAGAAGAACTAATCCAAATCCTAACAAATTTCATCTATCTTTAATCAAAAAGAAAGACAAAGCCAACACAAAAATAAAGAGTTCTTAAAAATGTTGAATTTTATGTACGTTAACTCAAAAAAGTCTACAAACTTCGGTATAAGTCGGAAATTGATTTCTGAGACTAAATTGTAAACTAGAAAAACTCATCTTTAACAGAAAAAGTTTGAAAAATATATTGTAATTTCAATTAATATGTTCTAAGGAAATACGTCTAGTAAAAATTGCATTTCTATGTACGTTGATTCAAGAAAATATGAAGGAAGTCAAATTTCACAATATAAGAAGGATGAATGACCAGCCAGAACTAATCCAAATTCTAACAAATTTCATCTATTTGAATCAAATCGAAAGACAAAGCCAATACAAAAATAAAGAGTTCACAAAAATGTTGAATTTTTTATACGTTAACTCAAAAAAGTCTACACTCTTCGTTATAAGTCGGAAGTTGATTTCTGAGACTAAATTGTAAACTAGATAAACTCATCTTTAACAGAAAAAGTTTGAAAAATGTATTGTAATCACAATTAATATGTTCTAAGGAAATACGTCTAGTAAAAATTGCATTTCTATGTACGTTGATTCAAGAATATATGAAGGAAGTAAAATTTCACAATATAAGAAGGATGAATGACCAGCCAGAACTAATACAAATTCTAACAAATTTCATCTATTTGAATCAAATCGAAAGAAAAAGCTAATACAAAAATAAAGAGTTCACAAAAATGTTGAATTTTTTATACGTTAACTCAAAAAAGTCTACACTCTTCGTTATAAGTCGGAAGTTGATTTCTGAGACTAAATTGTAAACTAGATAAACTCATCTTTAACAGAAAAAGTTTGAAAAATGTATTGCAATCACAAATAATATGTTCTAAGGCTTAACGTCTAGTAAAAATTGCATTTCTATGTACGTTGATTCAAGAAAATATGAAGGAAGTCAAATTACATAATATAAGAAGGATGAATGACCAGCCAGAACTAATCCAAATTCTAACAAATTTCATCTATTTGAATCAAATCGAAATACAAAGCCAATACAAAAATAAAGAGTTCACAAAAATGTTGAATTTTTTATACGTTAACTCAAAAAAGTCTACACTCTTCGTTATAAGTCGGAAATTGATTTCTGAGACTAAATTGTAAACTAGATAAACTCATCTTTAACAGAAAAGGTTTGAAAAATGTATTGTAATCACAATTAATATGTTATAAGGCAGTACGTCTAGTAAAAATTGCATTTCTATGTACGTTGATTCAAGAATATATGAAGGAAGTCAAATTTCACAATAGAAGAAGGATGAAAGACCAAGCAGAACTAATCCAAATCCTAAGAAATTTCATCTATATTTAATCAAATAGAAATACAAAGCCAACACAAAAAGAAAGAGTTCATAAAATGTTGACTTTTATATACGTTAACTCAAAAAAGTCTACAAACTTCGGTATAAGTCGAAAATTGATTTCTGAGACTAAATTGTAAACTAGATAAACTCATCTTTAACAGAAAAAGTTTGAAAAATGTATTGTAATTGCAATTAATATGTTCTAAGGCAATACGTCTAGTAAAAATTGCATTTCTATGTACGTTGATTCAACAAAATACGAAGGAAGACAAATTTCACAATACAAGAAGGATGAAAGACCAAGAAGAAAAAATCCAAATCATAAAAAATTTCATCTATCTTGAATCAATTAGAAAGACAAAGACAACACAAAAAGAAAGAGTTCATAAAATGTTGACTTTTATATACGTTAACTCAAAAATGTCTACAAACTTCGGTATAAGTCGAAAATTGATTTCTGAGACTAAATTGTAAACTAGATAAACTCATCTTTAACAGAAAAAGTTTAAAAAATGTATTGTAATTACAATTAATATGTTCAAAGGAAATACGTCTAGTAAAAATTGCATTTCCATGTACGTTGATTCAAGAAAATATGAAGGAAGACAAATTTCACAATAGAAGTAGGATGGAAGACCAAGAAGAACTAATCCAAATCCTAACAAATTTCATCTATCTTGAATCAAATAGAAAGACAAAGCCAACACAAAAAGAAAGAGTTCATAAAAATGTTGAATTTTATGTACGTTAACTCAAAAAAGTCTACACACTTCTTTATACGTCTGAAATTGATTTCTGAAACTCAATTGTAAACGAGATAAACTCATCTTTAAGAGAAAAAGTTTGAAAAATGTATTGTAATCACAAATAATATGTTCTAAGGCATTACGTCTAGTAAAAATTGCATTTCTATGTACATTGATTCAAGAAAATATGAAGGAAGACAAATTTCACAATAGAAGTAGGATGAAAGACCAAGAAGAACTTATCCAAATCCTAACAAACTTGAATCAAATAGAAATACAAAGCCAACACAAAAAGAAAGAGTTTATAAAAATGTTGAATTTTATATACGTTAACTCAAAAAAGTCTACACACTTCTTTATACGTCTGAAATTGATTTCCGAAACTTAATTGTAAACACGATAGACTCATCTTTAGCATAAAAAGTTTGAAAAATGTATTGTAATCACAATTAATATGTTCTAAGGCAGTACGTCTAGTAAAAATTGCATTTCTATGTACAGTGATTCAAGAATATATGAAGGAAGTCAAATTTCACAATAGAAGAAGGATGAAAGACCAAGCAGAACTAATCCAAATCCTAACAAATTTCATCTAATTTTAATCAAATAGAAAGGCAAAGCCAACACAAAAAGAAAGAGTTCATAAAATGTTGAATTTTATATATGTTAACTCAAAAAAGTCTACAAACTTCGGTATAAATCGAAAATTGATTTCTGAGTTTAAATTGTAAACTAGATAAACTCATCTTTAATAGAAAAAGTTTAAAAAATATATTGTAATTACAATTAATATGTTCTAAGGAAATACGTCTAGTAAAAATTACATTTCTATGTACGTTGATTCAAGAAAATATGAAGGAAGACATATTTCACAATAGAAATAGGATGAAAGACCAAGAAGAACTAATCCAAATCCTAACAAATTTCATCTATCTTGAATCAAATAGAAAGACAAAGCCAACACAAAAAGAAAGAGTTCATAAAAATGTTGAATTTTATATACGTTAACTCAAAAAAGTCTACACACTTCTTTATACGTCTGAAATTGATTTCTGAAACTTAATTGTAAACACGATAGACTCATCTTTAGCATAAAAAGTTTGAAAAATGTATTGTAATCACAATTAATATGTTCTAAGGCAGTACGTCTAGTAAAAATTTCATTTCTATGTACGTTGATTCAAGAATATATGAAGGAAGTCAAATTTCACAATAGAAGAAGGATGAAAGACCAAGCAGAACTAATCCAAATCCTAACAAATTTCATCTATATTTAATCAAATAGAAAGACAAAGCCAACACAAAAAGAAAGAGTTCATAAAATGATGAATTTTATATATGTTAACTCAAAAAAGTCTACAAACTTCGGTATAAGTCGGAAATTGATTTCTGAGACTAAATTGTAAACTAGAAAAACTCATCTTTAACAGAAAAAGTTTGAAAAATATATTGTAATTTCAATTAATATGTTCTAAGGAAATACGTCTAGTAAAAATTGCATTTCTATGTACGTTGATTCAAGAAAATTTGAAGGAAGACAAATTTTACAATAGAATTAGGATGAAAGACCAAGAAGAACTAATCCAAATCCTAACAAATTTTATCTATATTGAATCAAATATAAAGACAAAGCCAACACAAAAAAAAAGAGTTCATAAAAATGTTGAATTTTATATACGTTAACTCAAAAAAGTCTACACACTTCTTTATACATCTGAAATTGATTTCTGAAACTTAATTGTAAACGAGATAAACTCATCTTTAGCATAAAAAGTTTGAAAAATGTATTGTAATCACAATTAATATGTTCTAAGGCTGTACGTCTAGTAAAAATTGCATTTTTATGTACGTTGATTCATGAATACATGAAGGAAGTAAAATTTCACAATAGAAGAAGGATGAAAGACCAAGCAAAACTAATCCAAATCCTAACAAATTTCATCTATATTGAATCAAATAGAAATACAAAGCCAAAACAAAAAGAAAGATTTCATAAAATGTTGAATTTTATATACATTAACTCAAAAAGTCTACAAACTTCGGTATAAGTCGGAAATTGGTTTCTGAGACTAAATTGTAAACTAGATAAACTCATCTTTAACAGAAAAAGTTTGAAAAATGTATTGTAATTACAATTAATATGTTCTAAGGCAATACGTCTAGTAAAAATTGCACTTTTACGTACGTTGATTCAAGAAAATACGAAGGAAGACAAATTTCACAATACAAGAAGGATGAAAGACCAAGGAGAACAAATCCAAATCATAACAAATTTCATCTATCTTGAATCAAATAGAAAGACAAAGCCAACACAAAAAGAAAGAGTTCATAAAAATGTTTAATTTTATATACGTTAACTCAAAAAAGTCTACACACTTCGTTATACATCTGAAATTGATTTCTGAGACTAACTTGTAAACTAGATAAACTCATCTTTAACAGAAAAAGTTTGAAAAAATGTATTGTAATCACAATTAATATGTTCTAAAGCAGTACGTCTAGTAAAAATTGCATTTCTATGTACAGTGATTCAAGAATATATGAAGGAAGTCAAATTTCACAATAAAAGAAGGATGAAAGACCAAGCAGAACTAATCCAAATCCTAACAAATTTCATCTAATTTTAATCAAATAGAAAGACAAAGCCAACACAAAAAGAAAGAGTTCATAAAAATGTTTAATTTTATATACGTTAACTCAAAAAAGTCTACACACTTCGTTATACATCTGAAATTGATTTCTGAGACTAACTTGTAAACTAGATAAACTCATCTTTAACAGAAAAAGTTTGAAAAATGTATTGTAATTACAATTAATATGTTCTAAGGCAATACGGCTAGTTAAAATTGCATTACTATGTACGTTGATTCAAGAAAATATGAAGGAAGTCAAATTTCACATTAGAAGAAGGATGAAAGACCAAGAAGAACTAATCCAAATCCTAACAAATTTCATCTATCTTGAATCAAATAGAAAGACAAAGCCAACACAAAAAGAAAGAGTTCATAAAAATGTTGAATTTTATATACGTTAAATCAAAAAAGTCTACACACTTCGTTATACATCTGAAATTGATTTCTGAGACTAACTTGTAAACTAGATAAACTCATCTTTAAGAGAAAATGTTTGAAAAATGTATTGTGATCACAAATAATATGTTCTAAGGCATTACGTCTAGTAAAAATTGCATTTCTATGTACGTTGATTCAAGAAAATATGAAGGAAGTCAAATTTCACAATAAAAGGAGGATTAAAGACCAAGCAGAACTAATCTAAATCCTAACTAATTTCATCTATATTGAATCAAATAGAAAGACAAAGCCAATACAAAAATAAAGAGTTCATAAAAATGTTAGATTTTTTATACGTTAAGTCAAAAAAGTCGACCCTCTTCTTTATAAGTCGGAAGTTGATTTCTGAGACTAAATTGTAAACTAGATAAACTCATCTTTAACAGAAAAAGTTTGAAAAAATGTATTGTAATCACAATTAATATGTTCTAAGGCAGTACGTCTAGTAAAATTTTCATTTCTATGTACGTTGATTCAAGAAAATATGAAGGAAGTCAAATTTCACAATAGAAGAAGGATTAAAGACCAAGCAGAACTAATAATCCTAAAAAATTTCATCTATATTGAATCAAATAGAAAGACAAAGCCAACACAAAAAGAAAGAGTTAATAAAATGTTGAATTTTATATACGTTAACTCAAAAAAGTCTACAAACTTCGGTATAAATCGGAAATTGATTTCTGAGACTAAATTGTAAACTAGATAAACTCATCTTTAACAGAAAAAGTTTGAAAAATGTATTGTAATTACAATTAATATGTTCTAAGGCAATACGTCTAGTTAAAATTGCATTACTATGTACGTTTTTTCAAGAAAATATGAAGGAAGTCAAATTTCACATTAGAAGAAGGATGAAAGACCAAGAAGAACTAATCCAAATCCTAACAAATTTCATCTATCTTGAATCAAATAGAAAGACAAATCCAACACAAATAGAAAGAGTTCATAAAAATGTTGAATTTTTTATACGTTAACTCAAAAAAGTCTACACACTTCGTTATGCAACTGAAATTGATTTCTGATACTAAATTGTAAACTAGATAAACTCATCTTTAACAGAAAAAGTATGAAAAATGTATTGTAATCACAAATAATATGTTCTAAGGCAGTACGTCTAGTAAAAATTGCATTTCTATGTACGTTGATTCAAGAATATATGAAGGAAGTCAAATTTCACAATAGAAGAAGGATAAAAGCCTAGGCAGAACTAATCCAAATTCCAACAAATTTCATCTATTTGAATCAAATTGAAAGACAAAGCCAATACAAAAATAAAGATTTCATAAAAATGTTAGATTTTTTATACGTTAAGTCAAAAAAGTATACACTCTTCGTTATAAGTCGGAAGTTGATTTCTGAGACTAAACTATAAACTAGATAAACTCATCTTTAACAGAAAAAGTTAAAAAAATGTATTGTAATCACAATTAATATGTTCTAAGGCAGTACGTCTAGTAAAAATTGCATTTCTATGTACATTGATTCTAGAATATATGAAGGAAGTCAAATTTCACAATAGAAGAAGGATGAAAGGACAAGCAGAACCAATCCAAATCCTAACAAATTTCATCTATATTGAATCAAATAGAAATACAAAGCCAACACAAAAAGAAAGAGTTCATAAAATGTTGTATTTTATATACGGTAAGTCAAAAAATTCTACAAACTTTGGTATAAGTCGGAAATTGATTTCTGAGACTAAATTGTAAACTATATAAACTCATCTTTAATAGAAAAAGTTTGAAAAATGTATTGTAATTACAATTAATATGTTCTAAGGCAATACGTCTAGTAAAAATTGCATTTCTATGTACGTTGATTCAAGAAAATATGAAGGAAGCAAATTTCACAATAGAAGAAGGATGAAAGACCAATAAGAACTAATCCAAATCCTAACAAATTTCATCTATCTTGAACCAAATAGAAAGACAAAGCCAACACAAAAAGAAAGAGTTCATAAAAATGTTGAATTTTATATACGTTAACTCAAAAAAGTCTACACACTTCGTTATACATCTGAAATTGATTTCATAGACTAAATTGTAAACTAGATAAACTCATCTTTAACAGAAAAAGTTTGAAAAAATGTATTGTAATCACAATTAATATGTTCTAAGGCAGTATGTCTAGTAAAATTTTCATTTCTATGTACGTTGATTCAAGAAAATATGAAGGAAGTCAAATTTCACAATAGAAGAAGGATTAAAGACCAAGCAGAACTAATAATCCTAACAAATTTCATCTATATTGAATCAAATAGAAAGACAAAGCCAACACAAAAAGAAAGAGTTAATAAAATGTTGAATTTTATATACGTTAACTCAAAAAAGTCTACAAACTTCGGTATAAGTCGGAAATTGATTTCTGAGACTAAATTGTAAACTAGATAAACTCATCTTTAACAGATAAAGTTTGAAAAATGTATTATAATTACAATTAATATGTTCTAAGGCAATACGTCTAGTTAAAATTGCATTACTATGTACGTTGATTCAAGAAAATATGAAGGAAGTCAAATTTCACATTAGAAGAAGGATGAAAGACCAAGAAGAACTAATCCAAATCCTAACAAATTTCATCTATCTTGAATCAAATAGAAAGACAAATCCAACACAAATAGAAAGAGTTCATAAAAATGTTGAATTTTTTATACGTTAACTCAAAAAAGTCTACACACTTCGTTATGCAACTGAAATTGATTTCTGATACTAAATTGTAAACTAGATAAACTCATCTTTAACAGAAAAAGTATGAAAAATGTATTGTAATCACAAATAATATGTTTTAAGG
Organism: Papaver somniferum; assembly: GCF_003573695.1. Lineage (NCBI taxonomy): Eukaryota > Viridiplantae > Streptophyta > Magnoliopsida > Ranunculales > Papaveraceae > Papaver > Papaver somniferum. The sequence goes on from NC_039358.1 coordinate 106,536,033, forward strand.
CATTACGTCTAGTAAAAATTGCATTTCTACGTACGTTGATTCAAGAAAATATGAAGGAAGTCAAAGTTCACAATAGAAGAAGGATAAAAGCCTAGGCAGAGCCAATCCAAATTCCAACAAATTTCATCTATTTGAATCAAATTGAAAGACAAAGCCAATACAAAAATAAAGATTTCATAAAAATGTTAGATTTTTTATACGTTAAGTCAAAAAAGTATACACTCTTCGTTATAAGTCGGAAGTTGAATTCTGAGACTAAACTATAAACTAGATAAACTCATTTTTAACAGAAAAAGTTTGAAAAATGTATTGTAATCACAATTAATATGTTCTAAGGCAGTACGTCTAGTAAAAATTGCATTTCTATGTACATTGATTCTAGAATATATGAAGGAAGTCAAATTTCACAATAGAAGAAGGATGAAAGGACAAGCAGAACCAATCCAAATCCTAACAAATTTCATCTATATTGAATCAAATAGAAATACAAAGCCAACACAAAAAGAAAGAGTTCATAAAATGTTGAATTTTATATACGGTAAGTCAAAAAATTTTACAAACTTTGGTATAAGTCGGAAATTGATTTCTGAGACTAAATTGTAAACTATATAAACTCATCTTTAATACAAAAAGTTTGAAAAATGTATTGTAATTACAATTAATATGTTCTAAGGCAATACGTCTAGTAAAAATTGCATTTCTATGTACGTTGATTCAAGAAAATATGAAGGAAGCAAATTTCACAATAGAAGAAGGATGAAAGACCAATAAGAACTAATCCAAATCCTAACAAATTTCATCTATCTTGAACCAAATAGAAAGACAAAGCCAACACAAAAAGAAAGAGTTCATAAAAATGCTGAATTTTATATACGTTAACTCAAAAAAGTCTACACACTTCGTTATACATCTGAAATTGATTTCATAGACTAAATTGTAAACTATATAAACTCATATTTGATAGAAAAAGTATGAAAAATGTATGGTAATCACAATTAATATGTTCTAAGCCATTACGTCTAGTAAAAATAGCATTTCTGTGTATGTTGATTCAAGAAAATATGAAGGAAGTCAAATTTCACAATATAAGAAGGATGAAAGACCAGCCAGAACTAATCCTAAATCCAACAAATTTCATATATTTGAATCAAATTGAAAGACAAAGCCAAGACAAAAATAAAGAGTTCATAAAAATGTTGAATTTTTTATACGTTAACTCAAGAAAGTCTACACTCATCGTTATAAGTCGGAAGTCGATTTCTGAGACTAAATTGTGAACTAGATAAACTCATCTTTAACAGAAAAAGTTTGAAAAATGTATTGTTATCACAATAAAAATGTTCTAAGGCAATACGTCTAGTAAAAATTGCATTTATATGTACGTTGATTCAAGAATATATGAAGGAAGTCAAATTTCACAATAGAAGAAGGATGACAAACAAAGCAGAACTAATCCAAATCCTAACAAATTGCATTTATCTTGAATCAAATAGAAAGAAAAAGCCAACACAAAAAGAAAGAGTTCATAAAAATGTTGAATTTTATATACGTTAACTCAAAAAAGTCTACAAACTTCGGTGTAAGTCCAAAATTGATTTCTGAGACTAAATTGTAAACTAGAAAAACTCATCTTGAACAGAAAAAGTTTGAAAATGTATTTTAATCACAAATTATATGTTCTAAGGAATTACGTGTAGTAAAAATTGAATTTCTATGTACGTTAATTCAGGAAAATATGAAGGAAGCCAAATTTCACAATAGAAGAAGGATGAAAGACCAGCCAGAACTAATCCAAATTGTGACAAAATTCATCTATTTGAATCAAATTGAAATACAAAGCCAATAAGAAAAATAATGAGTTCACAAAAATGTTGAATTTTTTATACGTTAACTCAAAAAAGGCTACACTCTTTGTTATAAGTCGGAAGTTGATTTCTAAGACTAAATTGTAAACAAGATAAACTCATCTTTAACAGAAAAAGTTTGAAAAATGTATTGTAATCACAATAAATATGTTCTAAGCCATTACGTCTAGTAAATAAAATTGTATTTCAGTGTACGTTGATTCAAGAAAATATGAAGGAAGTCAAATTTCACAATATAATAAGGATGAAAGACCAGCCAGAACTAATCCAAATTCTAACAAATTTCATCTATTTGAATCACATTGAAAGACAAAGCCAAGACAAAAATGAAGAATTCATAAAAATGTTGAATTTTTTATACGTTAACTCAAAAAAGTCTACACTCTTCGTTATAAGTCGGAAGTCGATTTCTGAGACTAAATTGTAAACTAGTTAACCTCATGTTTAACAGAAAAAGTTTGAAAAATGTATTGGAATCACAATAAATATATTCTAAGGTAGTACGTCTAGTAAAATTTGCATTTCTATGTACGTTGATTCAAGAATATATGAAGGAAGTCAAATTTCACAATAGAAGAAGGATGAAAGACCAAGGAGAACTAATCCAAATCCTAACAAATTTCATCTATCTTGAATCAAATAGAAACACAAAGCCAACACAAAAAGAAAGAGTTCATAAAAATGTTGAATTTTATATACGTTAACTCTAAAAAGTCTACAAACTTCGGTGTAAGTCCAAAATTGATTTCTGAGACTAAATTGTAAACTAGAAAAACTCATCTTTAACAGAAAAAGTTTGAAAAATGTATTTTAATCACAAATTATATGTTCAAAGGAATTACGTCTAGTAAAAATTGCATTTGTATGTACGTTAATATAAGAAAATATGAAGGAAGCCAAATTTCACAATGGAAGAAGGATGAAAGACCATCCAGAACTAATCCAAATTGTAACAAAATTCATCTATTTGAATCAAATTGAAAGACAAAGCCAAGAAAAAAATAAAGAGTTCATAAAAATGTTGAATTTTTTATACGTTAACTCAAAAAAGTCTACACTCTTCGTTATAAGTCGGAAGTCGATATCTGAGACTAAATTGTAAACTAATTAAACTCATCTTTAACAGAAAAAGTTTGAAAAATGTATTGTAATCACATTAAATATGTTCTAAGGAAGTACGTCTAGTAAAAATTGGATTTCTATGTACGTTGATTCAAGAATATATGAAGGAAGTCAAATTTCACAATATAAGATGGATGAAAGACCAAGCAGAACTAATCCAAATTCTAACAAATTACATCTATCTTGATTCAAATAGAAAGACAATAAAAATGTTGAATTTTATATACATTAACTCAAAAAAGTCTACAAACTTCGGTATAAGTCGAAAATTGATTTCTGAGACTAAATTGTAAACAAGATAAACTCATCTTTAACAGAAAAAGTTTGAAAAATTTATTGTAATCACAATAAATATGTTCTAAGCCATTACGTCTAGTAAAAATTGCATTTCTGTGTACGTTGATTCAAGAAAATATGAAGGAAGCAAAATTTCACAATATAAGAAGGACGAAATACCAGCCAGAACAAATCCAAATTCTAACAAATTTCATCTATTTGAATCAAATTGAAAGACAAAGCCAAGACAAAAATAAAGAGTTCATAAAAATGTTGAATTTTTTATACGTTAACTCAAAAAAGTCTACACACTTCGTTATACATCTGAAATTGATTTCTGAGACTAAATTATAAACTAGATAAACTCATCTTTAACAGAAAAAGTATGAAAAATGTATTGTAATCACAATTAATATGTTCTAAGCCATTACGTCTAGTAAAAATAGCATTTCTGGGTACGTTGATTCAAGAAAATATGAAGGAAGTCAAATTTCACAATAGAAGAAGGATGAAAGACCAAGAAGAACTAATCCAAATCCTAACAAATTTCATCTATCTTGAATCAAATAGAAAGACAAAGCCAACACAAAAATAAAGAGTTCATAAAAATGTTGAATTTTATGTACGTTAACTCATAAAAGTCTACACACTTCGTTATACATCTAAAAATTGATTTCTGAGACTAAATTGTAAACTAGATAAAATCATCTTTAACATAAAAAGTTTGAAAAATGTATTGTAATCACAAATAATATGTTCTAAGGCATTACGTCTAGTAAAAATGTACGTTGATTCAAGAAAATATGAAGGAAGTCAAATTTCACAATATAAGAAGGACGAAAGACCAGCCAGAACTAATCCAAATTCTAACAAATTTCATCTATTTGAATCAAATTGAAAGACAAACCCAAGACAAAATAAAGAGTTCATAAAAATGTTGAATGTTTTATACGTTAACAAAAAAGTGTACACTCTTCGTTATAAGTCGGAAGTCGATTTCTGAGACTAAATTGTAAACTAGTTATACTCATCTTTATTAGAAAAAGTTTGAAAATGTATTGTAATCACAATAAATATGTTCTAAGGCAGTACGTCTAGTAAAAATTGCATTTCTATGTACGTTGAATCAAGAATATATGAAGGAAATCAAATTTCAAAATAGAAGAAGGATGAAAGACCAAGCAGAACTAATCCAAATCCTAACAAATTTCATCTATCTTGAATCAAATAGAAAGACAAAGCGAACACAAAAAGAAAGAGTTCATAAAAACGTTGAATTTTATATACGTTAACTCAAAAAAGTCTACAAACTTCGGTATAACTCGAAAATTAATTTCTGACACTAAATTGTAAACTAGATAAACTCATCTTTAACAGAAAAAGTTTGAAAAATGTATTGTAATTACAATTAATATGTTCTAAGGCAATACGTCTAGTGAAAATTGCATTTCTATGTACGTTGATTCAAGAAAATACGAAGGAAGACAAATTTCACAATACAAGAAGGATGAAAGACCAAGAAGAAAAAAATCCAAATCATAACAAATTTCATCTATCTTGATTCAAATAGAAAGACAAAGCCAACACAAAAAGAAAGAGTTCATAAAATGTTGACTTTTATATACGTTAACTCAAAAAAGTCTACACACTTCGTTATACATCTGAAATTGATTTCTGAGACTAAATTGTAAACTAGATAAACTCATCTTTAACAGAAAAAGTATGAAAAATGTATTGTAATCACAATTAATATGTTCTAAGCCATTACGTCTAGTAAAAATAGCATTTCTGGGTACGTTGATTCAAGAAAATATGAAGGAAGTCAAATTTCACAATAGAAGAAGGATGAAAGACCAAGAAGAACTAATCCAAATCCTAACAAATTTCATCTATCTTGAATCAAATAGAAAGACAAAGCCAACACAAAAAGAAAGAGTTCATAAAAATGTTGAATTTTATGTACGTTAACTCATAAAAGTCTACACACTTCGTTATACATCTAAAAATTGATTTCTGAGACTAAATTGTAAACTAGATAAAATCATCTTTAACATAAAAATTTTGAAAAATGTATTGTAATCACAAATAATATGTTCTAAGGCATTACGTCTAGTAAAAATGTACGTTGATTCAAGAAAATATGAAAGAAGTCAAATTTCACAATATAAGAAGGACGAAAGACCAGCCAGAACTAATCCAAATTCTAACAAATTTCATCTATTTGAATCAAATTGAAAGACAAAGCCAAGACAAAAATAAAGAGTTCATAAAAATGTTGAATTTTTTATACGTTCTCAAAAAAGTCTACACTCTTCGTTATAAGTCAGAAGTTGATTTCTTAGACTAAATTGTAAACTAGTTAAACGCATCTCTAACAGAAAAAGTTTAAAAAATGTATTGTAATCACAATAAATATGTTCTAAGGCTGTAAATCTAGTAAAAATTGCATTTCTATGTACGTTGATTTAAGAATATATGAAGGAAGTCAAATTTCACAATAGAAGAAGGACAAAAGACCAAGCAGAACTAATCCAAATCCTAACAAATTTCATCTATCTTGAATCAAATAGAAAGACAAATCCAACACAAAAAGAAAGTGTTCATAAAAATGTTGAATTTTATATATGTTAACTAAAAAAGTCTACACACTTCGTTATACGTTTGAAATTGATTTCTGAGACTAAATTGTAAACTAGATAAATTCATCTTTAACAGAAAAAGTTTGAAAAATGTATTGTTATCACAAATATTATGTTCTAAGGCATTATGTCTAGTAAAAATTGCATTTCTATGTACGTTGATTCAAGAAAATATGAAGGAAGTCAAATTTCACAATAGAAGAAGGATGAAAGACCAGCCAGAACTAATCCAAATTCTAACAAATTTGTCTATTTAAATCAAATTTAAAGAAAAAGCCAATACAAAAATAAAGAGTTCGTTAAAATTTTGAATTTTTTATATGTTAACTCAAAAAAGTCTACACTCTTCGTAATAAGTCGGAAGTTGATTTCTGAAACTAAATTGTAAACTAGATAAACTCATCTTTAACAGAAAGTTTTTGAAAAATGTATTGTAATCACAATTAATATGTTCTAAGGAAGTACGTTGATTGAAGAAAATATGAAGGAAGTCAAATTTCACAATAGAAGAAGGATGAAAGACCATGAAGAACTAATCCAAATCCTTACAAATTTCATCTATCTTGAATCAAATAGAAAGACAAAGCCAACACAAAAAGAAAGAGTTCATAAAAATGTGGAATTTTATGTACGTTAACTCGAAAAAGTCTACAAACTTCGGTATAAGTCGAAAATTGATTTCTGAGACTAAATTGTAAACTAGATAAACTCATCTTTAACAGAAAAAGTTTGAAAAAACGTATTTTAATCACAAATTATATGTTCTAAGGAATTACGTCTTGTAAAAATTGGTTTTCTATGTACGTTGATTCAAGAAAATATGAAGGAAGTCAAATTTCACAATATAAGAAGGATGAAAGACCAGCAAGAACTAATCTAAATTCTAACAAATTTCATCTATTCGAATCAAATTGAAATAAAAATCCATGACAAAAATAAAGAGTTCATAAAAATGTAGAATTTTTTATACGTTAACTCAAAAATGTCTACACTCTTCGTTATAAGTCGGAAGTTGATTTCCGAGACTAAATTGTAAACTAGTTAAACTCATCTTTAACAGAAAAAGTTTGAAAAATATATTGTAATCAAAATAAATATGTTCTAAGGCAGTACGTCTAGTAGAAATTGCATTTCTATATACGTTGATTCAAGAATATATGAAGGAAGTCAAATTTCACTATCGAAGAAGGACAAAAGACCGAGCAGAACTAATCCAAATCCTAACAAATTTCATCTATCTTGAATTAAATAGAAAGACAAAGCCAACACAAAAAGAAAGTGTTCATAAAAATGTTGAATTTTATATATGTTAACTAAAAAAGTCTACACACTTCGTTATACGTATGAAATTGATTTCCGAGATTAAATTGTAAACTAGATAAACTCATTTTTAACAGAAAAAGTTTAAAAAATGTATTGTAATCACAAATAATATGTTCTAAGGCATTACGTCTACTAATCATTGCATTTTTATGTTCGTTGGTTCAAGGAAATATGAAGGAAGTCAAATTTCACAATAGAAGAAGGATGAAAGACCAGCCAGATCTAATCCAAATTCTAACAAATTTCATCTATTTGAATCAAATTGAAAGACAAAGCCAATACAAAAATAAAGAGTTCATAAAAATGTTGAATCTTTTATACGTTAACTCCAAAAGGTCTACACTCTTCGTTATAAGTAGGAAGTTTATTTCTGAGACTAAATTGTAAACTAGATTAACTCATCTTTAACAGAAAGTTTTTGAAAAATGTATTGTAATCACAATTAATATGTTCTAAGGCTGTACGTTGATTCAAGAAAATATGAAGGAAGTCAAATTTCACAATAGAAGAAGGATAAAAGCCCAGGCAGAACTAAGCCGAATTTCAACAAATTTCATCTATTTGAATCAAATTGAAAGACAAAGCCAATACAAAAATAAAGAGTTCATAAAAATGTTAAATTTTTTATACGTTAACTCAAAAAAGTGTACACTCTTCGTTATAAGTCGGAAGTTGATTTCTGAGACTAAATTGTAAACTAGATAAACTGATCTTTAACAGAAAAAGTTTGAAAAATGTATTGTTATCACAATTAATATGTTCTAAGGCATTACGTCTAGTAAAAATTGCATTTCTATGTACGTTGATTCAAGAATATATGAAGGAAGTCAAATTTCACAATAGAAGAAGGATGAAAGGCCAAGCAGAAATAATCCAAATCCGAAAAAATTTCATCTATCTTGAATCAAATAGTAAGACAAAGCCAACACAAAAAGAAAGAGTTCATAAAAATGTTTAATTTTATATACGTTAACTCAAAAATCTACAAACTTCGGTATAAGTCGGAAATTGATTTCTGAAACTAAACTGTAAACTAGATAAACTAATCTTCATTAGAAAAAGTTTGAAAAATGTATTTTAATCACAAATTATATGTTCTAAGGAATTACGTCTAGTAAAAATTGCATTTCTATGTACGTTAATTCAAGAAAATATGAAGGAAGTCAAATTTCATAATAGAAGAAGGATGAAAGACCAGCCAGAACTAATCCAAATTCTAACAAATTTCATCTATTTGAATCAAATTGAAAGACAAAGCCAAGACAAAAATAAAGAGTTCATAAAAATGTGGAATTTTTTATACGTTAACTCAAAAAAGTCTACACTCTTCGTTATAAGTCGGAAGTTGATTTCTGAGACTAAATTGTAAACTAGATAAACTCATCTTTAACAGAATTTTTTTGAAAAATATATTGTAATCACAATTAATATGTTCTAAGGCAGTACGTCTAGTAAAAATTGCATTTCTATGTACGTTGATTCAAGAATATATGAAGGAACTAAATTTCACAATAGAAGAAGGATGAAAGACCAAGAAGAACTAATCCAAATCCTAACAAATTTCATCTATCTTGAATCAAATAGAAAGACAAAGCCAATACAAAAAGAATGAGTTCATAAAAATGTTGAATTTTATGTACGTTAACTCAAAAAAGTCTACACACTTCGTTATACATCTGAAATTGATTTCTGAGACTAAATTGTAAACTAGATAAACTCATCTTTAACAGAAAAAGTATGAAAAATGTATTGTAATCACAATTAATATGTTCTAAGCCATTACGTCTAGTAAAAATAGCATTTCTGGGTACGTTGATTCAAGAAAATATGAAGGAAGTCAAATTTCACAATAGAAGAAGGATGAAAGACCAAGAAGAACTAATCCAAATCCTAACAAATTTCATCTATCTTGAATCAAATAGAAAGACAAAGCAAATACAAAAAGAATGAGTTCATAAAAATGTTGAATTTTATGTACGTTAACTCAAAAAAGTCTACACACTTCGTTATACATCTGAAATTGATTTCTGAGACTAAATTGTAAACTAGATAAACTAATCTTTAACAAAAAAAGTTTGAAAAATGTATTGTAATCACAAATAATATGTTCTAAGGCATTACGTCTAGTAAAAATGTACGTTGATTCAAGAAAATTTGAAGGAAGTCAAATTTCACATTAGAAGAAGGATAAAAGCCCAGGCAGAACTAATCCATATTCCAACAAATTTCATCTATTTGAATCAAATTGAAAGGCAAAGCCAATACAAAAATAAAGTGTTCATAAAAATGTTAGATTTTTTATACGTTAACTCAATAATGTCTACACTCTTCGTTATATGTCGGAATTTGATTTCTGAGACTAAATTGTGAACTAGATAAACTCATCTTTAACAGAAAAAGTTTGAAAAATGTATTGTTATCACAATTAATATGTTCCAAGGCAATACGTCTAGTAAAAATTTCATTTCTATGTATGTTTATTCAAGAAAATATGAAGGAAGTCAAATTTCACAATAGAAGAAGGATGAAAGACCAAGAAGAACTAATCCAAATCCTAAAAAATTTCATCTATCTTGAATCAAATAGAAATACAAATCCAACACAAAAAGAAAGAGTTCATAAAAATGTTGAATTTTATATATGTTAACTCAAAAAAGTCTGCACTCTTCGTTATACATCTGAAATTGATTTCTGAAACTAAATTGTAAACTGGATAAACTCATCTTTAACAGAAAAAGTTTGAAAAATATATTGTAATCAAAATTAATATGTTCTAAGGAAGTACGTCTAGTAAAAATTGCATTTGTATGTACGTTGATTCAAGAAAATATGAAGGAAGTCAAATTTCACTACAGAAGAAGGACGAAAGACCAAGCAAAACTAATCCAAATCCTAAAAAATTTCATCTATCTTGAACTAAATAGAAAGAGAAAGCCAACACAAAAAGAAAATGTTCATAAAAATGTTGAATTTTATATACGTTAACTCAAAAATCTACACACTTCGTTATAAGTCAGAAATTTATTTCTGAGACTATATTGTAACCTAGATAAACTCATCTTTAACAGAAAATTTTTGAAAAATGTATTGTAATTACAATTAATATGTTCTAAGGCAATACGTCTAGTAAAAATTGCATTTCTATATACGTTGATTGAAGAAAATATGAAGGAAGTCAAATTTCACCATAGAAGAAGGCTGAAAGACCAAGAAGAACTAATCCAAGTCCTAACAAATTTCATCTATCTTGAATCAAATAGAAATACAAAGCCAACACAAAAAGAAAGAGGTCATAAAAATTTTGAATTTTATTTATGTTAACTCAAAAAAGTCTACACGCTTCGTTATACGTCTGAAATTGATTTCTTAAACTAAATTGTAACCTGGATAAACTCATCTTTAACAAAAAAAAATTTTGAAAAATGTAATGTAAACACAAATAATATGTTCTAAGGCATTCCGTCTAATAAAAATTGCATTTCTATGTACGTTGATTCAAGAAAATATGAAGGAAGTCAAATTTCACAATATAAGAAGGACGAAAGACCAGCCAGAACTAATCCAAATTCTAACAAAATTCATCTATTTGAATCAAATTAAAAGACAGAGCCAATACAAAAATAAAGAGTTCATGAAAATGTTGAACTTTTTATACGTTAACTCAAAAAAGTCTACACTCGTTAAAAGTCGGAAGTTGACTTTAGAGACTAAATTGTAAACTAGATAAACTCATCTTTACAAGAAAAAGTTTGAAAAATGTATTGTAATCACAAATAATATGTTCTAAGGCATTACGTCTAGTAAAAATTGCATTTCTATGTACGTTGATAAAAGAAAATATGAAGGTAGGCTAATTTCACAATAGAAGAAGGATGAAAGACCATGTAGAACTAATCCAAATCCTAACAAATTTCATCTATCTTGAATCAAATAGAAAGAGAAAGCCAACACAAAAGAAAGAGTTCATGAAAATGATAAATTTTATATACGTTAACTCAAAAAATTCTACACACTTCGTTATAAGTCGGAAATTCATTTCTGAGACAAATTTGTAAACTAGATAAATTCCTCTCTAATAGAAAAAGTTTGAAAAGAAGGATGAAAGACCAAGCAGAATCAATCTAATTCCTAACAAATTTCACCTATCTTGAATCAAATAGAAAGACAAAGCCAACACAAAAATAAAGAGTTCATAAAAATGTTGAATTTTTTATACGTTAACTCAAAAAGTGTACACACATTGCTATAAGTCTGAAATTGATTTCTGAAACTAAATTGTAAACTAGATAAACTCATCTTTAACAGAAAAAGTTTGAAAAATGTATTGTAATCACAAATAATATGTTCTAAGGCATTACGTCTAGTAAAAATTGCATTTCTATGTAAGCTGATTCAAGAAAATATGAAGGTAGGAAAATTTCACATTAGAAGAAGGATGAAAGACCATGCAAAGTAATCCAAATCCTAAAAAATTTCATCTTTCTTGAATCAAATGGAAAGCAAAGCCAACACAAAAAGAAAGAGTTCATAAAAATATTAAATTTTATATAAGTTAACTCAAAAAAGTGTACACACTTCGTTATAAGTCGGAAATTCATTTCTGAGACTAATCTGTAAACTAGATAAACTCATCTTTAACAGAAAAAGCTTGAAAAGAAGGATGAAAGACCAAGTATAATTAATCTAATTCCTAACAAATTTCACCTATCTTGAATCAAATAGAAAGACAAAGCCAACACAAAACTAAAGAGTTCATAAAAATGTTGAATTTTTATACGTTAACTCAAATAAGTCTTCACTCTTTGTTATAAGTCGGAAGTTGATTTCTGAGACTAAATTGTATACAAGATAAACTCATCTTTAACAGAAAAAGTTTGAAAAATGTATTGTAATTACAATTAATATGTTCTAAGCCATTACGTCTAGTAAAAATTACATTTCTGTGTACGTTGATTCAAGAAAATATGAAGGAAGTCAAATTTCACAATATATGAAGGATGAAATACCAGCCATAACTAATCCAAATTCTAACAAATTTCATCTGTTTGAATCAAATTGAAAAAAAAAGCCAAGACAAAAATAAAGAGTTCATAAAAATGTTGAATTTTTTATACTTTAACTCAAAAAAGTCTACACTCTTCGTTATAAGTCGGAAGTTGATTTCTGAGACTAAATTGTAAACTAGATAAACTCATCTTTAACAGAAGAAGTTTGAAAAATGTATTGTAATCACAATTAATATGTTCCAAGGCAATACGTCTAGTAAAAATTGCATTTCTATGTACGTTGATTCAAGAAAATATGAAGGAAGTCAAATTTCACAATAGAAGAAGGATGAAAGACCAAGAAGAACTAATCCAAATCCTAAAAAATTTCATCTATCTTGAATCAAATAGAAAGACAAAGCCAACACAAAAAGAAAGAGTTCATAAAAATGTTGAGTTTTATATACGTTAACTCAAAAAAGTCTACACACTTCGTTATAAGTCGGAAATTGATTTCTGAGACTATATTGTAAACTATATAAACTCATCTTTAACAGAAAAAGTTAGAAAAATGTATTGTAATTACAATTAATATGTTCTAAAGCAATACGTCTAGTAAAAATTGCATTTCTATGTACGTTGGTTGAAGAAAATATGAAGGAAGTCAAATTTCACCATAGAAGAAGGATGAAAGACCAAGAAGAACTAATCCAAGTCCTAACAAATTTCATCTATCTTGAATCAAATAGAAAGACAAAGCCAACACAAAAAGAAAGGGGTCATAGAAATGTTGAATTTTATTTATGTTAACTCAAAAAAGTCTACACGCTTCGTTATACGTCTGAAATTGATTTCTGAAACTATATTGTAACCTGGATAAACTCATCTTTAACAAAAAAAAAAAGTTTGAAAAATGTATTGTAATCACAAATAATATGTTCTAAGGCATTCCGTCTAGTAAAAATTGCATTTCTATGTACGTTGATTCAAGAAAATATGAAGGAAGTCAAATTTCACAATATAAGAAGGATGAAAGACCAGCCAGAACTAATCCAAATTCTAACAAATTTCATCTATTTGAATCAAATTGAACGACAGAGCCAATACAAAAATAAAGAGTTCATAAAAATGTTGAACTTTTTATACGTTAACTCAAAAAAGTCTACACTCTTCGTTATAAGTCGGAAGTTGATTTTTGAGACTAAATTGTAAACTAGATAAACTCATCTTTAACAGAAAAAGTTGGAAAAATGTATTGTCATCACAAATAATATGTTCTAAGGCATTACGTCTAGTAAAAATTGCATTTCTATGTACGTTGATAAAAGAAAATATGAAGGTAGGCTAATTTCACAATAGAAGAAGGATGAAAGACCATGAAGAACTAATCCAAATCCTAACAAATTTCATCTATCTTGAATCAAATAGAAAGAGAAAGCCAACACAAAAAGAAAGAGTTCATGAAAATGTTAAATTTTATATACGTTAACTCAATAAATTCTACACACTTCGTTATAAGTCAGAAATTCATTTCTGAGACTAATCTGTGAACTAGATAAATTCCTCTTTAACAGAAAAAGTTTGAAAAGAAGGATGAAAGACCAAGCAGAACCAATCTAATTCCTAACAAATTTCACCTATCTTGAATCAAATAGAAAGACAAAGCCAAAACAAAAATAAAGAGTTCATAAAAATGTTGAATTTTTTATACGTTAACCCAAAAAAGTGTACACACATTGCTATAAGTCTGAAATTGATTTCTGAAACTAAATTGTAAACTTGATAAACTCATCTTTAACATAAAAAGTTTGAAAAATGTATTGTAATCACAAATAATATGTTCTAAGGCATTACGTCTTGTAAAAATTGCATTTCTATGTACGCTAATTCAAGAAAATATGAAGGTAGGAAAATTTCACATTAGAAGAAGGATGAAAGACCATGCAAACTAATCCAAATCCTAACAAATTTCATCTTTCTTGAATCAAATAGAAATACAAAGCCAACACAAAAAGAAAGAGTTCATAAAAATATTAAATTTTATATACGTTAACTCAAAAAAGTCTACACACTTCGTTATAAGTCGGAAATTCATTTTTGAGACTAATCTATAAACTAGATAAACTCATCTTTAACAGAAAAAGCTTGAAAAGAAGGATGAAAGACCAAGCAAAATTAATCTAATTCCTAAAAAATTTCACCTATCTTGAATCAAATAGAAAGACAAAGGCAACAGAAAAATAAAGAGTTCATAAAAATATTGAATTTTTTATACGTTAACTCAAAAAAGAAGTGTACACACTTCGTTATAAGTTTGAAATTTATTTCTGAAACTAAATTGTAAACTAGATAAACTCATCTTTAACAGAAAAAGTTTGAAAAATGTATTGTAATCACAAATAATATGTTCTAAGGCATTACGTCTAGTAAAAATTGCATTTCTATGTACGTTGATTCAAGAAAATATGAAGGTATGAAAATTTCACAATAAAAGAAGGATGAAAGACCATGCAAAGTATTCCAAATCCTAATAAATTTCATCTTTCTTGCATCAAATAGGAAGACAAAGCCAACACCAAAAGAAAGAGTTCATAAAAATGTTAAATTTTATATACGTTAACTCAAAAATGTCTACACACTTTGTTATAAGTCGGAAATTCATTTATGAGACTAATCTGTAAATTAGATAAACTCATCTTTAACAGAAAAAGTTGGAAAAGAAGGATGAAAGACTAAGCAGAATTAATCTAATTCCTAATTAATTTTTACCTATCTTGAATCAAATAGAAAGACAAAGCCAACACAAAAATAAAGAGTTCATAAAAATGTTGACTTTTTATACGTTAACTCAAAAAAGTGTACACACATTGCTATAAGTCTGAAATTGATTTCTGAAACTAAATTGTAAACTAGATAAACTCATCTTTAATAGAAAAAGTTTGAAAAATGTATTGTAATCACAAATAATATGTTTTAAGGCATTACGTCTAGAAAAAATTGCATTTTTATGTACGTTGATTCAAGAAAATATGAAGGTAGGCAAATTTCACAATAGAAGAAGGATGAAAGACCATACAAACTAATCCAAATCCTAACAAATTTATATATCTTGAATCAAATAGAAAGACAAAGCCTTTTTTTTGTTAAGTCCAAAGTTTATTATAACAAAAAAACGTAATTACAAGAATTAAAAAAAAAAGAAATAGAAAGACAAAGCCAACACTAAAAGAAAGAGTTCATAAAAATGTTAAATTTTATATACGTTAACTCAAAAAAGTCTACACACTTCGTTATAAGTCGGAAATTCATTTTTGAGACTAATCTATAAACTAGATAAACTCATCTTTAACAGAAAAAGCTTGAAAAGAAGGATGAAAGACCAAGCAGAATTAATCTAATTCCTAACAAATTTCACCTATCTTGAATCAAATAGAAAGACAAAGTCAACACAAAAATAAAGCGTTCATAAAAATGTTGAATTTTTTATACGTTAACTCAAAAAAGTGTACACACATTGCTATAAGTCTGAAATTGATTTCTGAAACTAAATTGTAAACTAGATAAACTCATCTTTAACAGAAAAAGTTTGAAAAATGTATTATAATCACAAATAATATGTTTTAAGGCATTACGTCTAGAAAAAATTGCATTTTTATGTACGTTGATTCAAGAAAATATGAAGGTAGGCAAATTTTACAATAGAAGAAGGATGAAAGACCATGCAAACTAATCCAAATCCTAACAAATTTATCTATCTTGAATCAAATAGAAAGACAGAGCCTTTTTTTTTGTTAAGTCCAAAGTTTATTATAACAAAAAAACGTAACTACAAGAATTAAAAAAAAAAAGAAATAGAAAGACAAAGCCAACACAAAAAGAAAGAGTTCATAAAAATGTTAAATTTTATATACGTTAACTCAAAAAAGTCTACACATTTCGCTATAAGTCGGAAATTCATTTCTGAGACTAATTTGTAAACTAGATAAACTCATCTTTAACAGAAAAATTTGAAAAGAAGGATGAAAGACCAAGCAAAATTAATCTAGTTCCTAACAAATTTCACCTAGATAAACTCATCTTTAACAGTAAAAGTTTGAAAAATGTATTGTAATCACAAATAAGGCATTACGTCTAGTAAAAATTGCATTTTTATGTACTTTGATTCAAGAAAATATGAAGGTAGGCAAATTTCACAATAAAAGAAGGATGAAAGACCAAGCAGAATTAATCTAATTCCTAACAAATTTCACCTATCTTGAATCACATAGAAAGACAAAGCCAACACAAAAATAAAGCGTTCATAAAAATGTTGAATTTTTTATACGTTAACTAAAAAAAGTGTACACACATTGCTATAAGTCTGAAATTGATTTCTGAAACTAAATTGTAAACTAGATAAACTCATCTTTAACAAAAAAGTTTGAAAAATGTATTGTAATCACAAAATATGTTTTAAGGCATTACGTCTAGAAAAAATTGCATTTTGATGTACGTTGATTCAAGAAAATATGAAGGTAGGAAAATTTCACAATAGAAGAAGGATGAAAGACCATGCAAACTAATTCAAATCCTAAAAATATCTCTATCTTGAATCAAATAGAAAGACAAAGCCTTTTTTTTGTTAAGTCCAAAGTTTATTATAACAAAAAAACGTAATTACAAGAATTTAAAAAAAAGAAATAGAAAGACAAAGCCAACACAAAAAGAAAGAGTTCATAAAAATGTTAAATTTTATAACGTTAACTCAAAAAAGTCTACACATTCGCTATAAGTCGGAAATTCATTTCTGAGACTAATTTGTAAACTAGATAAACTCATCTTTAACAGAAAAGTTTGAAAAGAAGGATGAAAGACCAAGCAAAATTAATCTAATTCCTAACAAATTTCACCTATCTTGAATAAAATAGAAAGACAAAGGCAACACAAAAATAAAGGTTCATAAAAATGTTGAATTTTTTATACGTTAACTCAAAAAAGTGTACACACTTCGTTATAAGTCTGAAATTGATTTCTGAAACTAAATTTTAAACTAGATAAACTCATCTTTAACAGAAAAAGTTTGAAAAATGTATTGTAATCACAAATAATATGTTCTAAGGCATTACGCCTAGTAAAAATGCATTTCTATGTACGTTGATTCAAGAAATATGAGGTAGGAAATTCACAATAAAAGAAGGATGAAATACCATGCAACTATTCCAAATCCTAACAAATTTCATCTTTTTGCATAAAATAGGAAGACAAAGCCAACACAAAAGAAAGAGTTCATAAAAATGTTAAATTTTATTACGTTAACTAAAAAAGTCTACACACTTCGTTATAAGTCGGAAATTCATTTCTGAGACTAATCTTTAAATTAGATAAACTCATATTTAACATAAAATTTGAAAAGAAGGATGAAAGACTAAGCAGAATTAATCTAATTCCTAACTAATTTCACTTATCTTGAATCAAATAGAAAGACAAAGCCAACACAAATAAAGAGTTCATAAAATGTTGACTTTTTATACGTTAACTCAAAAAAGTGTACACACTTTGTTATAAGTCTGAAATTAATTTTCAAATTAAATTGTAAACTAAATAACTCATCTTTAACAGTAAAAGTTTGAAAAATGTATTGTAATCACAAATAAGGCATTACGTCTAGTAAAAATTGCATTTTTATGTACTTTGATTCAAGAAATATGAAGGTAGGAAAATTTCACAATAGAAGAAGGATGAAAGACCATGCAAACTAATTCAAATCCTAACAAATTCATCTATCTTGAATAAATAGAAAGACAAAGCCAACACAAAAGAAAGAGTTCATAAAATGTTAAATTTTATATACATTAACTCAAAAAGTCTACACACTTCGTTATAAGTCGGAAATTCATTTCTGAGACTAATCTGTAAACTAGATAAACTCATCTTAACAGAAAAAGTTTGAAAAGAAGGATGAAAGAACATGCATAATTAATCTAATTCCTAAAAAATTTCACCTATCTTGAATCAAATAGAAAGACAAAGCCAACACAAAATAAAGAGTTCATAAAAATGTGAGTTTTTTTTACGTTAACTCAAAAAAGTGTACACACTTCGTTATAAGTCTAAAATTGATTTATGAAACTAAATTGTAAACTAGATAAACTCATCTTTAACAGAACAAGTATGAAAAATGTATTGTAATCACAAATAATAGTTCTCGGCATTACGTCTAGTAAAAATGCATTTCTATGTACGTTGATTCAGGAAAATGAAGGTAGGAAAATTTCACAATAAAGAGGATGAAAGACCATGCAAACTAATCCAAATCCTAACAAATTTATCTATCTTGAATCAATTAGAAAGACAGAGCCTTTTTTTTGTTCAGTCCAAAGTTTATTATAACAAAAAACGTAATTACAAAATTAAAAAAAAAGAATAGAAAGAAAAAGCCAACACAAAAAGAAAGAGTTCAAAAAATGTTAAATTTTATATACGTTAACTCAAAAAGTCTACACATTTCACTATAAGTCGGAATTCATTCTGAGACTAATTTGTAAACTAGATAAACTCATCTTTAACAGAAAAAGTTGAAAAGAAGGATGAAAGACCAAGCAAAATTAATCTAATTACTAACAATTTCACCTATCTTGAATCAAATAGAAAGATAAAGGCAACACAAAAATAAAGAGTTCATAAAAATGTTGAATTTTTTATACGTTACCTCAAAAAAGTGTACACTTCGTTATAAGTCTGAAATTGATTTCTGAAACTAAATTGTAAACTAGATAAACTCATCTTTAACAGAAAAGGTTTGAAAATGTATTGTATCACAATAATTGTTCTAAGGCATTACGTCTAGTAAAAATTGCATTTCTATGTACGTTGATTCAAGAAAATATGAAGGTAGGAAAATTTCACAATAAAAGAAGGATGAAAGACCATGCAAACTATTCCAAATCCTAATAAATTTCATCTTTCTTGCATCAAATAGGAAGACAAGCCAACACAAAAGAAAGAGTTCATAAAAATGTTAAATTTTATATACGTTAACTCAAAATGTCTACACACTTCGTGATAAGTCGGAAATTCATTTCTGAGACTAATCTGTAAATTAGATAAACTCATCTTTAACATAAAAAGTTTGAAAAGAAGGATGAAAGACTAAGAAGAATTAATCTAATTCCTAATTAATTTCACCTATCTTGAATCAAATAGAAAGACAAAGCCAACACAAAATAAAGAGTTCATAAAAATGTTGACTTTTTATACGTTAACTCAAAAAAGTGTACACACTTCGCAATAAGTCTGAAATTGATTTCTGAAACTAAATTTTAACTAGATAAACTCATCTTTAACAGAAAAGTTTGAAAATGTACTGTAATCACAAATAATATGTTCTAAGGCATTACGTCTAGTAAAAATTGCATTTCTATGTACTATGATTCAAGAAAATATGAAGGTAGGAAAATTTCACAAAAAAAGGATGAAAGACCATGCAAACTAATCCAAATCCTAACAAATTTCATCTTTCTTGCATCAAATAGAAAGACAATGCCAACACAAAAAGAAAAGTTCACAAAAATGTTGACTTTTTATACGTTAACTCAAAAAAGTACACACATTGCTATAAGTCTGAATTGATTTCTGAAAAATTGTAAACTAGATAAACTCATCTTAACAGAAAAAGTTTGAAAAATGTATTGTAATCACAAATATATGTTTTAAGGCATTACGTCTAGAAAAAATTGCATTTTTATGTACGTTGATTCAAGAAAATATGAAGGTAGGCAAATTTCACAATAGAAGAAGGATGAAAGACCATGCAACTAATCCAAATCCTAACAAATTTATATATCTTGAATCAAATAGAAAGACAAAGCCTTTTTTTGTTAAGTCCAAAGTTTATTATAACAAAAAAACGTAATTACAAGAATTAAAAAAAAGAAATAGAAAGACAAACCCAACACAAAAAGAAAGAGTTCATAAAAATGTTGACTTTTTATACGTTAACTCAAAAAAGTGTACACACTTTGTTATAAGTCTGAAATTAATTTTTGAAATTAAATTGTAAACTAGATAAACTCATCTTTAACAGTAAAAGTTTGAAAAATGTATTGTAATCACAGATAAGGCATTACGTCTAGTAAAAATTGCATTTTATGTACTTTGATTCAAGAAAATATGAAGGTAGGCAAATTTCACAATAGAAGAAGGATGAAAGACCAAGCAGAATTAATCTAATTCCTAACAAATTTCACCTATCTTGAATCACATAGAAAGACAAAGCCAACACAAAAATAAAGCGTTCATAAAAATGTTGAATTTTTTATACGTTAACTCAAAAAAGTGTACACACATTGCTATAAGTCTGAAATTGATTTCTGAAACTAAATTGTAAACTAGATAAACTCATCTTTAACAGAAAAGTTTGAAAAATGTATTGTAATCACAAATAATATGTTCTAAGGCATTACGTCTAGAAAAATTGCATTTTTATGTACGTTGATTCAAGAAAATATGAAGGTAGGCAAATTTCACAATAGAAGAAGGATGAAAGACCATGCAAACTAATCCAAGTCCTAACAAATTTATCTATCTTGAATCAAATAGAAAGACAAAGCCAACACAAAAGAAAGAGTTCATAAAAATGTTAAATTTTATATACGTTAACTAAAAAAAGTCTCACACTTCGCTATAAGTCGGAAATTCATTTCTGAGACATTTGTAAACTAGATAAACTCATCTATAACAGAAAAAGTTTTAAAAGAAGGATGAAAGACCAAGAAGAATTAATCTAATTCCTAACAATTTCACCTATATTGAATTAAATAAAGACAAAAAAACACAAAAATAAAGAGTTCATAAAATGTTGAATTTTTTATACGTTAACTCAAAAAAGTGTACACACTTCGCAATAAGTGAATTGATTTCTGAAACTAAATTTTAAACTAGATAAACTCATCTTTAACAGAAAAAGTTGAAAAATGTATTGTAATCACAAATAATATGTTCTACGGCATTACGTCTAGTAAAATTGCACTTCTATGTACTATGATTCAAGAAAATATGAAGGTAGGAAATTTCACAATAAAAGAAGGATGAAAGACCATGCAAACTAATCCAAATCCTAACAAATTTCATCTTTCTTGCATCAATAGAAAGACAATGCCAACACAAAAGAAAAAGTTCATAAAAATGTTAAATTTTATATACGTTAACTCAAAAATGTCTACACACTTCGTTATATGTCGGAAATTCATTTCTGAGACTAATCTGTGAAGAGAGAACTCATCTTTAAACAGAAAAAGTTTGAAAAGAAGGATGAAAGACTAAGCATATTAATCTAATTCCTATTTAATTTCACCTATCTTGAATCAATAGAAAGACAAAGCCAACACAAAAATAAAGAGTTAATAAAAATGTTGACTTTTTATACGTTAACTCAAAAAAGTATACACACTTCGTTATAAGTTTGAATTAATTTCTGAAATTAATTTGTAAAAACTAGATAAACTCATCTTTAACAGAAAAAGTTTGAAAAATGTATTGTAATCACAAATAAGGCATTACGTCTAGTAAAAATTGCAATTTTATGTACGTTGATTCAAGAAAATATGAAGGTAGGCAATTTCACAATAGAAGAAGGATGAAGACCATGCAAACTATCCAAATCTAACAAATTTCATCTATCTTGAATTAAATAGAAAGACAAAGCCAACACAAAAAGAAAGAGTTCATAAAAATGTTAAATTTTATATACATTATCTCAAAAAATTCTACACACTTCGTTATAAGTCGGAAATTCATTTCTGAGACTAATCTGTAAACTAGTAAACTCATCTTTAACATAAAAAGTTTGAAAAGAAGGATGAAATACCAAGCAGAATTAATCTAATTCCTAACAAATTTCACCTATCTTGAATCAAATAGAAAGACAAAGCAACACAAAAATAAAGAGTTCATAAAAATGTTGAATTTTTTATACGTTAACTCAAAAAGTGTACAACATTGCTATAAGTCTGAAATTGATTTCTGAAACTAAATTGTAAACTAGATAACCTCATCTTTAACAGAAAAAGTTTGAAAAATGTATTGTTATCACATAATATGTTCTAAGGCATTACGTCTAGTAAAAATTGCATTTTTATGTACGTTGATTCAAGAAAATATGAAGGTAGGCAAATTTCACAATAAGAAGAATGAAAGACCATGCAAACTAATCCAAGTCCTAACAATCTATCTATCTTGAATCAAATATAAAGACAAAGCCAACAAAAAAAGAAGAGTTCATAAAAATGTTAAATTTTATATACATTAATCTCAAAAAATTCTACACACTTCGTTATAAGTCGGAAATTCATTTCTGATAATAATTGTAAACTAGATAAACTCATCTTTAACAAAAAAGTTTGAAAGAAGGATGAAAGACCAAGAAGAATTAATCTAATTCCTAACAAAATTTCACCTATCTTGAATCAAATAGAAAGACAAGCCAACACAAAAATAAAGAGTTCATAAAATTTGAATTTTTTATACGTTAACTCAAAAAAGTGTACACTTCGCAATAAGTCTGAAATTGATTTCTGAAACTAAATTTAAACTAGATAAACTAATCTTTAACAGAAAAAGTTTGAAAAATGTATTTAATCACAAATAATATGTTCTAAGGCATTACGTCTAGTAAAAATTGCATTTCTATGTACGTTGATTCAAGAAATATGAAGGTAGGCAAATTTCACAAATAAAAGAGGATGAAAGACCATGCAAACTAATCCAAATCCTAACAAATTTCATCTTTCTTGCATCAAATAGAAAGACAAAGCCAAACAAAAAGAAAGAGTTCATAAAAATGTTAAATTTATATACGTAACTCAAAAATATACACACTTCGTTATAAGTCGGAAATTCATTCTGAGACTAATCAAATTAGATAAACTCATCTTAACAAAAAAAGTTTGAAAAGAAGGATGAAAGACCAAGCAGAATTAATCTAATTCCTAACAAATTTCACCTATCTTGAATCAAATAGAAAGACAAAGCCAACACAAAATAAAGCGTTCATAAAAATGTTGAATTTTTTATACGTTAACTCAAAAAAGTGTACACACATTGCTATAAGTCTGAAATTGATTTCTAAACTAAATTGAAACTAGATAAACTCATCTTTAACAGAAAAAGTTTGAAAAATGTATTATAATCACAAATAATATGTTTTAAGGCATTACGTCTAGAAAAAATTGCATTTTATGTACGTTGATTCAAGAAAATATGAAGGTAGGCAAATTTCACAATAGAAGAAGGATGAAAGACCATGCAAACTAATCCAAATCCTAACAAATTTATCTATCTTGAATCAAATAGAAAGACAGAGCCTTTTTTTTGTTAAGTCCAAAGTTTATTATAACAAAAAAACGTAACTACAAGAATTAAAAAAAAAAAGAAATAGAAAGACAAAGCCAACACAAAAGAAAGAGTTCATAAAAAGTTAAATTTTATATACGTTAAACTCAAAAAGTCTACACATTTCGCTATAAGTCGGAAATTCATTTCTGAGACTAATTTGTAAACTAGATAAACTCATCTTTAACAGAAAAATTTGAAAAGAAGGATGAAAGACCAAGCAAAATTAATCTAGTTCCTAACAAATTTCACCTAGATAAACTCATCTTTAACAGTAAAAGTTTGAAAAATGTATTGTAATCACAAATAAGGCATTACGTCTAGTAAAATTGCATTTTTATGTACTTTGATTCAAGAAAATATTGAAGGTAGGCAAATTTCACAATAAAGAAGGATGAAAGACCAAGCAGATTAATCTAATTCCTAACAAATTTCACCTATCTTGAATCACATAGAAAGACAAAGCCAACACAAAATAAGCGTTCATAAAAATGTTGAATTTTTTATACGTTAACTAAAAAAAGTGTACACACATTGCTATAAGTCTGAAATTGATTCTGAAACTAAATTGTAAACTAGATAAACTCATCTTTAACAGAAAAAGTTTGAAAAATGTATTGTAATCACAAATAATATGTTTTAAGGCATTCGTCTAGAAAAAATTGCATTTTGATGTACGTTGATTCAAGAAAATATGAAGGTAGGAAAATTTCACAATAGAAGAAGGATGAAAGACCATGCAAACTAATTCAAATCCTAAAAAATATCTCTATCTTGAATCAAATAGAAAGACAAAGCCTTTTTTGTTAAGTCCAAAGTTTATTATAACAAAAAAACGTAATTACAAGAATTAAAAAAAAGAAATAGAAAGACAAAGCCAACACACAAAAAGAAAGAGTTCATAAAAATGTTAAATTTTATATACGTTAACTCAAAAAAGTCTACACATTTCGCTATAAGTCGGAAATTCATTTCTGAGACTAATTGTAAACTAGATAAACTCATTTAACAGAAAAAGTTTGAAAGAAGGATGAAAGACCAAGCAAAATTAATCTAACTACCTACAAATTTCACCTATCTTGAATAAAATAGAAAAACAAAGGCAACACAAAAATAAAGAGTTCATAAAAATGTTGAATTTTTATACGTTAACTCAAAAAGTGTACACACTTCGTTATAAGTCTGAAATTGATTTCTGAAACTAAATTTTAAACTAGATAAACTCATCTTTAACAGAAAAAGTTTGAAAAAAATGTATTGTAATCACAAATAATATGTTCTAAGGCATTACGCCTAGTAAAAATTGCATTTCTATGTACGTTGATTCAAGAAAATATGAAGGTAGGAAAATTTCACAATAAAAGAAGGATGAAATACCATGCAAACTATTCCAAATCCTAACAAATTTCATCTTTCTTGCATAAAATAGGAAGACAAAGCCAACACAAAAAAGAAAGAGTTCATAAAATGTTAAATTTTATATACGTTAAAAAAATGTCTACACACTTCGTTATAAGTCGGAAATTCATTTCTGAGACTAATCTTTAAATTAGATAAACTCATATTTAACATAAAATGTTTGAAAAGAAGGATGAAAGACTAAGCAGAATTAATCTAATTCCTAACTAATTTCACTTATCTTGAATCAAATAGAAAGACAAAGCCAACACAAAAATAAAGAGTTCATAAAAATGTTGACTTTTTATACGTTAACTCAAAAAAGTGTACACACTTTGTTATAAGTCTGAAATTAATTTTTCAAATTAAATTGTAAACTAAATAAACTCATCTTTAACAGTAAAAGTTTGAAAAATGTATTGTAATCACAAATAAGGCATTACGTCTAGTAAAAATTGCATTTTTATGTACTTTGATTCAAGAAAATATGAAGGTAGGAAAATTTCACAATAGAAGAAGGATGAAAGACCATGCAAACTAATTCAAATCCTAACAAATTTCATCTATCTTGAATTAAATAGAAAGACAAAGCCAACACAAAAAGAAAGAGTTCATAAAAATGTTAAATTTTATATACATTAACTCAAAAAAGTCTACACACTTCGTTATAAGTCGGAAATTCATTTCTGAGACTAATCTGTAAACTAGATAAACTCATCTTTAACAGAAAAAGTTTGAAAAGAAGGATGAAAGAACATGCATAATTAATCTAATTCCTAAAAAATTTCACCTATCTTGAATCAAATAGAAAGACAAAGCCAACACAAAAATAAAGAGTTCATAAAAATGTTGAGTTTTTTTTACGTTAACTCAAAAAAGTGTACACACTTCGTTATAAGTCTGAAATTGATTTATGAAACTAAATTGTAAACTAGATAAACTCATCTTTAACAGAACAAGTATGAAAAATGTATTGTAATCACAAATAATATGTTCTAAGGCATTACGTCTAGTAAAAATTGCATTTCTATGTACGTTGATTCAGGAAAATATGAAGGTAGGAAAATTTCACAATAAAGAAGGATGAAAGACCATGCAAACTAATCCAAATCCTAACAAATTTATCTATCTTGAATCAATTAGAAAGACAGAGCCTTTTTTTTTGTTCAGTCCAAAGTTTATTATAACAAAAAAACGTAATTACAAGAATTAAAAAAAAAGAAATAGAAAGAAAAAGCCAACACAAAAAGAAAGAGTTCATAAAAATGTTAAATTTTATATACGTTAACTCAAAAAAGTCTACACATTTCACTATAAGTCGGAAATTCATTTCTGAGACTAATTTGTAAACTAGATAAACTCATCTTTAACAGAAAAAGTTTGAAAAGAAGGATGAAAGACCAAGCAAAATTAATCTAATTACTAACAAATTTCACCTATCTTGAATCAAATAGAAAGATAAAGGCAACACAAAAATAAAGAGTTCATAAAAATGTTGAATTTTTTATACGTTACCTCAAAAAAGTGTACACACTTCGTTATAAGTCTGAAATTGATTTCTGAAACTAAATTGTAAACTAGATAAACTCATCTTTAACAGAAAAGGTTTGAAAAATGTATTGTAATCACAAATAATATGTTCTAAGGCATTACGTCTAGTAAAAATTGCATTTCTATGTACGTTGATTCAAGAAAATATGAAGGTAGGAAAATTTCACAATAAAAGAAGGATGAAAGACCATGCAAACTATTCCAAATCCTAATAAATTTCATCTTTCTTGCATCAAATAGGAAGACAAAGCCAACACAAAAACAAAGAGTTCATAAAAATGTTAAATTTTATATACGTTAACTCAAAAATGTCTACACACTTCGTGATAAGTCGGAAATTCATTTCTGAGACTTATCTGTAAATTAGATAAACTCATCTTTAACATAAAAAGTTTGAAAAGAAGGATGAAAGACTAAGAAGAATTAATCTAATTCCTAATTAATTTCACCTATCTTGAATCAAATAGAAAGACAAAGCCAACACAAAAATAAAGAGTTCATAAAAATGTTGACTTTTTATACGTTCACTCAAAAAAGTGTACACACTTCGCAATAAGTCTGAAATTGATTTCTGAAACTAAATTTTAAACTAGATAAACTCATCTTTAACAGAAAAAGTTTGAAAAATGTTGTAATCACAAATAATATGTTCTAAGGCATTACGTCTAGTAAAAATTGCATTTCTATGTACTATGATTCAAGAAAATATGAAGGTAGGAAAATTTCACAATAAAAGAAGGATGAAAGACCATGCAAACTAATCCAAATCCTAACAAATTTCATCTTTCTTGCATCAAATAGAAAGACAATGCCAACACAAAAAGAAAAAGTTCAAAATGTTGACTTTTTATACGTTAACTCAAAAAAGTGTACACACATTGCTATAAGTCTGAAATTGATTTCTGAAACTAAATTGTAAACTAGATAAACTCATCTTTAACAGAAAAAGTTTGAAAAATGTATTGTAATCACAAATAATATGTTTTAAGGCATTACGTCTAGAAAAAATTGCATTTTTATGTACGTTGATTCAAGAAAATATGAAGGTAGGCAAATTTCACAATAGAAGAAGGATGAAAGACCATGCAAACTAATCCAAATCCTAACAAATTTATATATCTTGAATCAAATAGAAAGACAAAGCCTTTTTTTTTGTTAAGTCCAAAGTTTATTATAACAAAAAAACGTAATTACAAGAATTAAAAAAAAAGAAATAGAAAGACAAACCCAACACAAAAAGAAAGAGTTCATAAAAATGTTGACTTTTTATACGTTAACTCAAAAAAGTGTACACACTTTGTTATAAGTCTGAAATTAATTTTTGAAATTAAATTGTAAACTAGATAAACTCATCTTTAACAGTAAAAGTTTGAAAAATGTATTGTAATCACAGATAAGGCATTACGTCTAGTAAAAATTGCATTTTTATGTACTTTGATTCAAGAAAATATGAAGGTAGGCAAATTTCACAATAGAAGAAGGATGAAAGACCAAGCAGAATTAATCTAATTCCTAACAAATTTCACCTATCTTGAATCACATAGAAAGACAAAGCCAACACAAAAATAAAGCGTTCATAAAAATGTTGAATTTTTTATACGTTAACTCAAAAAAGTGTACACACATTGCTATAAGTCTGAAATTGATTTCTGAAACTAAATTGTAAACTAGATAAACTCATCTTTAACAGAAAAAGTTTGAAAAATGTATTGTAATCACAAATAATATGTTCTAAGGCATTACGTCTAGAAAAAATTGCATTTTTATGTACGTTGATTCAAGAAAATATGAAGGTAGGCAAATTTCACAATAGAAGAAGGATGAAAGACCATGCAAACTAATCCAAGTCCTAACAAATTTATCTATCTTGAATCAAATAGAAAGACAAAGCCAACACAAAAAGAAAGAGTTCATAAAAATGTTAAATTTTATATACGTTAACTAAAAAAAGTCTACACACTTCGCTATAAGTCGGAAATTCATTTCTGAGACTAATTTGTAAACTAGATAAACTCATCTATAACAGAAAAAGTTTTAAAAGAAGGATGAAAGACCAAGAAGAATTAATCTAATTCCTAACAAATTTCACCTATCTTGAATTAAATAGAAAGACAAAAACAACACAAAAATAAAGAGTTCATAAAAATGTTGAATTTTTATACGTTAACTCAAAAAAGTGTACACACTTCGCAATAAGTCTGAAATTGATTTCTGAAACTAAATTTTAAACTAGATAAACTCATCTTTAACAGAAAAAGTTTGAAAAATGTATTGTAATCACAAATAATATATTCTACGGCATTATGTCTAGTAAAAATTGCATTTCTATGTACTATGATTCAAGAAAATATGAAGGTAGGAAAATTTCACAATAAAAGAAGGATGAAAGACCATGCAAACTAATCCAAATCCTAACAAATTTCATCTTTCTTGCATCAAATAGAAAGACAATGCCAACACAAAAAGAAAAAGTTCATAAAAATGTTAAATTTTATATACGTTAACTCAAAAATGTCTACACACTTCGTTATAAGTCGGAAATTCATTTCTGAGACTAATCTGTGAATTAGATAAACTCATCTTTAACAGAAAAAGTTTGAAAAGAAGGATGAAAGACTAAGCATAATTAATCTAATTCCTATTTAATTTCACCTATCTTGAATCAAATAGAAAGACAAAGCCAACACAAAAATAAAGAGTTCATAAAAATGTTGAATTTTTTATACGTTAACTTAAAAAAGTGTACACACATTGCTATAAGTCTGAAATTGATTTCTGAAACTAAATTGTAAACTAGATAAACTCATCTTTAACAGAAAAAGTTTGAAAAATGTATTGTTATCACAAATAATATGTTCTAAGGCATTACGTCTAGTAAAAATTGCATTTTTATGTACGTTGATTCAAGAAAATATGAAGGTAGGCAAATTTCACAATAGAAGAAGAATGAAAGACCATGCAAACTAATCCAAGTCCTAACAAATATATCTATCTTGAATCAAATATAAAGACAAAGCCAACAAAAAAAGAAAGAGTTCATAAAAATGTTAAATTTTTTATACGTTAACTAAAAAAAGTCTACACACTTCGCTATAAGTCGGAAATTCATTTCTGATAATAATTTGTAAACTAGATAAACTCATCTTTAACAGAAAAAGTTTGAAAATAAGGATGAAAGACCAAGAAGAATTAATCTAATTCCTAACAAATTTCACCTATCTTGAATCAAATAGAAAGACAAAGCCAACACAAAAATAAAGAGTTCATAAAAATTTTGAATTTTTTATACGTTAACTCAAAAAAGTGTACACACTTCGCAATAAGTCTGAAATTGATTTCTGAAACTAAATTTTAAACTAGATAAACTAATCTTTAACAGAAAAAGTTTGAAAAATGTATTTTAATCACAAATAATATGTTCTAAGGCATTACGTCTAGTAAAAATTGCATTTCTATGTACTATGATTCAAGAAAATATGAAGGTAGGCAAATTTCACAATAAAAGATGGATGAAAGACCATGCAAACTAATCCAAATCCTAACAAATTTCATCTTTCTTGCATCAAATAGAAAGACAAAGCCAACACAAAAAGAAAGAGTTCATAAAAATGTTAAATTTTATATACGTAACTCAAAAATGTCTACACACTTCGTTATAAGTCGGAAATTCATTTCTGAGACTAATCTTTAAATTAGATAAACTCATCTTAAACAAAAAAAGTTTGAAAAGAAGGATGAAAGACCAAGCAGAATTAATCTAATTCCTAACAAATTTCACCTATCTTGAATCAAATAGAAATACAAAGCCAACACAAAAATAAAGAGTTCATAAAAATGTTGACTTTTCATATGTTAACTCAAAAAAGTGTACATACTTCGTTATAAGTCTGAAATTAATTTCTGAAATTAAATTGTAAACTAGATAAACTCATCTTTAACAGAAAAAGTTTGAAAAATGTTTTGTAATCACAAATAAGGCATTACGTCTAGTAAAAATTGCAATTTTATGTACGTTGATTCAAGAAAATATGAAGGTAGGCAAATTTCACAATAGAAGAAGGATGAAAGACCATGCAAACTAATCCAAATCCTAACAAATTTCATCTATCTTGAATTAAATAGAAAGACAAAGCCAACACAAAAAGAAAGAGTTCATAAAAATGTTAAATTTTATATACATTAACTCAAAAAAGTCTACACACTTCGTTATAAGTCGGAAATTCATTTCTGAGACTAATCTGTAAACTAGATAAACTCATCTTTAACAAAAAAAGTTTGAAAAGAAGGATGAAAGACCAAGCAGAATTAATCTAATTCCTAACAAATTTCACCTATCTTGAATCAAATAAAAAGACAAAGCCAACACAAAAATAAAGAGTTCATAAAAATGTTGAATTTTTATACGCTAACTCAAAAAAGTGTACACACTTCGTTATAAGTCTGAAATTGATTTCTGAAACTAAGTTGAAAACTAGATAAACTCACCTTTAACTGAAAAAGTTTGAAAAATATATTGTAATCACAAATAATATGTTCTAAGGCATTACGTCTAGTAAAAATTGCATTTCTATGTACGTTGATTCAAGAAAATATGAAGGAAGTCAAATTTCACAATAGAAGAAGGTTGAAAGACCAAGCAGAACTAATCCAAATCCTAACAAAATTCATCTATTTGAATCAAATTAAAAGACAGAGCCAATACAAAAATAAAGAGTTCATAAAAATGTTGAACTTTTTATATGTTAACTCAAAAAAGTCTACACTCTTCGTTATAAGTCGGAAGTTGATTTTTGAGACTAAATTGTAAACTAGATAAACTCATCTTTAACAGAAAAAGTTTGAAAAAGGTATTTTAATCACAAATTATATGTTCTACGGAATTACGTCTAGTAAAAATTTCATCTCTATGTACGTTGATTCAAGAAAATATGAAGGAAGTCAAATTCCACAATAGAAGAAGGTTGAAAGACCAAGCAGAACTAATCCAAATCCTAACAAACTTCATCTATCTTGAATCAGATAGAAAAACAAAGTCAATACAAAAATAAAGAGTTCATAAATATGTTGAATTTTATATATGTTAACTCAAAATAGTCTACACACTTCGTTATAAGTCGGAAGTTGATTTCTGAGGCTAAATTTTAAACTAGATAAATTCATCTTTAATCGAAAAAGTTTGAAAAATATATTATAATTACAATTATATGTTCTAAGGTAATGCCTCTAATAAAAATTTCATTTCTATGTACGCTGATTCAAATAAATATCAAGGAAGTCAAATTTCACAATAGAAGAAGGATGAAGGACCAAGAAGTACTAATCCAAATCCTAACAAACTTCATATATTTGAATCAAATTGAAAGACAAAGCCAATACAAAAATAAAGAGTTCATAAAAATGTTGAATTTTTTATACGTTAACTCAAAAAAGTCTACAAACTTCGGTATAAGTAGAAAATTGATTTCTGAGACTAAATTGTAAACTAGATAAACTCATCTTTAACAAAAAAAGTTTGAAAGATGTATTCTAATCACAAATTATATGTTCTAGGAAATTACGTCTAGTAAAAATTGCATTTCTATGTATGTTGACTCAAGAAAATATGAAGGAAGTCAAATTTCACAATAGAAGAAGGATGAAAGACCATGGAGAACTAATCCAATTCCTAACAAATTTCATCTATCTTGAATCAAATAGAAACACAGAGCCAATACAAAAATAAAGAATTTATAAAAATGTTAGATTTTTATACGTTAAGTCAAAAAAGTCTACACTCTTCGTTATAAGCCGGAAGTTGATTTCTGAGACTCAATTGCAAACTAGATAAACTCATCTTTAACCGAAAATGTTTGAAAAATGTATTGTATTCACAATTAATATTATATAAGGCATTACGTCCGGTAAAAATTGCATTTCTATGTACGTTGATTCTAGAAAATATGAAGGAAGTCAAATTTCACAATATAAGAAGGATGAAAAACCAGCCAGAACCATTCCAAATTCTAACAAATTTCATCTATTTGAATGAAATTGAAAGATAATGCCAATACAAAAATAAAGAGTTAATAAAAATGTTGAATTTTGTATACGTTAACTCAAAAAAGTCTAGAAATTTCGGTTTAAGTCGCAAATTGATATTTGAGACTAAATTGTAAACTAGATAAACTCATCATTAACAGAAAAAGTTTGAAAAATGTATTTTAATCACAAATTATATGTTCTAAGGAACTACGTCTAGAAAAATTGCATTTTCATGTATGTTAATTCAAGAAAATATGAAGGAAGCCAAATTTCAAAATAGAAGAAGGATGAAAGACCTGCCAGAACTAATCCAAATTGTAACAAATTTCATCGATTTGAATCAAATTGAAAGACAAAGCCAATACAAAAATAAAGAGTTCATAAAAATGTTGAATTTTTTATACGTTAACTCAAAAAAGTCTACACTCTTCGTTATAAGTCGGAAGTTGATTTCTGAGACTAAATTGTAAACTAGATAAACTCAAATTCAACAGAAAAAGTTTGAAAAATGTATTGTAATCACAAATAATATGTTCTAAGGCAATATGTCTAGTAAAAATTGCATTTCTATGTACGTTAATTCAAGAAAATATGAAGGAAGTCAAATTTCACAATAGAAGAAGGTTGAAAGACCAAGCAGAACTAATCCAAATCCTAAAAAATTTCGTGTATCTTGAATCAGATAGAAAGACAAAGCCAATACAAAAATAAAGAGTTCATAAATATGTTGAATTTTATATATGTTAACTCAAAATAGTCTACACACTTCGTTATAAGTCGGAAGTTGATTTCTGAGACTTAATTTTAAACTAGACAAATCCATCTTTAATCGAAAAAGTTTGAAAAATATATTGTAATTACAATAAATATGTTCTAAGGTAATACCTCTAATAAAAATTTCATTTCCATGTACGTTGACTCAATAAAATATCAAGGAAGTAAAATTTCACTATAGAAGAAGGATGAAGGACCAAGAAGTACTAATCCAAATCCTAACAAACTTCATCTATTTGAATCAAATTGAAAGACAAAGCCAATACAAAAATAAAGAGTTCATAAAAATGTTGAATTTTTTATACGTTAACTCAAAAAAGTCTACAAACTTCGGTATAAGTCGAAAATTGATTTCCGAGACTAAACTGTAAACTAGATAAACTCATCTTTAACAGAAAAAGTTTGAAAAATGTATTCTAATCACAAATCATATGTTCTAAAGAATTACGTCTAGTAAAAATTGCATTTCTATGTACGTTGATTCAAGAAAATATGAAGGAAGTCAAATTTCACAATAGAAGAAGGATGATAGACCATGGAGAACTAATCCAAATCCTAACAAATTTCATCTATCTTGAATCAAATAGAAAGACAAAGCCAATACAAAAATAAAGAGTTCATAATAATGTGGAATTTTTTATACGTTAACTCAAAAAAGTCTACAAACTTCGGTATAAGTCGAAAATTGATTTCTGAGACTAAATTGTAAACTAGATAAACTCATCTTTAACAAAAAAAGTTTTAAAAATGTATTCTAATCACAAATTATATGTTCTAAGAAATTACGTCTAGTAAAAATTGCATTTCTATGTATGTTGACTCAAGAAAATATGAAGGAAGTCAAATTTCACAATAGAAGAAGGATGAAAGACCATGAAGAACTAATCCAATTCCTAACAAATTTCATCTATCTTGAATCAAATAGAAACACAAAGCGAATACAAAAATAAAGAATTTATAAAAATGTTAGATTTTTTATACGTTAAGTCAAAAAAGTCTACACTCTTCGTTATAAGCCGGAAGTTGATTTCTGAGACTAAATTGTAAACTAGATAAACTCATCTTTAACAGAAAAAGTTTGAAAAATGTATTGTATTCACAATAAATATGTTCTAAGGCATTACGTCTAGTAAAAATTGCATTTCTATGTACGTTGATTCAAGAAAATATGAAGGAAGTCAAATTTCACAATATAAGAAGGATGAAAGACCAGCCAGAACTAATCTAAATTCTAACAAATTTCATCTATTTGAATCAAATTGAAAGACAAAGCCAATACAAAAATAAAGAGTTCATAAAAATGTTGAATTTTTTATACGTTAACTCAAAAAAGTCTACAAACTTCGTTATAAGTCGGAAATTGATTTCTGAGACTAAATTGTAAACTAGATAAACTCATCTTTAACAGAAAAAGTTTGAAAAAGGTATTTTAATCACAAATTATATGTTCTAAGGAATTACGTCTAGAAAAATTGCATTTCTATGTATGTTAATTCAAGAAAATATGAAGGAAGCCAAATTTCACAATAGAAGAAGGATCAAAGACCAGCCAGAACTAATCTAAATTGTAACAAACTTCATCCATTTGAATCAAATTGAAAGACAAAGCCAATACAAAAATAAAGAGTTCATAATAATGTGGAATTTTTTATACGTTAACTCAAAAAAGTCTACACTCTTCGTTATAAGTCGGAAGTTGATTTCTGAGACTAAATTGTAAACTAGATAAACTCAAATTTAAAAGAAAAAGTTTGAAAAATGTATTGTAATCACAATTAATATGTTCTAAGGCAATACGTCTAGTAAAAATTTCATTTCTATGTACGTTGATTCAAGAAAATATGAAGGAAGTCAAATTTCACAATAGAAGAAGGTTGAAAGACCAAGCAGAACTAATCCAAATCCTAACAAATTTCATCTATCTTGAATCAGATAGAAAGACAAAGCCAATACAAAAATAAAGAGTTCATAAATATGTTGAATTTTATATATGTTAACTCAAAATAGTCTACACACTTCGTTATAAGTCGGAAGTTGATTTCTGGGACTAAATTTTAAACTAGATAAATTCATCTTTAATCGAAAAAG
This sequence comes from Papaver somniferum, assembly GCF_003573695.1. Lineage (NCBI taxonomy): Eukaryota > Viridiplantae > Streptophyta > Magnoliopsida > Ranunculales > Papaveraceae > Papaver > Papaver somniferum. Next base: position 106,571,442 of record NC_039358.1, read on the forward strand.
TTTGAAAAATATATTGTAATTACAATTAATATGTTCTAAGGTAATACCTCTAATAAAAATTTCATTTCTATGTACGTTGATTCAAGAAAATATCAAGGAAGTCAAATTTCACAATAGAAGAAGGATGAAGGACCAAGAAGTACTAATCCAAATCCTAACAAACTTCATCTATTTGAATCAAATTGAAAGACAAAGCCAATACAAAAATTAAGAGTTCATAAAAATATTGAATTTTTTATACGTTAACTCAAAAAGGTATACAAACTTCGGTATAAGTCGAAAATTGATTTCTGAGACTAAATTGTAAACTAGAAAAACTCATCTTTAACAGAAAAAGTTTGAAAAATGTATTATAATCACAAATTATATGTTCTAAGGAATTACATCTAGTAAAAATTGCATTTCTATGTACGTTGATTTAAGAAAATATGAAGGAAGTCAAATTTCACAATAGAAGAAGGATGAAAGACCATAAAGAACTAATCCAAATCCTAACAAATTTCATCTATATTGAATCAAATAGAAAGACAAAGCCAATAGAATAATAAAGAATTCATAAAAATGTTAGATTTTTTATACGTTAAGTCAAAAAAGTCTACAATCTTCGTTATAAGCCGGAAGTTGATTTCTGAGACTAAATTGTAAACTATATAAACTCATCCTTAACAGAAAATGTTTGAAAAATTTATTGTATTCATAATAAATATGTTCTAAGGCATTACGTCTAGTAAAAATTGCATTTCTATGTACGTTGATTCAAGAAAATATGAAGGAAGTCAAATTTCACAATATAAGAAGGATGAAAGACCAGCCAGAACTAATCCAAATTCTAACAAATTTCATCTATTTGAATCAAATTGAAAGACAAAGCCAATACAAAAATAAAGAGTTCATAAAAATGTTGAATTTTTTATACGTTAACTCAAAATAGTCTACACACTTCGTTATAAGTCGGAAGTTGATTTCTGAGACTATATTTTAAACTAGATAAATTCATCTTTAATCGAAAAAGTTTGAAAAATATATTGTAATTACAATTAATATGTTCTAAGGTAATACCCCTAATAAAAATTTCATTTCTATGTACGTTGATTCAAGAAAATATCAAGGAAGTCAAACAATAAAAGAAGGATCAAGGACCAAGAAGTACTAATCCAAATCCTAACAAACTTCATCTATTTGAATCAAATTGAAAGACAAAGCCAATACAAAAATAAAGAGTTCATAAAAATGTTAAATTTTTTATACGTTAACTCAAAAAAGTCTAGACTCTTCGTTATAAAGCGGAAGTTGATTTCTGAGACTAAATTGTAAACTGGATAAACTCATCTTTAACAGAAAAAGTTTGAAAAATGTATTGTCATTACAATTAATATGTTCTAAGGCAGTACGTCTAGTAAAAATTGCATTTCTATGTACGTTGATTCATGAATATATGAAGGAAGTCAAATTTCACTATAGAAAAAGGACGAAAGACCAAGCAGAACTAATCCAAATCCTAAAAAATTTCATCTGTCTTGAACCAAATAGAAAGACAAAACAACACAAAAAGAAAGTGTTCATAAAAATGTTGAATTTCATATACGTTAACTCAAAAAGTCTACACACTTTGTTATAAGTCGGAAATTGGTTTCGGAGACTAAATTGTAAACTAGATAAACTCCTCTTTAACAGAAAAAGTTTGAAAAATGTATTGTAATTACAATTAATATGTTCTAAGGCAATACGTCTAGTAAAAATTGCATTTCTATGTACGTTGATTCAAGAAAATATGAAGAAAGTCAAATTTCACAACAGAAGATAGATGAAAGATCATGCAGATCTAATCCAAATCCTAACAAATTTCATCTATCTTGAATCAAATATAAATACAAAGCCAACATAAAAAGAAAGAGTTCATAAAAATGTTGAATTTTATATACGTTAACTCAAAAAAGTCTACACACTTCGTTGTACATCTGAAATGGATTTCTGAGACTAAATTGTAAACTAGATAAACTCATCTTTAACAGAAAAAGTTTGAAAAATGTATTGTAGTTACAATTAATATGCTCTAAGGCAATACGTCGAGTAGAAATTGCATTTCTATGTACGTTGATTCAAGAAAATATGAAGTCAAATTTCAAAATAGAAGAAGGATGAAAGACCATGCAGAACTAATCCAAATCCTAACAAATTTCATCTATCTTGAATCAAATAGAAAGACTAAGCCAACACAAGAAGAAAGAGTTCATAAAAATGTTGAATTTTATATACGTTAACTCAAAAAAGTCTACACATTTCGTTGTAAGTCGGAAATTGATTTCTGAGACTAAATTGTAAACTAGATAAACTCATTTTAACAGAAAAAGTTTGAAAAATGTATTGTAATTACAATTAATATGTTCTAAGGAAATACGTCTAATAAAAATTGCATTTCTATGTACGTTAATTCAAGAAAATATGAAGGAAGCCAAATTTCACAATAGAAGAAGGATGAAAAACCAGCCAGAACTAATCCAAATTGTAACAAATTTCATCTATTTGAATCAAATTGAAAGAAAAAGCCAATACAAAAATAAAGAGTTCATAAAATTGTTGAATTTAATATACGTTAACTCAAAAAAGTCTACACACTTTGTTATACATCTGAAATTGATTTTTGAAACTAAATTGTAAACTGGATAAACTCATCTTTAACAGAAAAAGTTTGAAAAATGTATTGTCATTACAATTAATATGTTCTAAGGCAGTACGTCTAGTAAAAATTGCATTTCTATGTACGTTGATTCATGAATATATGAAGGAAGTCAAATTTCACTATAGAAAAAGGACGAAAGACCAAGCAGAACTAATCCAAATCCTAAAAAATTTCATCTGTCTTGAACCAAATAGAAAGACAAAACAACACAAAAAGAAAGTGTTCATAAAAATGTTGAATTTTATATACGTTAACTCAAAAAGTCTACACACTTTGTTATAAGTCGGAAATTGGTTTCGAGACTAAATTGTAAACTAGATAAACTCCTCTTTAACAGAAAAAGTTTGAAAAATGTATTGTAATTACAATTAATATGTTCTAAGGCAATACGTCTAGTAAAAATTGCATTTCTATGTACGTTGATTCAAGAAAATATGAAGGAAGTCAAATTTCACCATAGAAGAAGGATGAAAGACCAAGAAAAACTAATCCAACCTAAAAATTCATCTATCTTGAATCAAATAGAAAGACAAAGCCAACACAAAAAGAAAGAGGTCATAAAAATGTTGAATTTTATTTATGTTGACTCAAAAAAGTCTACACGCTTCGTTATACGTCTGAAATTGATTTCTGAAACTAAATTGTAACCTAGATAAACTCATCTTTAACAGAAAAATTTTGAAAAATGTATTGTAATCACAAATAATATGTTCTAAGGCATTCCGTCTAGTTAAAATTCCATTTCTATGTACGTTGATTCAAGAAAATATGAAGGAAGTCAAATTTCACAATATAAGAAGGATGAAAAGCCAGCCAAAACTAATCCAAATTCTAACAAACTTCATCTATTTGAATCAAATTGAAAGACAAAGCCAATACAAAAATAAAGAGTTCATAAAATTGTGATTTTTTTATACGTTAACTCAAAAAAGTCTATACTCTTCGTTATAAGTCGGAAGTTGATTTCTGAGACTAAATTATAAACTAGATAAACTCATGTTTAAAAGAAAAAGTTTGAAAAATATATTATAATCACAAATAATATGTTCTAAGGCATTCCGTCTAGTAAAAATTGCATTTCTATGTACGTTGATTCAAGAAAATATGAAGGAAGTCAAATTTCACAATATAAGAAGGATGAAAGACCAGCCAGAACTAATCCAAATCCTAAAAGATTTCATCTATCTTGAATCAAATAGAAAGACAAAGCCAACAAAAAAGAAAGAGTTCATAAAAATGTTAATTTTATATACGTTAACTCAAAAAAGTCTACACACTTCGTTATAAGTCGGAAATTTATTTCTGAGACTAATCTGTAAACTAGATAAACTCATCTTTAACAAAAAAAAGTTTTAAAAGAAGGGTGAAAGACAAAGAAGAATTAATCTAATTCCTAACAAATTTCACCTATCTTGAATCAAATAGAAAGACAAAGCCAACACAAAAATAAAGAGTTCATAAAATGTTGAATTTTTTATACGTTAACTCAAAAAGTGTACACACTTCGTTATAAGTCTGAAATGGATTTCTGAAACTAAATTGTAAACTAGATAAACTCATCTTTAACTTAAAAAGTTTGAAAAATGTATTGTAATCACAAATAATATGTTCTAAGGCATTCTGTCTAGTTAAAATTGCATTTCTATGTACGTTGATTCAAGAAAATATGAAGGAAGTAAATTTCACAATATAAGAAGGATGAAAGGCCAGCCAGAACTAATCCAAATTGTAACAAACTTCATCTATTTGAATCAAATTGAAAGACAAAGCCAATACAAAAATAAAGAGATCATAAAAATGTGAATTTTTTATACGTTAACTCAAAAAAGTCTACACTCTTCGTTAAAGTCGGAAGTTGATTTCTGAGACTAAATTGTAACTATAAACTCATGTTTAAAAGAAAAAGTTTGAAAATATATTATAATCACAAATAATGTTCTAAGGCATTCCGTCTAGTAAAAATTGCATTTCTATGTACGTTGATTCAAGAAAATATGAAGGAAGTCAAATTTCACAATATAAGAAGGATGAAAGACCAGCCAGAACTAATCCAAATCCTAACAAATTTCATCTATCTTGAATCAAATAAAAGACAAAGCCAACAAAAAAAAGAAAGAGTTCATAAAAATGTTAAATTTTATATACGTTAACTCAAGAAAGTCTACACACTTCGTTATAAGTCGGAAATTCATTTATGAGACTAATCTGTAAACTAGATAAACTCATCTTTAACAGAAAAAGTTTTAAAAGAAGGGTGAAAGACCAAGCAGAATTAATCTAATTCCTAACAAATTTCACCTATCTTGAATCAAATAGAAAGACCAAGCCAACACAAAATAAAGAGTTCATAAAAATGTTGAATTTTTTTACGTTAACTCAAAAAGTGTACACACTTCGTTATAAGTCTGAAATGGATTTCTGAGCCTAAATTGTAAACTAGATAAACTCATCTTTAACTGAAAAGGTTTGAAAAATATATTGTAATCACAAATAATATGTTCTAAGGCATTACGTCTAGTAAAAATTGCATTTCTATGTACGTTGATTCAAGAAAATTTCAGAATAGAAGAAGGATGAAAGACCAAGAAGAACTAATCCAAATCCTAACAAATTTCATCTATCTTGAATCAATAGAAAGACAAAGCCAACACAAAAAGAAAGAGTTCATAAAAATGTTGATTTTATATACGTTAACTCAAAAAAGTCTACACTTCGTTATACATCTGAAATTGATTTCTGAGACTAAAGTGTAAACTAGATAAACTCATCTTTAACAGAAAAGTTTGAAAAATGTATTGTAATTACAATTAATATGTTCTAAGGCAATACGTCTAGTAAAAATTGCATTTCTATGTACGTTGATTCAAGAAAATATGAAGAAAGTCAAATTTCACAATAGAAGAAAGATGAAAGACCATGCAGAACTAATCAAAATCCTAATAAATTTCATCTATCTTGAATCAAATAGAAAGACAAAGCCAACATAAAAAGAAAGAGTTCATTAAAATGTTTAACTTTATATACGTTGACTCAAAACAGTCTACACATTTCGTTATAATTCGGAAATTGATTTCTGAGACTAAATTGTAAACTAGATAAACTCATCTTTAACAGAAAAAGTTTGAAAAATGTATTGTAATTACAATTAATATGTTCTAAGGCAATACGTCTAGTAAAAATTGCATTTCTATGTACGTTGATTCAAAATATGAAGGAAGTTAAATTTCACCATAGAAGAAGGATGAAAGACCAAGAAAAACTAATCCAAGACCTAAAAAATTTCATCTATCTTGAATCAAATAGAAAGACAAAGCCAACACAAAAAGAAAGAGGTCATAAAAATGTTGAATTTTATTTATGTTGACTCAAAAAAGTCTACACGCTTCGTTATACGTCTGAAATTGATTTCTGAAACTAAATTGTAACCTAGATAAACTCATCTTTAACAGAAAAATTTGAAAAATGTATTGTAATCACAAATAATATGTTCTAAGGCATTCGTCTAGTTAAAATTCCATTTCTATGTACGTTGATTCAAGAAAATATGAAGGAAGTCAAATTTCACAATAAGAAGGATGAAAGCCAGCCAAAACTAATCCAAATTCTAACAAACTTCATCTATTTGAATCAAATTGAAAGACAAAGCCAATACAAAATAAAGAGTTCATAAAATTGTGATTTTTTATACGTTAACTCAAAAAAGTCTATACTCTTCGTTATAAGTCGGAAGTTGATTTCTGAGACTAAATTATAAACTAGATAAACTCATGTTTAAAAAAAAGTTTGAAAAATATTATAATCACAAATAATATGTTCTAAGGCATTCCGTCTAGTAAAAATTGCATTTCTATGTACGTTGATTCAAGAAAATATGAAGGAAGTCAAATTTCACAATATAAGAAGGATGAAAGACCAGCCGAACTAATCCAAATCCTAAAAGATTTCATCTATCTTGAATCAAATAGAAAGACAAAGCCAACAAAAAGAAAGAGTTCATAAAAATGTTAATTTTATATACGTTAACTCAAAAAAGTCTACACACTTCGTTATAAGTCGGAAATTTATTTCTGAGACTAATCTGTAAACTAGATAAACTCATCTTTAACAAAAAAATTTTAAAAGAAGGGTGAAAGACAAAGAAGAATTAATCTAATCCTAACAAATTTCACCTATCTTGAATCAAATAGAAAGACAAAGCCAACACAAAAAAAGAGTTCATAAAAATGTTGAATTTTTTATACGTTAACTCAAAAAAGTGTACACACTTCGTTATAAGTCTGAAATGATTTCTGAACTAAATTGTAAACTAGATAAACTCATCTTTAACTGAAAAAGTTTGAAAAATGTATTGTAATCACAATAATATGTTCTAAGGCATTCGTCTAGTTAAAATTGCATTTCTATGTACGTTGATTCAAGAAAATATGAAGGAAGTTAAATTTCACAATAAGAAGGATAAAAGGCCAGCCAGAACTAATCCAAATTAACAAACTTCATCTATTTGAATCAAATTGAAAGACAAAGCCAATACAAAATAAGAGATCATAAAAATGTTGAATTTTTTATACGTTAACTCAAAAAAGTCTACACTCTTCGTTATAAGTCGGAAGTTGATTTCTGAGACTAAATTGTAAACTAGATAAACTCATGTTTAAAAGAAAAAGTTTGAAAAATATTATAATCACAATAATGTTCTAAGGCATTCCGTCTAGTAAAAATTGCATTTCTATGTACGTTGATTCAAGAAAATATGAAGGAAATCAAATTTCACAATAGAAGAAGGATGAAAGACCAGCCAGAACTAATCCAAATCCTAACAAATTTCATCTATCTTGAATCAAATAAAGACAAAGCCAACAAAAAAAGAAAGAGTTCATAAAAATGTTAATTTTATATACGTTAACTCAAAAAGTCTACACACTTCGTTATAAGTCGGAAATTCATTTCTGAGACTAATTGTAAACTAGATAAACTCATCTTTAACAGAAAAAGTTTTAAAAGAAGGTTGAAAGACCAAGCAAATTAATCTAATTCCTAACAAATTTCACCTATCTTGAATCAAATAGAAAGACCAAGCCAACACAAAATAAAGAGTTCATAAAAATGTTGAATTTTTTATACGTTAACTCAAAAAAGTGTACACACTTCGTTATAAGTCTGAAATGGATTTCTGAGCTAAATTGTAAACTAGATAAACTCATCTTTAACTGAAAAGTTTGAAAATATATTGTAATCACAAATAATATGTTCTAAGGCATTACGTCTAGTAAAATTGCATTTCTATGTACGTTGATTCAAGAAAATTTCAGAATTAAGAAGGATGAAAGACCAAGAAGAACTAATCCAAATCCTAACAAATTTCATCTATCTTGAATCAAATAGAAAGACAAAGCCAACACAAAAAGAAAGAGTTCATAAAAATGTTGATTTTATATACGTTAACTCAAAAAGTCTACACACTTCGTTATACATCTGAAATTGATTTCTGAGACTAAATTGTAAACTAGATAAACTCATCTTTAACAGAAAAAGTTTGAAAAATGTATTGTAATTACAATTAATATGTTCTAAGGCAATACGTCTAGTAAAAATTGCATTTCTATGTACGTTGATTCAAGAAAATATGAAGAAGTCAAATTTCACAATAGAAGAAGATGAAAGACCATGCAGAACTAATCAAATCCTAAAATTTCATCTATCTTGAATCAAATAGAAAGACAAAGCCAACATAAAAAGAAAGAGTTCATAAAATGTTGAATTTATACGTTACTCAAAAAGTCTACACATTTCGTTATAATCGGAAATTGATTTCTGAGACTAAATTGTAAACTAGATAAACTCATCTTTAACAGAAAAAGTTTGAAAAATGTATTGTAATTACAATTAATATGTTCTAAGGCAATACGTCTAGTAAAAATTGCATTTCTATGTACGTTGATTCAAAATATGAAGGAAGTTAAATTTCACAATAGAAGAAGGATGAAAGACCATGCAAACTAATCCAAATCCTAACAAATTTCATCTATCTTGAATCAAATAGAAAGACAAAGCCGCACAAAAAGAAAGAGTTCATAAAAATGTTGAATTTTTATACGTTAACTCAAAAAGTCTACACTCTTCGTTATAATCTGAAATGATTTCTGAAATAAATTGTAAACTAGATAAACTCATCTTTAACAGAAAAAGTTTGAAAAATATATTGTAATCACAATAATATGTTCTAAGGCATACGTCTAGTAAAAATTGCATTTCTATGTACGTTGATTCAAGAAAATATGAAGGAAGTCAAATTTCACCATAGAAGAAGGATGAAAGACCAAGAAACTAATCCAATCCTAAAAATTTCATCTATCTTGAATCAAATAGAAAGACAAAGCCAACACAAAAAAGAGTTCATAAAATGTTGAATTTTTATACGTTAACTCAAAAAAGTGTACACACTTCGTTATAAGTCTGAAATGATTTCTGAACTAAATTGTAAACTAGATAAACTCATCTTTAACTGAAAAAGTTTGAAAAATATTGTAAACACAAATAATATATTCTAAGCATTACGTCTAGTAAAAATTGCATTTCTATGTACGTTGATTCAAGAAATATGAAGGAAGTCAAATTTCACAATAGAAGAAGGATGAAAGACTAGAAGAACTAATCCAATCCTAACAATTTCATCTATCTTGAATCAAATAGAAAGACAAAGCCAACCAAAAAGAAAGAGTTCATAAAATGTTGAATTTTATACGTTAACTCAAAAAGTCTACACACTTCGTTATAAGTCTGAAATTGATTTCTGAGACTAATTGTAAACTAGATAAACTCATCTTTAACAGAAAAAGTTTGAAAAATGTATTGTAATCACAATAATATGTTCTAAGGCAACGTCTAGTAAAAATTGCATTTCTATGTACGTTGATTCAAGAAAATATGAAGGAAGTCAAATTTCACAATAGAAGAAGGATGAAAGACCATGCAGAACTAATCCAAATCCTAACAAATTTCATCTATCTTGAATCAAATAGAAAGACAAAGCCAACACAAAGAAAGAGTTCATAAAATGTTGAATTTTATATACGTTAACTCAAAAGTCTACACATTCGTTATAAGTCGGAAATTGATTTCTGAGACTAAATTGTAAACTAGATAAACTCATCTTTAACAAAAAGTTTGAAAAATGTATTGTAATTACAATTAATATGTTCTAAGGCAATACGTCTAGTAAAAATTGCATTTCTATGTACGTTGATTCAAGAATATGAAGGAAGTCAAATTTCACAATAGAAGAAGGATGAAAGACCATGCAACTAATCCAAATCCTAACAAATTTCATCTATCTTGAATCAAATAGAAAGACAAAGCCACACAAAAGAAAGAGTTCATAAAAATGTTGAATTTTTATACGTTAACTCAAAAAGTCTACACTCTTCGTTATAAGTCGGAAGTTGATTTCTGAGACTAAATTGTAAACTAGATAAACTCATCTTTAACAAAAAGTTTGAAAAATGTATTGTAATCACAAATAATATGTTCTAAGGCATACGTCTAGTAAAAATTGCATTTCTATGTACGTTGATTAAGAAAATATGAAGAGAAGTCAAATTTCACAATAGAAGAAGGATGAAAGACCACGAACTAATCCAAATCCTAACAAATTTCATCTATCTTGAATCAAATAGAAAGACAACCAACAAAAAGAAAGAGTTCATAAAATGTTAATTTTATACGTTAACTCAAAAAGTCTACACATTCGTTATAAGTCGGAAATTGATTTCTGAGACTAAATTGTAAACTAGATAAACTCATCTTTAACAGAAAAAGTTTGAAAAATGTATTGTAATTACAATTAATATGTTCTAAGGCAATACGTCTAGTAAAATTGCATTTCTATGTACGTTGATTCAAGAAAATATGAAGAAGTCAAATTTCACAATAGAAGAAAGATGAAAGACCATGCAGAACTAATCCAAATCCTAACAAATTTCATCTATCTTGAATCAAATAGAAAGACAAAGCCAACACAAAAAGAAAGAGTTCATAAAATGTTGAATTTTTATACGTTAACTCAAAAAGTGTACAACTTCGTTATAAGTCTGAAATTGATTTCTGAACTAAATTGTAAACTAGATAAACTCATCTTTAACAGAAAAAGTTTGAAAAATATTGTAATCACAATAATATGTTCTAAGGCATTACGTCTAGTAAAAATTGCATTTCTATGTACGTTGATTCAAGAAAATATGAAGGAAGTCAAATTTCACATAGAAGGATGAAGAGACCAAGAAGAACTAATCCAAATCCTAAAAATTTCATCTATCTTGAATCAAATAGAAAGACAAAGCCAACACAAAAGAAAGAGTTCATAAAAAGTTGAATTTTATATACGTTAACTCAAAAAAGTCTACACACTTCGTTATATCGAAATTGATTTCTGAGACTAAATTGTAAACTAGATAAACTCATCTTTAACAGAAAAAGTTTGAAAAATGTATTGTAATTACAATTAATATGTTCTAAGGCAATACGTCTAGTAAAAATTGCATTTCTATGTACGTTGATTCAAGAAAATATGAAGGAAGTCAAATTTCACATAATAGAGAAGGATGAAAGACCATGCAGAACTAATCCAAATCCTAAAAATTTCATCTATCTTGAATCAAATAGAAAGACAAAGCCAACACAAAAGAAAGAGTTCATAAAAATGTTGAATTTTTATACGTTAACTCAAAAAGTCTACACACTTCGTTATATCTGAAATTGATTTCTGAGACTAAATTGTAAACTAGATAAACTCATCTTTAACAGAAAAAGTTTGAAAAATGTATTGTAATTACAATTAATATGTTCTAAGGCAATACGTCTGTAAAAATTGCATTTCTATGTACGTTGATTCAAGAAAATATGAAGAAGTCAAATTTCACAATAGAAGAAGGATGAAAGACCATGCAGAACTAATCCAAATCCTAACAAATTTCATCTATCTTGAATCAAATAGAAAGACAAAGCCAACACAAAAGAAAGAGTTCATAAAAATGTTGAATTTTATATACGTTACTCAAAAAGTCTACACATTTCGTTATAAGTCGGAAATTGATTTCTGAGACTAATTGTAAACTAGATAAACTCATCTTTAACAGAAAAAGTTTGAAAAATGTATTGTAATTACAATTAATATGTTCTAAGGCAATACGTCAGTAAAATTGCATTTCTATGTACGTTGATTCAAGAATATGAAGGAAGTCAAATTTCACAATAGAAGAAGGATGAAAGACCATGCAAACTAATCCAAATCCTAACAAATTTCATCTATCTTGAATCAAATAGAAAGACAAAGCCAACACAAAAAGAAAGAGTTCATAAAAATGTTGAATTTTATATGTTAACTCAAAAAAGTCTACACTCTTCGTTATAAGTCGGAAATTGATTTCTGAGACTAAATTGTAAACTAGATAAACTCATCTTTAAAATAAAAGTTTGAAAAATGTATTGTAATCACAATAATATGTTCTAAGGCACGTCTAGTAAAAATTGCATTTCTATGTACGTTGATTCAAGAAAATATGAAGGAGCAATTTCACAATAGAAGAAGGATGAAAGAACATGAACTAATCCAAATCCTAACAAATTTCATCTATCTTGAATCAAATAGAAAGACAAAGCCACAAAAAGAAAGAGTTCATAAAATGTTGAATTTTATATACGTTAACTCAAAAAGTCTACACATTCGTTATAAGTCGGAAATTGATTTCTAGACTAAATTGTAAACTAGATAAACTCATCTTTAACAGAAAAAGTTTGAAAAATGTATTGTAATTCAATTAATATGTTCTAAGGCAATACGTCTAGTAAAAATTGCATTTCTATGTACGTTGATTCAAGAAATATGAAGAATCAAATTTCACATAGAAGAAGATGAAAGACCATGCAGAACTAATCCAAATCCTAACAAATTTCATCTATCTTGAATCAAATAGAAAGACAAAGCCAACACAAAAAGAAAGAGTTATAAAATGTTGAATTTTTATACGTTAACTCAAAAAGTCTACACACTTCGTTATAAGTCTGAAATTGATTTCTGAAACTAAATTGTAAACTAGATAAACTCATCTTTAACTGAAAAAGTTTGAAAAATATATTGTAATCACAAATAATGTTCTAAGCATTACGTCTAGTAAAAATTGCATTTCTATGTACGTTGATTCAAGAAAATATGAAGGAAGTCAAATTTCACAATAGAAGAAGGATGAAAGACCAAGAAGAACTAATCCAAATCCTAAAAATTTCATCTATCTTGAATCAAATAGAAATACAAAGCCAACACAAAAAGAAAGAGTTCACAAAAAGGTTGAATTTTATATACGTTAACTCAAAAAGTCTACACACTTCGTTATACATCTGAAATTGATTTCTGAACTAAATTAACTAGATAAACTCATCTTAACATAAAAAGTTTGAAAAATGTATTGTAATTACAATTAATATGTTCTAAGGCAATACGTCTAGTAAAAAGCATTTCTATGTACGTTGATTCAAGAAAATATGAAGGAAGTTAAATTTCACAATAGAAGAAGGATGAAAGACCATGCAGAACTAACTAAATCCTAAAAATTTCATCTATCTTGAATCAAATAGAAAGACAAAGCCAACACAAAAGAAAGAGTTCATAAAAATGTTGAATTTTTTATACGTTAACTCAAAAAAATCTACACACTTCGTTATATCTGAAATTGATTTCTGAGACTAAATTGTAAACTAGATAAACTCATCTTTAACAGAAAAAGTTTGAAAATGTATTGTAATTACAATTAATATGTTCTAAGGCAATACGTCTAGTAAAAATTGCATTTCTATGTACGTTGATTCAAGAAAATATGAAGAAGTCAAATTTCACAATAGAAGAAAGATGAAAACCATGTAGAACTAATCCAAATCCTATCAAATTTCATCTATCTTGAATCAAATAGAAAACAGCCAACATAAAAAGAAAGAGTTCACTAAAATGTTTTTTTATATACGTTAACTCAAAACAGGCTACACATTTCGTTATAAGTCGGAAATTGATTTCTGAGACTATTGTAAACTAGATAAACTCATCTTTAACAGAAAAAGTTTGAAAAATGTATTGTAATTACAATTAATATGTTCTAAGGCAATACGTCTAGTAAAAATTGCATTTCTATGTACGTTATTCAAGAAAATATGAAGGAAGCCAAATTTCACAATAGAAGAAGGATGAAAAACCAGCCAGAACTAATCCAAATGGTAACAAATTTCATCTATTTGAATCAAATTCAAAGACAAAGCCAATACAAAAATAAAGAGTTCATAAAAATGTTGAATTTAATACGTTAACTCAAAAAGTTACACACTTTGTTATACATCTGAAATTGATTTCTGAACTAAATTGTAAACTGGATAAACTCATCTTTAACAAAAAAGTTTGAAAAATTTATATGTAATCACAATTAATATGTTCTAAGGCAGTTGTCTAGTAAAAATTGATTTCTGAGACTAATTGTAAACGATAAACTCATCTTTAACTGAAAAGGTTTGAAAAATATATTGTAATCACAAATAATATGTTCAAAGGCATTACGTCCAGTAAAAATTGCATTTCTATGTACGTTGATTCAAGAAAATTTCAGAATAGAAGAAGGATGAAAGACCAAAGAACTAATCCAAATCCTAACAAATTTCATCTATCTTGAATCAAATAGAAAGACAAAGCCAACACAAAAAGAAAGAGTTCATAAAAATGTTGATTTTTATATACGTTAACTCAAAAAGTCTACACACTTCGTTATACATCTGAAATTGATTTCTGAGACTAAATTGTAAACTAGATAAACTCATCTTTAACAGAAAAGTTTGAAAATGTATTGTAATTACAATTAATATGTTCTAAGGCAATACGTCTAGTAAAAATTGCATTTCTATGTACTTTGATTCAAGAAAATATTAAGAAAGTCAAATTTCACAATAGAAGAAAGATGAAAGACCAGAACTAATCAAAATCCTAATAAATTTCATCTATCTTGAATCAAATAGAAAGACAAAGCCAACATAAAAAGAAAGAGTTCATTAAAATGTTTAACTTTATATACGTTGACTCAAAACAGTCTACACATTTCGTTATAATCGGAAATTGATTTCTGAGACTAAATTGTAAACTAGATAAACTCATCTTTAACAGAAAAGTTTGAAAAATGTATTGTAATTACAATTAATATGTTCTAAGGCAATACGTCTAGTAAAATTGCATTTCTATGTACGTTGATTCAAAATATGAAGGAAGTTAAATTTCACAATAGAAGAAGGATGAAAGACCATGAAACTAATCCAAATCCTAACAAATTTCATCTATCTTGAATCAAATAGAAAACAAAGCCCGCACAAAAAGAAAGAGTTCATAAAAATGTTGAATTTTTTATACGTTAACTCAAAAAAGTCTACACTCTTCGTTATAATTCTGAAATGGATTTCTGAAACTAAATTCTAAACTAGATAAACTCATCTTTAACTGAAAAAGTTTGAAAAATATATTGTAATCACAAATAATATGTTCTAAGGCATTACGTCTAGTAAAAATTGCATTTCTATGTACGTTGATTCAAGAAAATATGAAGGAAGTCAAATTTCACCATAGAAGAAGGATGAAAGACCAAGAAAAACTAATCCAAGTCCTAAAAAAAATTCATCTATCTTGAATCAAATAGAAAGACAAAGCCAACACATAAATAAAGAGTTCATAAAAATGTTGAATTTTTTATACGTTAACTCAAAAAAGTGTACACACTTCGTTATAAGTCTGAAATGGATTTCTGAAACTAAATTGTAAAACTAGATAAACTCATCTTTAACTGAAAAAGTTTGAAAAATATATTGTAAACACAAATAATATGTTCTAAAGCATTACGTCTAGTAAAAATTGCATTTCTATGTACGTTGATTTAAGAAATATGAAGGAAGTCAAATTTCACAATAGAAGAAGGATGAAAGACCAAGAAGAACTAATCCAAATCCTAACGAATTTCATCTATCTTGAATCAAATAGAAAGACAAAGCCAACCAAAAAGAAAGAGTTCATAAAAATGTTGAATTTTATACGTTAACTCAAAAAAGTCTACACACTTCGTTATACATCTGAAATTGATTTCTGAGACTAAATTGTAAACTAGATAAACTCATCTTTAACAGAAAAAGTTTGAAAAATGTATTGTAATTACAATTAATATGTTCTAAGGCAATACGTCTGGTAAAAATGCATTTCTATGTACGTTGATTCAAGAAAATATGAAGAAAGTCAAATTTCACAATAGAAGAAAGATGAAAGACCCATGCAGAACTAATCCAAATCCTAAAAAATTTCATCTATCTTGAATCAAATAGAAAGACAAAGCCAACATAAAAGAAAGAGCATTAAAAATAGATTACGCAAAACAGTCTACACATTTCGTTATAAGTCGGAAATTGACTGAGACTAAATTGTAAACTAGATAAACTCATCTTTAACAGAAAAAGTTGAAAAATGTAGTAATTACAATTAATAGTTCTAAGGCAATACGTCCGTAAAAATTGCATTTCTATGACGTTGAACAAAAGGAAGTTAAATTTCACAATAGAAGAAGGATGAAAGACCATGCAACTAATCCAAATCCTAACAAATTTCATCTATCTTGAATCAAATAGAAAACAAAGCCAACACAAAAAGAAAGAGTTCATAAAATGTTGAATTTTTATACGTTAACTCAAAAAGTCTACACTCTTCGTATAAGTCGGAAGTTGATTTCTGAGACTAAATTGTAAACGATAACTCATGTTTAAAAGAAAAAGTTTGAAAAATATATTGTAATCACAAATATATGTTCTAAGGCATACGTCTAGTAAAAAATTGCATTTCTATACGTTGATTAAAGAAAATATGAAGGTAGGCTAATTTCACAATAGAAGAAGATGGAAAGACCATGAAACAATCCAAATCCTAACAAATTTCATCTATCTTGAATCAAATAGAAAGACAGCCAACAAAAAAGAAAAGTTCATAAAATGTTTAATTTATATACGTTAACTCAAAACAGGCTACACATTCATTATAAGTCGGAAATGGTTCTAAGACAATTGTAAACTAGATAAACTCATCTTAGCAGAAAAAGTTTGAAAAGTGTATTGTAATTACAATTAAGTTCTAAGGCAATACGTCTAGTAAAATGCATTTCTATGTACGTTGATTCAAGAAAATATGTAGAAATTCAAATTCATAATAAAGAAAGATGAAAGACCATGCATAACTAAATCCAAATCCTAACAAATTTCATCTATCTGAATCAAATAGAAAGACAAAGCCAACACAAAAAGAAGAGTTATAAAAATGTTGAATTTTTACGTTAACTCAAAAAAAGTGTACGACTCGTTATAAGTCTGAATTGATTTCTGAAACAAATTGTAAACTAGATAAACTCATCTTAAACTGAAAAAGTTTGAAAATATATTGTAATCACAAATAATGTTGCTAAGGCATTACGTCCTATAAAATTGCATTTATGTACGTTGATTCAAGAAAATATGAAGGCAAGTCAAATTTCACAATAGAGAAGGATGAAAGACAAGAAGAAATAATCCAAATCCTAACAATTGCATCTATCTAATCAATAGAAAGACAAAGCAAACAAAAAAAGAAAGAGTTCACAAAAAGGTTGATTTTATAATACGTTAACTCAAAAAAGTCTACACACTTCGTTATACATCTGAAATTGATTTCTGAGACTAAATTAAAATAACTAGATAAACTCATCTTTACAGAAAAAGTTGAAAAATGTATTGTAATGTACAATAATATGTTCTAAGGCAATACGTCTAGTAAAAATTGCATTTTCTATGTACTTTGATTCAAGAAAATATGAAGGGAGTTAAATTTCACATAGAAGAAGGATGAAAGACCATGCAGACTAATCAAAACTAAAACTTTCATCTATCTTGAATCAATATAGAAAGACAAGCCAACACAAAAAAAGAGTTTAAAAATGTTGAATTTTTTATACGTTAACTCAAAAAGTCTACACTCTTCGTTTATAATTCTGAAATGGATTTCTGAACTAAATTGTAAACTAGATAAACTCATCTTTAACAGAAAAAGTTTGAAAATGTATTGTAGTTACAATTAATATGCCTAGGCAATACGTCGAGTAAAATTGCATTTCTATGTCGTTGATTCAAGAAAATATGAAGTCAAATTTCAAAATAGAAGAAGGATGAAAACCATGCGAACTAATCCAAATCCTAACAAATTTCATCTATCTTGAATCAAATAGAAAGACTAAGCCAACACAAGAAGAAAGAGTTCATAAAAATGTTGAATTTTATATACGTTAACTCAAAAAAGTCTACACATTTCGGTCGTAAGTCGGAATTGATTTCTGAGACTAATTGTAAACTAGATAAACTTATTTAACAGAAAAGTTTGAAAAATGTATTGTAATTACAATTAATATGTTCTAAGGCAATACGTCTAGTAACAATTGCATTTTATGTACGTTAATTCAAGAAAATATGAAGGAAGCCAAATTTCACAATAGAAGAAGGATGAAAACCAGCTAGAACTAATCCAAATTGTAACAAATTTCATCTATTTGAATCAAATTGAAAGAAAAGCCAATACAAAAATAAAGAGTTCAAAAATGTTGAATTTAATATACGTTAACTCAAAAAAGTCTACACACTTTGTTATACATCTGAAATTGATTTCTGAAACTAAATTGTAAATAAACTGGATAAACTCATCTTTAACAGAAAAAGTTTGAAAAATGTATTGTCATTACAATTAATATGTTCTAAGGCAGTACGTCTAGTAAAAATTGCATTTCTATGTACGTTGATTCATGAATATATGAAGGAAGTCAAATTTCACTATAGAAAAAGGACGAAAGACCAAGCAGAACTAATCCAAATCCTAAAAAATTTCATCTGTCTTGAACCAAATAGAAAGACAAAACAACACAAAAAGAAAGTGTTCATAAAAATGTTGAATTTTATATACGTTAACTCAAAAAGTCTACACACTTTGTTATAAGTCGGAAATTGGTTTCGGAGACTAAATTGTAAACTAGATAAACTCCTCTTTAACAGAAAAAGTTTGAAAAATGTATTGTAATTACAATTAATATGTTCTAAGGCAATACGTCTAGTAAAAATTGCATTTCTATGTACGTTGATTCAAGAAAATATGAAGGAAGTCAAATTTCACCATAGAAGAAGGATGAAAGACCAAGAAAAACTAATCCAAGACCTAAAAAATTTCATCTATCTTGAATCAAATAGAAAGACAAAGCCAACACAAAAAGAAAGAGGTCATAAAAATGTTGAATTTTATTTATGTTGACTCAAAAAAGTCTACACGCTTCGTTATACGTCTGAAATTGATTTCTGAAACTAAATTGTAACCTAGATAAACTCATCTTTAACAGAAAATTTTTGAAAAATGTATTGTAATCACAAATAATATGTTCTAAGGCATTCCGTCTAGTTAAAATTCCATTTCTATGTACGTTGATTCAAGAAAATATGAAGGAAGTCAAATTTCACAATATAAGAAGGATGAAAAGCCAGCCAAAACTAATCCAAATTCTAACAAACTTCATCTATTTGAATCAAATTGAAAGACAAAGCCAATACAAAAATAAAGAGTTCATAAAAATGTGATTTTTTTATACTTTAACTCAAAAAAGTCTATACTCTTCGTTATAAGTCGGAAGTTGATTTCTGAGACTAAATTGTAAACTAGATAAACTCATGTTTAAAAGAAAAAGTTTGAAAAATATATTATAATCACAAATAATATGTTCTAAGGCATTCCGTCTAGTAAAAATTGCATTTCTATGTACGTTGATTCAAGAAAATATGAAGGAAGTCAAATTTCACAATATAAGAAGGATGAAAGACCAGCCAGAACTAATCCAAATCCTAAAAGATTTCATCTATCTTGAATCAAATAGAAAGACAAAGCCAACAAAAAAAGAAAGAGTTCATAAAAATGTTAAATTTTATATACGTTAACTCAAAAAAGTCTACACACTTCGTTATAAGTCGGAAATTTATTTCTGAGACTAATCTGTAAACTAGATAAACTCATCTTTAACAAAAAAAAGTTTTAAAAGAAGGGTGAAAGACAAAGAAGAATTAATCTAATTCCTAACAAATTTCACCTATCTTGAATCAAATAGAAAGACAAAGCCAACACAAAAATAAAGAGTTCATAAAAATGTTGAATTTTTTATACGTTAACTCAAAAAAGTGTACACACTTCGTTATAAGTCTGAAATGGATTTCTGAAACTAAATTGTAAACTAGATAAACTCATCTTTAACTGAAAAAGTTTGAAAAATGTATTGTAATCACAAATAATATGTTCTAAGGCATTCTGTCTAGTTAAAATTGCATTTCTATGTACGTTGATTCAAGAAAATATGAAGGAAGTCAAATTTCACAATATAAGAAGGATGAAAGGCCAGCCAGAACTAATCCAAATTGTAACAAACTTCATCTATTTGAATCAAATTGAAAGACAAAGCCAATACAAAAATAAAGAGATCATAAAAATGTGAATTTTTTATACGTTAACTCAAAAAAGTCTACACTCTTCGTTATAAGTCGGAAGTTGATTTCTGAGACTAAATTGTAAACTAGATAAACTCATGTTTAAAAGAAAAAGTTTGAAAAATATATTATAATCACAAATAATATGTTCTAAGGCATTCCGTCTAGTAAAAATTGCATTTCTATGTACGTTGATACAAAATACGAAGGAAGTTAAATTTCACAATAGAAGAAGGATGAAAGACCATGCAAACTAATCCAAATCCTAACAAATTTCATCTATCTTGAATCAAATAGAAAAACAAAGCCAACACAAAAAGAAAGAGTTCATAAAAATGTTGAATTTTTTATACGTTAACTCAAAAAAGTCTACACTCTTCGTTATAAGTCGGAAGTTGATTTCTGAGACTAAATTGTAAACTAGATAAACTCATGTTTAAAAGAAAAAGTTTGAAAAATATATTGTAATCACAAATAATATGTTCTAAGGCATTACGTCTAGTAAAAATTGCATTTCTATGTACGTTGATTAAAGAAAATATGAAGGTAGGCTAATTTCACAATAGAAGAAGGATGAAAGACCATGAAAACTAATCCAAATCCTAACAAATTTCATCTATCTTGAATCAAATAGAAAGACAGCCAACATAAAAAGAAAGAGTTCATTAAAATGTTTAATTTTATATACGTTAACTCAAAACAGGCTACACATTTCATTATAAGTCGGAAATTGATTTCTAAGACTAAATTGTAAACTAGATAAACTCATCTTTAGCAGAAAAAGTTTGAAAAGTGTATTGTAATTACAATTAATATGTTCTAAGGCAATACGTCTAGTAAAAATTGCATTTCTATGTACGTTGATTCAAGAAAATATGTAGAAATTCAAATTTCATAATAGAAGAAAGATGAAAGACCATGCATAACTAATCCAAATCCTAACAAATTTCATCTATCTTGAATCAAATAGAAAGACAAAGCCAACACAAAAAGAAAGAGTTAATAAAAATGTTGAATTTTTTATACGTTAACTCAAAAAAGTGTACAGACTTCGTTATAAGTCTGAAATTGATTTCTGAAACTAAATTGTAAACTAGATAAACTCATCTTTAACTGAAAAAGTTTGAAAAATATATTGTAATCACAAATAATATGTTCTAAGGCATTACGTCTAGTAAAAATTGCATTTCTATGTACGTTGATTCAAGAAAATATGAAGGAAGTCAAATTTCACAATAGAAGAAGGATGAAAGACCAAGAAGAACTAATCCAAATCCTAACAAATTTCATCTATCTTGAATCAAATAGAAAGACAAAGCCAACACAAAAAGAAAGAGTTCACAAAAAGGTTGAATTTTATATACGTTAACTCAAAAAAGTCTACACACTTCGTTATACATCTGAAATTGATTTCTGAGACTAAATTATAAACTAGATAAACTCATCTTTAACATAAAAAGTTTGAAAAATGTATTGTAATTACAATTAATATGTTCTAAGGCAATACGTCTAGTAAAAATTGCATTTCTATGTACTTTGATTCAAGAAAATATGAAGGAAGTTAAATTTCACAATAGAAGAAGGATGAAAGACCATGCAGAACTAATCTAAATCCTAAAAAATTTCATCTATCTTGAATCAAATAGAAAGACAAAGCCAACACAAAAAGAAAGAGTTTATAAAAATGTTGAATTTTTTATACGTTAACTCAAAAAAATCTACACACTTCGTTATACATCTGAAATTGATTTCTGAGACTAAATTGTAAACTAGATAAACTCATATTTAACAGAAAAAGTTTGAAAAATGTATTGTAATTACAATAAATATGTTCTAAGGCAATACGTCTGGTAAAAATTTGCATTTCTATGTACGTTGATTCAAGAAAATATGAAGAAAGTCAAATTTCACAATAGAAGAAAGATGAAAGACCATGCAGAACTAATTCAAATCCTAACAAATTTCATCTATCTTGAATCAAATAGAAAGACAAAGCCAACATAAAAAGAAAGAGTTCATTAAAATGTTTAATTTTATATACGTTGACTCAAAACAGTCTACACATTTCGTTATAAGTCGGAAATTGATTTCTGAGACTAAATTGTAAACTAGATAAACTCATCTTTAACAGAAAAAGTTTGAAAAATGTATTGTAATTACAATTAATATGTTCTAAGGCAATACGTCCAGTAAAAATTGCATTTCTATGTACGTTGATTCAAAATACGAAGGAAGTTAAATTTCACAATAGAAGAAGGATGAAAGACCATGCAAACTAATCCAAATCCTAACAAATTTCATCTATCTTGAATCAAATAGAAAGACAAAGCCAACACAAAAAGAAAGAGTTCATAAAAATGTTGAATTTTTTATATGTTAACTCAAAAAAGTCTACACTCTTCGTTATAAGTCGGAAGTTGATTTCTGAGACTAAATTGTAAACTAGATAAACTCATGTTTAAAATAAAAAGTTTGAAAAATATATTGTAATCACAAATAATATGTTCTAAGGCATTACGTCTAGTAAAAATTGCATTTCTATGTACGTTGATTAAAGAAAATATGAAGGTAGGCTAATTTCACAATAGAAGAAGGATGAAAGAACATGAAAACTAATCCAAATCCTAACAAATTTCATCTATCTTGAATCAAATAGAAAGACAGCCAACATAAAAAGAAAGAGTTCATTAAAATGTTTAATTTTATATACGTTAACTCAAAACAGGCTACACATTTCGTTATAAGTCGGAAATTGATTTCTAAGACTAAATTGTAAACTAGATAAACTCATCTTTAACAGAAAAAGTTTGAAAAGTGTATTGTAATTACAATTAATATGTTCTATGGCAATACGTCTAGTAAAAATTGCATTTCTATGTACGTTGATTCAAGAAAATATGTAGAAATTCAAATTTCACAATAGAAGAAAGATGAAAGACCATGCAGAACTAATCCAAATCCTAACAAATTTCATCTATCTTGAATCAAATAGAAAGACAAAGCCAACACAAAAAGAAAGAGTTAATAAAAATGTTGAATTTTTTATACGTTAACTCAAAAAAGTGTACAGACTTCGTTATAAGTCTGAAATTGATTTCTGAAACTAAATTGTAAACTAGATAAACTCATCTTTAACTGAAAAAGTTTGAAAAATATATTGTAATCACAAATAATATGTTCTAAGGCATTACGTCTAGTAAAAATTGCATTTCTATGTACGTTGATTCAAGAAAATATGAAGGAATTTTTTATACGTTAACTCAAAAAAGTCTACACTCTTCGTTATAAGTCGGAAGTTGATTTCTGAGACTAAATTGTAAACTAGATAAACTCATGTTTAAAAGAAAAAGTTTGAAAAATATATTGTAATCACAAATAATATGTTCTAAGGCATTACGTCTAGTAAAAATTGCATTTCTATGTACGTTGATTAAAGAAAATATGAAGGTAGGCTAATTTCACAATAGAAGAAGGATGAAAGACCATGAAAACTAATCCAAATCCTAACAAATTTCATCTATCTTGAATCAAATAGAAAGACAGCCAACATAAAAAGAAAGAGTTCATTAAAATGTTTAATTTTATATACGTTAACTCAAAACAGGCTACACATTTCATTATAAGTCGGAAATTGATTTCTAAGACTAAATTGTAAACTAGATAAACTCATCTTTAGCAGAAAAAGTTTGAAAAGTGTATTGTAATTACAATTAATATGTTCTAAGGCAATACGTCTAGTAAAAATTGCATTTCTATGTACGTTGATTCAAGAAAATATGTAGAAATTCAAATTTCATAATAGAAGAAAGATGAAAGACCATGCATAACTAATCCAAATCCTAACAAATTTCATCTATCTTGAATCAAATAGAAAGACAAAGCCAACACAAAAAGAAAGAGTTAATAAAAATGTTGAATTTTTTATACGTTAACTCAAAAAAGTGTACAGACTTCGTTATAAGTCTGAAATTGATTTCTGAAACTAAATTGTAAACTAGATAAACTCATCTTTAACTGAAAAAGTTTGAAAAATATATTGTAATCACAAATAATATGTTCTAAGGCATTACGTCTAGTAAAAATTGCATTTCTATGTACGTTGATTCAAGAAAATATGAAGGAAGTCAAATTTCACAATAGAAGAAGGATGAAAGACCAAGAAGAACTAATCCAAATCCTAACAAATTTCATCTATCTTGAATCAAATAGAAAGACAAAGCCAACACAAAAAGAAAGAGTTCACAAAAAGGTTGAATTTTATATACGTTAACTCAAAAAAGTCTACACACTTCGTTATACATCTGAAATTGATTTCTGAGACTAAATTATAAACTAGATAAACTCATCTTTAACAGAAAAAGTTTGAAAAATGTATTGTAATTACAATTAATATGTTCTAAGGCAATACGTCTAGTAAAAATTGCATTTCTATGTACTTTGATTCAAGAAAATATGAAGGAAGTTAAATTTCACAATAGAAGAAGGATGAAAGACCATGCAGAACTAATCTAAATCCTAAAAAATTTCATCTATCTTGAATCAAATAGAAAGACAAAGCCAACACAAAAAGAAAGAGTTTATAAAAATGTTGAATTTTTTATACGTTAACTCAAAAAAGTCTACACTCTTCGTTATAATTCTGAAATGGATTTCTGAGACTAAATTGTAAACTAGATAAACTCATCTTTAACAGAAAAAGTTTGAAAAATGTATTGTAGTTACAATTAATATGCTCTAAGGCAATACGTCGAGTAGAAATTGCATTTCTATGTACGTTGATTCAAGAAAATATGAAGTCAAATTTCAAAATAGAAGAAGGATGAAAGACCATGCAGAACTAATCCAAATCCTAACAAATTTCATCTATCTTGAATCAAATAGAAAGACTAAGCCAACACAAGAAGAAAGAGTTCATAAAAATGTTGAATTTTATATACGTTAACTCAAAAAAGTCTACACATTTCGTTGTAAGTCGGAAATTGATTTCTGAGACTAAATTGTAAACTAGATAAACTTATTTTAACAGAAAAAGTTTGAAAAATGTATTGTAATTACAATTAATATGTTCTAAGGCAATACGTCTAGTAACAATTGCATTTCTATGTACGTTAATTCAAGAAAATATGAAGGAAGCCAAATTTCACAATAGAAGAAGGATGAAAAACCAGCTAGAACTAATCCAAATTGTAACAAATTTCATCTATTTGAATCAAATTGAAAGAAAAAGCCAATACAAAAATAAAGAGTTCATAAAATTGTTGAATTTAATATACGTTAACTCAAAAAAGTCTACACACTTTGTTATACATCTGAAATTGATTTCTGAAACTAAATTGTAAACTGGATAAACTCATCTTTAACAGAAAAAGTTTGAAAAATGTATTGTCATTACAATTAATATGTTCTAAGGCAGTACGTCTAGTAAAAATTGCATTTCTATGTACATTGATTCATGAATATATGAAGGAAGTCAAATTTCACTATAGAAAAAGGACGAAAGACCAAGCAGAACTAATCCAAATCCTAAAAAATTTCATCTGTCTTGAACCAAATAGAAAGACAAAACAACACAAAAAGAAAGTGTTCATAAAAATGTTGAATTTTATATACGTTAACTCAAAAAGTCTACACACTTTGTTATAAGTCGGAAATTGGTTTCTGAGACTAAATTGTAAACTAGATAAACTCCTCTTTAACAGAAAAAGTTTGAAAAATGTATTGTAATTACCATTAATATGTTCTAAGGCAATACGTCTAGTAAAAATTGCATTTCTATGTACGTTGATTCAAGAAAATATGAAGGAAGTCAAATTTCACCATAGAAGAAGGATGAAAGACCAAGAAAAACTAATCCAAGACCTAAAAAATTTCATCTATCTTGAATCAAATAGAAAGACAAAGCCAACACAAAAAGAAAGAGGTCATAAAAATGTTGAATTTTATTTATGTTGACTCAAAAAAGTCTACACGCTTCGTTATACGTCTGAAATTGATTTCTGAAACTAAATTGTAACCTAGATAAACTCATCTTTAACAGAAAATTTTTGAAAAATGTATTGTAATCACAAATAATATGTTCTAAGGCATTCCGTCTAGTTAAAATTCCATTTCTATGTACGTTGATTCAAGAAAATATGAAGGAAGTCAAATTTCACAATATAAGAAGGATGAAAAGCCAGCCAAAACTAATCCAAATTCTAACAAACTTCATCTATTTGAATCAAATTGAAAGACAAAGCCAATACAAAAATAAAGAGTTCATAAAAATGTGATTTTTTTATACTTTAACTCAAAAAAGTCTATACTCTTCGTTATAAGTCGGAAGTTGATTTCTGAGACTAAATTGTAAACTAGATAAACTCATGTTTAAAAGAAAAAGTTTGAAAAATATATTATAATCACAAATAATATGTTCTAAGGCATTCCGTCTAGTAAAAATTGCATTTCTATGTACGTTGATTCAAGAAAATATGAAGGAAGTCAAATTTCACAATATAAGAAGGATGAAAGACCAGCCAGAACTAATCCAAATCCTAAAAGATTTCATCTATCTTGAATCAAATAGAAAGACAAAGCCAACAAAAAAAGAAAGAGTTCATAAAAATGTTAAATTTTATATACGTTAACTCAAAAAAGTCTACACACTTCGTTATAAGTCGGAAATTTATTTCTGAGACTAATCTGTAAACTAGATAAACTCATCTTTAACAAAAAAAAGTTTTAAAAGAAGGGTGAAAGACAAAGAAGAATTAATCTAATTCCTAACAAATTTCACCTATCTTGAATCAAATAGAAAGACAAAGCCAACACAAAAATAAAGAGTTCATAAAAATGTTGAATTTTTTATACGTTAACTCAAAAAAGTGTACACACTTCGTTATAAGTCTGAAATGGATTTCTGAAACTAAATTGTAAACTAGATAAACTCATCTTTAACTGAAAAAGTTTGAAAAATGTATTGTAATCACAAATAATATGTTCTAAGGCATTCTGTCTAGTTAAAATTGCATTTCTATGTACGTTGATTCAAGAAAATATGAAGGAAGTCAAATTTCACAATATAAGAAGGATGAAAGGCCAGCCAGAACTAATCCAAATTGTAACAAACTTCATCTATTTGAATCAAATTGAAAGACAAAGCCAATACAAAAATAAAGAGATCATAAAAATGTGAATTTTTTATACGTTAACTCAAAAAAGTCTACACTCTTCGTTATAAGTCGGAAGTTGATTTCTGAGACTAAATTGTAACTAGATAAACTCATGTTTAAAAGAAAAAGTTTGAAAAATATATATAATCACAAATAATATGTTCTAAGGCATTCCGTCTAGTAAAAATTGCATTTCTATGTACGTTGATTCAAGAAAATATGAAGGAAGTCAAATTTCACAATATAAGAAGGATGAAAGACCAGCCAGAACTAATCCAAATCCTAACAAATTTCATCTATCTTGAATCAAATAGAAAGACAAAGCCAACAAAAAAAAGAAAGAGTTCATAAAAATGTTAAATTTTATATACGTTAACTCAAGAAAGTCTACACACTTCGTTATAAGTCGGAAATTCATTTCTGAGACTAATCTGTAAACTAGATAAACTCATCTTTACAGAAAAAGTTTTAAAAGAAGGGTGAAAGACCAAGCAGAATTAATCTAATTCCTAACAAATTTCACCTATCTTGAATCAAATAGAAAGACCAAGCCAACACAAAATAAAGAGTTCATAAAATGTTGAATTTTTTATACGTTAACTCAAAAAAGTGTACACACTTCGTTATAAGTCTGAAATGGATTTCTGAGCCTAAATTGTAAACTAGATAAACTCATCTTTAACTGAAAAGGTTTGAAAAATATATTGTAATCACAAATAATATGTTCTAAGGCATTACGTCTAGTAAAAATTGCATTTCTATGTACGTTGATTCAAGAAAATTTCAGAATAGAAGAAGGATGAAAGACCAAGAAGAACTAATCCAAATCCTAACAAATTTCATCTATCTTGAATCAAATAGAAAGACAAAGCCAACACAAAAAGAAAGAGTTCATAAAAATGTTGATTTTTATATACGTTAACTCAAAAAAGTCTACACACTTCGTTATACATCTGAAATTGATTTCTGAGACTAAATTTTAAACTAGATAAACTCATCTTTAACAGAAAAAGTTTGAAAAATGTATTGTAATTATAATTAATATGTTCTAAGGCAATACGTCTAGTAAAAATTGCATTTCTATGTACGTTGATTCAAGAAAATATGAAGAAAGTCAAATTTCACAATAGAAGAAAGATGAAAGACCATGCAGAACTAATCAAAATCCTAATAAATTTCATCTATCTTGAATCAAATAGAAAGACAAAGCCAACATAAAAAGAAAGAGTTCATTAAAATGTTTAACTTTATATACGTTGACTCAAAACAGTCTACACATTTCGTTATAATTCGGAAATTGATTTCTGAGACTAAATTGTAAACTAGATAAACTCATCTTTAACAGAAAAAGTTTGAAAAATGTATTGTAATTACAATTAATATGTTCTAAGGCAATACGTCTAGTAAAAATTGCATTTCTATGTACGTTGATTCAAAATATGAAGGAAGTTAAATTTCACAATAGAAGAAGGATGAAAGACCATGCAAACTAATCCAAATCCTAACAAATTTCATCTATCTTGAATCAAATAGAAAGACAAAGCCCGCACAAAAAGAAAGAGTTCATAAAAATGTTGAATTTTTTATACGTTAACTCAAAAAAGTCTACACTCTTCGTTATAATTCTGAAATGGATTTCTGAAACTAAATTCTAAACTAGATAAACTCATCTTTAACTGAAAAAGTTTGAAAAATATATTGTAATCACAAATAATATGTTCTAAGGCATTACGTCTAGTAAAAATTGTATTTCTATGTACGTTGATTCAAGAAAATATGAAGGAAGTCAAATTTCACCATAGAAGAAGGATGAAAGACCAAGAAAAACTAATCCAAGTCCTAAAAAATTCATCTATCTTGAATCAAATAGAAAGACAAAGCCAACACATAAATAAAGAGTTCATAAAAATGTTGAATTTTTTATACGTTAACTCAAAAAAGTGGACACACTTCGTTATAAGTCTGAAATGGATTTCTGAAACTAAATTGTAAAACTAGATAAACTCATCTTTAACTGAAAAAGTTTGAAAAATATATTGTAAACAAAAATAATATGTTCTAAAGCATTACGTCTAGTAAAAATTGCATTTCTATGTACGTTGATTCAAGAAAATATGAAGGAAGTCAAATTTCACAATAGAAGAAGGATGAAAGACCAAGAAGAACTAATCCAAATCCTAACGAATTTCATCTATCTTGAATCAAATAGAAAGATAAAGCCAACCAAAAAGAAAGAGTTCATAAAAATGTTGAATTTTATATACGTTAACTCAAAAAAGTCTACACACTTCGTTATACATCTGAAATTGATTTCTGAGACTAAATTGTAAACTAGATAAACTCATCTTTAACATAAAAAGTTTGAAAAATGTATTGTAATTACAATTAATATGTTCTAAGGCAATACGTCTGGTAAAAATTGCATTTCTATGTACGTTGATTCAAGAAAATATGAACAAAGTCAAATTTCACAATAGAAGAAAGATGAAAGACCATGCAGAACTAATCCAAATCCTAACAAATTTCATCTATCTTGAATCAAATAGAAAGACAAAGCCAACATAAAAAGAAAGAGTTCATTAAAATGTTTAATTTTATATACGTTGACTCAAAACAGTCTACACATTTCGTTATAAGTCGGAAATTGATTTCTGAGACTAAATTGTAAACTAGATAAACTCATCTTTAACAGAAAAAGTTTGAAAAATGTATTGTAATTACAATTAATTTGTTCTAAGGCAATACGTCCAGTAAAAATTGCATTTCTATGTACGTTGATTCAAAATACGAAGGAAGTTAAATTTCACAATAGAAGAAGGACGAAAGACCATGCAAACTAATCCAAATCCTAACAAATTTCATCTATCTTGAATCAAATAGAAAGACAAAGCCAACACAAAAACAAAGAGTTCATAAAAATGTTGAAATTTTTATACGTTAACTCAAAAAAGTCTACACTCTTCGTTATAAGTCGGAAGTTGATTTCTGAGACTAAATTGTAAACTAGATAAACTCATGTTTAAAAGAAAAAGTTTGAAAAATATATTGTAATCACAAATAATATGTTCTAAGGCATTACGTCTAGTAAAAATTGCATTTCTATGTACGTTGATTAAAGAAAATATGAAGGTAGGCTAATTTCACAATAGAAGAAGGATGAAAGACCATGAAAACTAATCCAAATCCTAACAAATTTCATCTATCTTGAATCAAATAGAAAGACAGCCAACATAAAAAGAAAGAGTTCATTAAAATGTTTAATTTTATATACGTTAACTCAAAACAGGCTACACATTTCGTTATAAGTCGGAAATTGATTTCTAAGACTAAATTGTAAACTAGATAAACTCATCTTTAACAGAAAAAGTTTGAAAAGTGTATTGTAATTACAATTAATATGTTCTAAGGCAATACGTCTAGTAAAAATTGCATTTCTATGTACGTTGATTCAAGAAATATGTAGAAATTCAAATTTCACAATAGAAGAAAGATGAAAGACCATGCAGAACTAATCCAAATCCTAACAAATTTCATCTATCTTGAATCAAATAGAAAGACAAAGCCAACACAAAAAGAAAGAGTTAATAAAAATGTTGAATTTTTTATACGTTAACTCAAAAAAATGTACAGACTTCGTTATAAGTCTGAAATTGATTTCTGAAACTAAATTGTAAACTAGATAAACTCATCTTTAACTGAAAAAGTTTGAAAAATATATTGTAATCACAAATAATATGTTCTAAGGCATTACGTCTAGTAAAATTGCATTTCTATGTACGTTGATTCAAGAAAATATGAAGGAAGTCAAATTTCACAATAGAAGAAGGATGAAAGACCAAGAAGAACTAATCCAAATCCTAACAAATTTCATCTATCTTGAATCAAATAGAAAGACAAAGCCAACACAAAAAGAAAGAGTTCACAAAAAGGTTGAATTTTATATACGTTAACTCAAAAAAGTCTACACACTTCGTTATACATCTGAAATTGATTTCTGAGACTAAATTATAAACTAGATAAACTCATCTTTAACATAAAAAGTTTGAAAAATGTATTGTAATTACAAATAATATGTTCTAAGGCAATACGTCTAGTAAAAATTGCATTTCTATGTACTTTGATTCAAGAAAATATGAAGGAAGTTAAATTTCACAATAGAAGAAGGATGAAAGACATTTCACAATAGAAGAAGGATGAAAGACCATGCAGAACTAATCTAAATCCTAAAAAATTTCATCTATCTTGAATCAAATAGAAAGACAAAGCCAACACAAAAAGAAAGAGTTTATAAAAATGTTGAATTTTATATACGTTAACTCAAAAAAATCTACACATTTCGTTATAAGTCGGAAATTGATTTCTGAGACTGGATTGTAAACTAGATAAACTCATATTTAACAGAAAAAGTTTGAAAAATGTATTGTAATTACAATTAATATGTTCTAAGGCAATACGTCTAGTAAAAAATGCATTTCTATGTACGTTAATTCAAGAAAATATGAAGGAAGCCAAATTTCACAATAGAAGAAGGATGAAAAACCAGCCAGAACTAATCCAAATGGTAACAAATTTCATCTATTTGAATCAAATTCAAAGACAAAGCCAATACAAAAATAAAGAGTTCATAAAAATGTTGAATTTAATATACGTTAACTCAAAAAAGTTTACACACTTTGTTATACATCTGAAATTGATTTCTGAAACTAAATTGTAAACTGGATAAACTCATCTTTAACAGAAAAAGTTTGAAAAATTTATTGTAATCACAATTAATATGTTCTAAGGCAGTACGTCTAGTAAAAATTGCATTTCTATGTACGTTGATTCATGAATATATGAAGGAAGTCAAATTTCACTATAGAAAAAGGACAAAAGACCAAGCAGAACTAATCCAAATCCTAAAAAGTTTCATCTATCTTGAACCAAATAGAAAGACAAAACCAACACAAAAAGAAAGTGTTCATAAAAATGTTGAATTTTACATACGTTAACTCAAAAAGTCTACACGCTTCGTTATGCGTCTGAACTTGATTTCTAAAACTAAACTGTAACCTAGATAAACTCATTTTTAAATGAAAAGGTTTGAAAAATGTATTGTAATCACAAATAATATGTTCTAAGGCATTCCATCTAGTAAAAATTGCATTTCTATGTACGTTGATTCAAGAAAATATGAATGAAATCAAATTTCACAATATAAGAAGGATGAAAGACCAGCCAGAACTAATCCAAATTCTAACAAACTTCATCTCTTTAAATCAAATTGAAATACAAAGCCAATACAAAAATAAAGAGTTCATAAAAATGTTGAATTTTTTATACGTTAACTCAAAAAAGTCTACACTCTTCGTTATAAGTCGGAAGTTGATTTCTGAGACAAAATTGTAAACTAGATAAACTCATGTTTAAAAGAAAATGTTTGGAAAATATATTGTAATCACAAATAATATGTTCTAAGGCATTACGTCTAGTAAAAATTGCATTTCTATGTACGTTGATTAAAGAAAATATGAAGGTAGGTAATTTCACAATAGAAGAAGGATGAAAGACCATGCAAACTAATCCAAATCCTAACAAATTTCATCTATCTTGAATCAAATAGAAAGACAAAGCCAACACAAAAATAAAGAGTTCATAAAAATGTTAAATTTTATATACGTTAACTCAAAAAAGTCTACACACTTCGATATAAGTCGGAAATTCATTTCTGAGACTAATCTGTAAACTAGATAAACTCATCTTTAACAGAAAAAGTTTGAAAAGAAGGATGAAAGACCAAGCAGAGTTAATCTAATTCCTAACAAATTTCACCTATCTTGAATCAAATATAAAGACAATGCCAACACAAAAATAAAGAGTTCATAAAAATGTTGAATTTTTTATACGTTAACTCAAAAAAGTCTACACACTTCGTTATACATCTGAAATTAATTTCTGAGACTAAGTTGTAAACTAGATAAACTCATCTTTAAAAGAAAAAGTTTGAAAAATGTATTGTAATTACAATTAATATGTTCTAAGGCAATACTCTAGTAAAAATTGCATTTCTATGTACGTTGATTCAAGAAAATATGAAGAAAGTCAAATTTCACAATAGAAGATAGATGAAAGACCTTGCAGATCTAATCCAAATCCTAACAAATTTCATCTATCTTGAATCAAATAGAAAGAAAAATCCAACACAAAAAGAAAGAGTTCATAAAAATGTTTAATTTTATATACGTTAACTCAAAACAGAATACACTCTTCGTTATAAGTCGGAAGTTGATTTCTGAGAATAAATTGTAAACTAGATAAACTCATGTTTAAAAGAAAAAGTTTGAAAAATATATTGTAATCACAAATAATATGTTCTAAGGCATTACGTCTAGTAAAAATTGCATTTCTATGTACGTTGATTAAAGAAAATATGAAGGTAGGCTAATTTCACAATAGAAGAAGGATGAAAGACCATGAAACTAATCCAAATCCTAACAAATTTCATCTATCTTGAATCAAATAGAAAGACAGCCAACATAAAAAAGAAGAGTTCATTAAAATGTTTAATTTTATATACGTTAACTCAAAACAGGCTACACATTTCGTTATAAGTCGGAAATTGATTTCTAAGACTAAATTGTAAACTAGATAAACCATCTTTAACAGAAAAGTTTGAAAAGTGTATTGTAATTACAATTAATATGTTCTAAGGCAATACGTCTAGTAAAAATTGCATTTCTATGTACGTTGATTCAAGAAATATGTAGAAATTCAAATTTCACAATAGAAGAAAGATGAAAGACCATGCAGAACTAATCCAAATCCTAACAAATTTCATCTATCTTGAATCAAATAGAAAGACAAAGCCAACACAAAAAGAAAGAGTTAATAAAAATGTTGAATTTTTTATACGTTAACTCAAAAAATGTACAGACTTCGTTATAAGTCTGAAATTGATTTGTGAAACTAAATTGTAAACTACATAAACTCATCTTTAACTGAAAAAGTTTGAAAAATTATTGTAATCACAAATAATATGTTCTAAGGCATTACGTCTAGTAAAATTGCATTTCTATGTACGTTGATTCAAGAAAATATGAAGGAAGTCAAATTTCACAATAGAAGAAGGATGAAAGACCAAGAAGAACTAATCCAAATCCTAAAAAATTTCATCTATCTTGAATCAAATAGAAATACAAAGCCAACACAAAAAGAAAGAGTTCACAAAAAGGTTGAATTTTATATACGTTAACTCAAAAAAGTCTACACACTTCGTTATACATCTGAAATTGATTTCTGAGACTAAATTATAAACTAGATAAACTCATCTTTAACATAAAAAGTTTGAAAAATGTATTGTAATTACAATTAATATGTTCTAAGGCAATACGTCTAGTAAAAATTGCATTTCTATGTACTTTGATTCAAGAAAATATGAAGGAAGTTAAATTTCACAATAGAAGAAGGATGAAAGACCATGCAGAACTAATCTAAATCCTAAAAAATTTCATCTATCTTGAATCAAATAGAAAGACAAAGCCAACACAAAAAGAAAGAGTTTATAAAAATGTTGAATTTTTTATACGTTAACTCAAAAAAATCTACACACTTCGTTATACATCTGAAATTGATTTCTGAGACTAAATTGTAAACTAGATAAACTCATATTTAACAGAAAAAGTTTGAAAAATGTATTGTAATTACAATAAATATGTTCTAAGGCAATACGTCTAGTAAAAATTGCATTTCTATGTACGTTGATTCAAGAAAATATGAAGAAAGTCAAATTTCACAATAGAAGAAAGATGAAAAACCATGTAGAACTAATCCAAATCCTATCAAATTTCATCTATCTTGAATCAAATAGAAAAACAGCCAACATAAAAAGAAAGAGTTCACTAAAATGTTTAATTTTATATACGTTAACTCAAAACAGGCTACACATTTCGTTATAAGTCGGAAATTGATTTCTGAGACTGGATTGTAAACTAGATAAACTCATCTTTAACAGAAAAAGTTTGAAAAATGTATTGTAATTACAATTAATATGTTCTAAGGCAATACGTCTAGTAAAAAATGCATTTCTATGTACGTTAATTCAAGAAAATATGAAGGAAGCCAAATTTCACAATAGAAGAAGGATGAAAAACCAGCCAGAACTAATCCAAATGGTAACAAATTTCATCTATTTGAATCAAATTCAAAGACAAAGCCAATACAAAAATAAAGAGTTCATAAAAATGTTGAATTTAATATACGTTAACTCAAAAAAGTTTACACACTTTGTTATACATCTGAAATTGATTTCTGAAACTAAATTGTAAACTGGATAAACTCATCTTTAACAGAAAAAGTTTGAAAAATTTATTGTAATCACAATTAATATGTTCTAAGGCAGTACGTCTAGTAAAAATTGCATTTCTATGTACGTTGATTCATGAATATATGAAGGAAGTCAAATTTCACTATAGAAAAAGGACAAAAGACCAAGCAGAACTAATCCAAATCCTAAAAAGTTTCATCTATCTTGAACCAAATAGAAAGACAAAACCAACACAAAAAGAAAGTGTTCATAAAAATGTTGAATTTTACATACGTTAACTCAAAAAGTCTACACGCTTCGTTATGCGTCTGAACTTGATTTCTAAAACTAAACTGTAACCTAGATAAACTCATTTTTAAATGAAAAGGTTTGAAAAATGTATTGTAATCACAAATAATATGTTCTAAGGCATTCCATCTAGTAAAAATTGCATTTCTATGTACGTTGATTCAAGAAAATATGAATGAAATCAAATTTCACAATATAAGAAGGATGAAAGACCAGCCAGAACTAATCCAAATTCTAACAAACTTCATCTCTTTAAATCAAATTGAAATACAAAGCCAATACAAAAATAAAGAGTTCATAAAAATGTTGAATTTTTTATACGTTAACTCAAAAAAGTCTACACTCTTCGTTATAAGTCGGAAGTTGATTTCTGAGACAAAATTGTAAACTAGATAAACTCATGTTTAAAAGAAAATGTTTGGAAAATATATTGTAATCACAAATAATATGTTCTAAGGCATTACGTCTAGTAAAAATTGCATTTCTATGTACGTTGATTAAAGAAAATATGAAGGTAGGTAATTTCACAATAGAAGAAGGATGAAAGACCATGCAAACTAATCCAAATCCTAACAAATTTCATCTTTCTTGAATCAAATAGAAAGACAAAGTCAACACAAAAATAAAGAGTTCATAAAAATGTTAAATTTTATATACGTTAACTCAAAAAAGTCTACACACTTCGTTATAAGTCGGAAATTCATTTCTGAGACTAATCTGTAAACTAGATAAACTCATCTTTAACAGAAAAAGTTTGAAAAGAAGGATGAAAGACCAAGCAGAGTTAATCTAATTCCTAACAAATTTCACCTATCTTGAATCAAATATAAAGACAATGCCAACACAAAAATAAAGAGTTCATAAAAATGTTGAATTTTTTATACGTTAACTCAAAAAAGTCTACACACTTCGTTATACATCTGAAATTAATTTCTGAGACTAAGTTGTAAACTAGATAAACTCATCTTTAAAAGAAAAAGTTTGAAAAATGTATTGTAATTACAATTAATATGTTCTAAGGCAATACTCTAGTAAAAATTGCATTTCTATGTACGTTGATTCAAGAAAATATGAAGAAAGTCAAATTTCACAATAGAAGATAGATGAAAGACCTTGCAGATCTAATCCAAATCCTAACAAATTTCATCTATCTTGAATCAAATAGAAAGAAAAATCCAACACAAAAAGAAAGAGTTCATAAAAATGTTTAATTTTATATACGTTAACTCAAAACAGAATACACTCTTCGTTATAAGTCGGAAGTTGATTTCTGAGAATAAATTGTAAACTAGATAAACTCATGTTTAAAAGAAAAAGTTTGAAAAATATATTGTAATCACAAATAATATGTTCTAAGGCATTACGTCTAGTAAAAATTGCATTTCTATGTACGTTGATTAAAGAAAATATGAAGGTAGGCTAATTTCACAATAGAAGAAGGATGAAAGACCATGAAAACTAATCCAAATCCTAACAAATTTCATCTATCTTGAATCAAATAGAAAGACAGCCAACATAAAAAGAAAGAGTTCATTAAAATGTTTAATTTTATATACGTTAACTCAAAACAGGCTACACATTTCGTTATAAGTCGGAAATTGATTTCTAAGACTAAATTGTAAACTAGATAAACTCATCTTTAACAGAAAAAGTTTGAAAAGTGTATTGTAATTACAATTAATATGTTCTAAGGCAATACGTCTAGTAAAAATTGCATTTCTATGTACGTTGATTCAAGAAATATGTAGAAATTCAAATTTCACAATAGAAGAAAGATGAAAGACCATGCAGAACTAATCCAAATCCTAACAAATTTCATCTATCTTGAATCAAATAGAAAGACAAAGCCAACACAAAAAGAAAGAGTTAATAAAAATGTTGAATTTTTTATACGTTAACTCAAAAAAATGTACAGACTTCGTTATAAGTCTGAAATTGATTTCTGAAACTAAATTGTAAACTAGATAAACTCATCTTTAACTGAAAAAGTTTGAAAAATATATTGTAATCACAAATAATATGTTCTAAGGCATTACGTCTAGTAAAAATTGCATTTCTATGTACGTTGATTCAAGAAAATATGAAGGAAGTCAAATTTCACAATAGAAGAAGGATGAAAGACCATGCAGAACTAATCCAAATCCTAACAAATTTCATCTATCTTGAATCCAATAGAAAGACAAAGCCAACACAAAAAGAAAGAGTTCATAAAAATATTGAATTTTATATACGTTAACTCAAAAAAGTCTACACATTTCGTTATAAGTCGGAAATTGATTTCTGAGACTAAATTGTAAACTAGATAAACTCATCTTTAACAGAAAAAGTTTGAAAAATGTATTGTAATTATAATTAATATGTTCTAAGGCAATACGTCTAGTAAAAATTGCATTTCTATGTACGTTGATTCAAGAAAATATGAAGAAAGTCAAATTTCACAATAGAAGAAAGATGAAAGACCATGCAGAACTAATCAAAATCCTAATAAATTTCATCTATCTTGAATCAAATAGAAAGACAAAGCCAACACAAAAAGAAAGAGTTTATAAAAATGTTGAATTTTATATACGTTAACTCAAAAAAATCTACACACTTCGTTATACATCTGAAATTGATTTCTGAGACTAAATTGTAAACTAGATAAACTCATATTTAACAGAAAAAGTTTGAAAAATGTATTGTAATTACAATAAATATGTTCTAAGGCAATACGTCTAGTAAAATTGCATTTCTATGTACGTTGATTCAAGAAAATATGAAGAAAGTCAAATTTCACAATAGAAGAAAGATGAAAAACCATGTAGAACTAATCCAAATCCTATCAAATTTCATCTATCTTGAATCAAATAGAAAAACATCCAACATAAAAAGAAAGAGTTCATTAAAATATTTAATTTTATATACGTTAACTCAAAACAGGCTACACATTTCGTTATAAGTCGGAAATTGATTTCTGAGACTGGATTGTAAACTAGATAAACTCATCTTTAACAGAAAAAGTTTGAAAAATGTATTGTAATTACAATTAATATGTTCTAAGGCAATACGTCTAGTAAAAATGCATTTCTATGTACGTTAATTCAAGAAAATATGAAGGAAGCCAAATTTCACAATAGAAGAAGGATGAAAAACCAGCCAGAACTAATCCAAATGGTAACAAATTTCATCTATTTGAATCAAATTCAAAGACAAAGCCAATACAAAAATAAAGAGTTCATAAAAATGTTGAATTTAATATACGTTAACTCAAAAAAGTTTACACACTTTGTTATACATCTGAAATTGATTTCTGAAACTAAATTGTAAACTGGATAAACTCATCTTTAACAGAAAAAGTTTGAAAAATTTATTGTAATCACAATTAATATGTTCTAAGGCAGTACGTCTAGTAAAAATTGCATTTCTATGTACGTTGATTCATGAATATATGAAGGAAGTCAAATTTCACTATAGAAAAAGGACAAAAGACCAAGCAGAACTAATCCAAATCCTAAAAAGTTTCATCTATCTTGAACCAAATAGAAAGACAAAACCAACACAAAAAGAAAGTGTTCATAAAAATGTTGAATTTTACATACGTTAACTCAAAAAGTCTACACGCTTCGTTATGCGTCTGAACTTGATTTCTAAAACTAAACTGTAACCTAGATAAACTCATTTTTAAATGAAAAGGTTTGAAAAATGTATTGTAATCACAAATAATATGTTCTAAGGCATTCCATCTAGTAAAAATTGCATTTCTATGTACGTTGATTCAAGAAAATATGAATGAAATCAAATTTCACAATATAAGAAGGATGAAAGACCAGCCAGAACTAATCCAAATTCTAACAAACTTCATCTCTTTAAATCAAATTGAAATACAAGCCAATACAAAAATAAAGTTCATAAAAATGTTGAATTTTTTATACGTTAACTCAAAAAAGTCTACACTCTTCGTTATAGTCGGAAGTTGATTTCTGAGACAAAATTGTAAACTAGATAAACTCATGTTTAAAAGAAAATGTTTGGAAAATATATTGTAATCACAAATAATATGTTCTAAGGCATTACGTCTAGTAAAATTGCATTTCTATGTACGTTGATTAAAGAAAATATGAAGGTAGGTAATTTCACAATAGAAGAAGGATGAAAGACCATGCAAACTAATCCAAATCCTAACAAATTTCATCTATCTTGAATCAAATAGAAAGACAAAGCCAACACAAAAATAAGAGTTCATAAAAATGTTAAATTTTATATACGTTAACTCAAAAAGTCTACACACTTCGATATAAGTCGGAAATTCATTTCTGAGACTAATCTGTAAACTAGATAAACTCATCTTTAACAGAAAAAGTTTGAAAGAAGGATGAAAGACCAAGCAGAGTTAATCTAATTCCTAACAAATTTCACCTATCTTGAATCAAATAAAAGACAATGCCAACACAAAAATAAGAGTTCATAAAAATGTTGAATTTTTTATACGTTAACTCAAAAAAGTCTACACTTCGTTATACATCTGAAATTAATTTCTGAGACTAAGTTGTAAACTAGATAAACTCATCTTTAAAAGAAAAAGTTTGAAAAATGTATTGTAATTACAATTATATGTTCTAAGGCAATACTCTAGTAAAATTGCATTTCTATGTACGTTGATTCAAGAAAATGAAGAAAGTCAAATTTCACAATAGAAGATAGATGAAAGACCTTGCAGATCTAATCCAAATCCTAACAAATTCATCTATCTTGAATCAAATAGAAAGAAAAATCCAACACAAAAAGAAAGAGTTCATAAAAATGTTTAATTTTATATACGTTAACTCAAAACAGAATACACTCTTCGTTATAAGTCGGAAGTTGATTTCTGAGACTAAATTGTAAACTAGATAAACTCATGTTTAAAAGAAAAAGTTTGAAAAATATATTGTAATCACAAATAATATGTTCTAAGGCATTACGTCTAGTAAAAATTGCATTTCTATGTACGTTGATTCAAGAAAATATGAAGGTAGGCTAATTTCACAATAGAAGAAGGATGAAAGACCATGAAAACTAATCCAAATCCTAACAAATTTCATCTGTCTACAATCAAATAGAAAGGCAAATCCAACACAAAAAGAAAGAGTTCATAAAAATGTTGAATTTAATATATGTTAACTCAAAAAAGTCTAGACACTTCGTTATACATCTGAAATGGATTTCTGAGACTAAATTGTAAACTAGATAAACTCATCTTTAACAGAAAAAGTTTGAAAAATGGATTGTAATTACAATTAATATGGTCTAAGGCAATACGTCGAGTAAAAATTGCATTTCTATGTACGTTGATTCAAGAAAATATGAAGGTAGTCAAATTTCAAAATAGAAGAAGGATGAAAGACCATGCAGAACTAATCCAAATCCTAACAAATTTCATCTATCTTGAATCAAATAGAAATATAAAGCCAACACAAAAAGAAAGAGTTCATAAAAATGTTGAATTTTATATACGTTAACTCAAAAAAGTCTACACACTTCGTTATAAGTCTGAAATTGATTTCTGAAACTAAATTGTAAACTAGATAAACTCATCTTTAACTGAAAAAGTTTGAAAAATATATTGTAATCACAAATAATATGTTCTAAGGCATTACGTCTAGTAAAAATTGCATTTCTATGTACGTTGATTCAAGAAAATATGAAGGAAGTCAAATTTCACAATAGAAGAAGGATGAAAGACCAAGAAGAACTAATCCAAATCCTAACAAATTTCATCTATCTTGAATCAAATCGAAAGACAAAGCCAACACAAAAAGAAAGAGTTCACAAAAAGGTTGAATTTTATATACGTTAACTCAAAAAAGTCTACACACTTCGTTATACATCTGAAATTGATTTCTGAGACTAAATTATAAACTAGATAAACTCATCTTTAACAGAAAAAGTTCAAAAAATGTATTCTAATTACAATTAATATGTTCTAAGGCAATACGTCTAGTAAAAATTGCATTTCTATGTACGCTGATTCAAGAAAATATGAAGAAAGTCAAATTTCACAATAGAAGAAAGATGAAAGACCATGCAGAACTAATCCAAATCCTAACAAATTTCATCTATCTTGAATCAAATAGAAAGACAGCCAACATAAAAACAAAGAGTTCATAAATATGTTGAATTTTATATACGTTAACTCAAAAAAGTCTACACACTTCGTTATACATCTGAAATTGATTTCTGAGACTAAATTGTAAACTAGATAAACTCATCTTTAACAGAAAAAGTTTGAAAAATGTATTGTAATTACAATTAATATGTTCTAAGGCAATACGTCTAGTAAAAATTGCATTTCTATGTACGTTGATTCAAGAAAATATGAAGAAAGTAAAATTTCACAATAGAAGAAAGATGAAAGACCATGCAGAACTAATCCAAATCCTAACAAATTTCATCTATCTTGAATCAAATAGAAAGACAACCAACATAAAAAGAAAGAGTTCATTAAAATGTTTAATTTTATATACGTTAACTCAAGACAGTCTACACATTTCGTTATAAGTCGGAGATTGATTTCTGAGACTAAATTGTAAACTAGATAAACTCATCTTTAACAGAAAAAGTTCAATAAATGTATTCTAATTACAATTAATAT
Source organism: Papaver somniferum (assembly GCF_003573695.1). NCBI lineage: Eukaryota > Viridiplantae > Streptophyta > Magnoliopsida > Ranunculales > Papaveraceae > Papaver > Papaver somniferum. The sequence goes on from NC_039358.1 coordinate 106,614,056, forward strand.
GTTCTAAGGCAATACGTCTAGTAAAAATTGCATTTCTATGTACGCTGATTCAAGAAAATATGAAGAAAGTCAAATTTCACAATAGAAGAAAGATGAAAGACCATGCAGAACTAATCCAAATCCTAACAAATTTCATCTATCTTGAATCAAATAGAAAGACAGCCAACATAAAAACAAAGAGTTCATAAATATGTTGAATTTTATATACGTTAACTCAAAAAAGTCTACACACTTCGTTATACATCTGAAATTGATTTCTGAGACTAAATTGTAAATTAGATAAACTCATCTTTAACAGAAAAAGTTTGAAAAATGTATTGTAATTACAATTAATATGTTCTAAGGCAATACGTCTAGTAAAAATTGCATTTCTATGTACGTTGATTCAAGAAAATATGAAGAAAGTCAAATTTCACAATAGAAGAAAGATGAAAGACCATGCAGAACTAATCCAAATCCTAAAAAATTTCATCTATCTTGAATCAAATAGAAAGACAACCAACATAAAAAGAAAGAGTTCATTAAAATGTTTAATTTTATATACGTTAACTCAAGACAGTCTACACATTTCGTTATAAGTCGGAGATTGATTTATGAGACTAAATTGTAAACTAGACAAACTCATCTTTAACAGAAAAAGTTTGAAAAATGTATTGTAATTACAAAAGTAATCCTTGGCATAAGCTCTAGTTGATCTCATCTGCTATATCGGGCTCGGCAGTCACTCTCCTTTCATTCATATATGACCTTGATGTTCAAACAAGACTAGATCGCTTCCAATCGGGAATTCCTACCTTTTCTAACTACCACGGGGCAGGGGTTGCAATTCCCTTTCGTTGGCAGAGCCATTTACTTCATCGCCCGTCTCTATTGAGAGGACAATGCATTCAGAGGAAGTAACTCTACCTCTGTCGCATAAATATGAAGGTAGTTAAATTTCACAATAGAAGAAATATGAAAGACCATGCAAACTAATCCAAATCCTAAAAAATTTCATCTATCTACAATCAAATAGAAAGACAAATCCAACACAAAAAGAAAGAGTTCATAAAAATGTTGAATTTTATATACGTTAACTCAAAAAAATCTACACACTTCGTTATACATCTGAAATTGATTTCTGAGACTAAATTGTAAACTAGATAAACTCATCTTTAACAGAAAAAGTTTGAAAAATGTATTGTAATTACAATTAATATGGTCTAAGGCAATACGTCGAGTAAAAATTACATTTCTATGTACGTTGATTCAAGAAAATATGAAGGAAGTCAAATTTCAAAATAGAAGAAGGATGAAAGACCATGCAGAACTAATCCAAATCCTAACAAATTTCATCTATCTTGAATCAAATAGAAATACAAAGCCAACACAAAAAGAAAGAGTTCATAAAAATGTTGAATTTTATATACGTTAACTCAAAAAAGTCTACACACTTCGTCATACATCTGAAATTGATTTCTGAGACTAAATTGTAAACTAGATAAACTCATCTTTAACAGAAAAAGTTCAAAAAATGTATTCTAATTACAATTAATATGTTATAAGGCAATACGTCTAGTAAAAATTGCATTTCTATGTACGTTGATTCAAGAAAATATGAAGAAAGTCAAATTTCACAATAGAAGAAAGATGAAAGACCATGCAGAACTAATCCAAATCCTAACAAATTTCATCTATCTTGAATCAAATAGAAAGACAGCCAACATAAAAAGAAAGAGTTCATTAAAATGTTTAATTTTATATACGTTAACTCAAAACAGTCTACACATTTCGTTATAAGTCGGAGATTGATTTCAGAGACTAAATTGTAAACCAGATAAACTCATCTTTAACAGAAAAAGTTTTAAAAATGTATTGTAATTACAATTAATATGTTCTAAGGCAATACGTCTAGTAAAAATTGCATTTCTATGAACGTAGATTCAAGAAAATATGAAGGAAGTTAAATTTCACAATAGAAGAAGGATGAAAGACCATGAAAACTAATCCAAATCCTAAAAAATTTCTTCTATCTTGAATCAAATAGTAAGACAAATCCAACACAAAAAGAAAGAGTTCATAAAAATGTTGAATTTTATATACGTTAACTCAAAAAAATCTACACACTTCGTTATACATCTGAAATTGATTTCTGAGACTAAATTGTAAACTAGATAAACTCATCTTTAACAGAAAAAGTTTGAAAAATGTATTGTAATTACAATTAATATGTTCTAAGGCAATACGTCTAGTAAAAATTGCATTTCTATGTACGCGAATTTAAGAAAATATGAAGGAAGCCAAATTTCACAATATAAGAAGGATGAAAAACCAGCCAGAACTAATCCAAATTGTAACAAATTTCATCTATTTGAATCAAATTGAAAGACAAAGCCAATACAAAAATAAAGAGTTCATATAAATGTTGAATTTAATATACGTTAACTCAAAAAAGTCTACACACTTAGTTATATACTGAAATTGATTTCTGAAACTAAATTGTAAACTGGATAAACTCATGTTTAACAGAAAAAGTTTGGAAAATGTATTGTAATCACAATTAATATGTTCTAAGGCAGTACGTCTAGTAAAAATTGCATTTCTATGTACGTTGATTCATGAATATATGAAGGAAGTCAAATTTCACTATAGAAAAAGGACGAAAGACCAAGCAGAACTAATCCAAATCCTAAAAAATTTCTTCTATCTCGAACCAAATAGAAAGACAAAGCCAACACAAAAAGAAAGTGTTCATAAAAATGTTGAATTTTATATACGTTAATTCAAGAAAATATGAAGGAAGCCAGATTTCACAATAGAAGAAGGATGAAAAACCAGCCAGAACTAATCCAAATTGTTACAAATTTCATCTATTTGAATCAAATTGAAAGACAAAGCCAATACGAAAATAAAAAGATCATAAAAATGTTAAATTTAATATACGTTAACTCAAAAAATTCTACACACTTAGTTATACATCTGAAATTGATTTCTGAAACTAAATTGTAAACTGGATAAACTCATCTTTAATAGAAAAAGTTTGAAAAATGTATTGTAATCACAATTAATATGTTCTAAGGCAGTACGTCTAGTAAAAATTGCATTTCTATGTACGTTGATTCATGAATATATGAAGGAAGTCAAATTTCACTATAGAAAAAGGACAAAAGACCAAGCAGAACTAATCCAAATCCTAAAAAGTTTCATCTATCTTGAACCAAATAGAAAGACAAAACCAACACAAAAAGAAAGTGTTCATAAAAATGTTGAATTTTACATACGTTAACTCAAAAAAGTCTACACGCTTCGTTATACGTCTGAAATTGATTTCTGAAATTAAATTGTAACCTAGGTAAGCTCATCTTTAACAGAAAAAGTTTTAAAAATGTATTGTAATCACAAATAATATGTTCTAAGGCATTCCGTCTAGTTAAAATTGCATTTCTATGTACGTTGATTCAAGAAAATATGAAGGAAGTCAAATTTCACAATAGAAGAAGGATGAAAGACCAAGAAGAACTAATCCAAATCCTAACAAATTTCATCTATCTTGAATCAAATAGAAATACAAAGCCAACACAAAAAGAAAGAGGTCATAAAAAAGTTGAATTTTATATACGTTAACTCAAAAAAGTCTACACACTTCGTTATACATCTGAAATTGATTTCTGAGACTAAATTGTAAACTAGATAAACTCATCTTTAACAGAAAAATTTTGAAAAATGTATTGTAATTACAATAAATATGTTCTAAGGCAATACGTCTAGTAAAAATTTCATTTTTATGTACGTTGATTAGAGAAAATATGAAGAAAGTCAAATTTCACAATAGAAGAAAGATGAAAGACCATGCAGAACTAATCCAAATCCTAACAAATTTCATCTATCTTGAATCAAATAGAAAGACAGCCAACATAAAAAGAAAGAGTTCATTAAAATGTTTAATTTTATAGACGTTGACTCAAAACAGTCTACACATTTCTTTATAAGTCGGAAATTGATTTCTGAGACTAAATTGTAAACTAGATAAACTCATCTTTAACAGAAAAAGTTTGAAAAATGTATTGTAATTACAATTAATATGTTCTAAGGCAATACGTCTAGTAAAAATTGCATTTCTATGTACGTTGATTCAAGAAAATATGAAGAAAGTCAAATTTCACAATAGAAGAAAGATGAAAGACCATGCAGAACTAATCCAAATCCTAACAAATTTCATCTATCTTGAATCAAATAGAAAGACAAAGCTAACATAAAAAGAAAGAGTTCATTAAAATGTTTAATTTTATATACGTTGACTCAAAACAGTCTACACATTTCGTTATAAGTCGGAAATTGATTTCTGAGACTAAATTGTAAACTAGATAAACTCATCTTTAACAGAAAAAGTTTGAAAAATGTATTGTAATTACAATTAATATGTTCTAAGGAAATACGTCTAGTAAAAATTGCATTTCTATGTACGTTAATTCAAGAAAATATGAAGGAAGCCAAATTTCAAAATAGAAGAAGGATGAAAAACCAGCCAGAACTAATCCAAATTGTAACAAATTTCATCTATTTGAATCAAATTGAAAGACAAAGCCAATACAAAAATAAAGAGGTCATAAAAATGTTGAATTTAATATACGTTAACTCAAAAAAGTCTACACACTTTGTTATACATCTGAAATTGATTTCTGAAACTAAATTGTAAACTGGATAAACTCATCTTTAACAGAAAAAGTTTGAAAAATGTATTGTAATCACAATTAATATGTTCTAAGGCAGTACGTCTAGTAAAAATTGCATTTCTATGTACGTTGATTCATGAATATATGAAGGAAGTCAAATTTCACTATAGAAAAAGGACGGAAGACCAAGCAGAACTAATCCAAATCCTAAATCTATCTTGAACCAAATAGAAACACAAAACCAACACAAAAAGAAAGTGTTCATAAAAATGTTGAATTTTATTTATGTTAACTCAAAAAAGTCTACACGCTTCGTTATGCATCTGAACTTGATTTCTAAAACTAAACTGTAACCTAGATAAACTCATTTTTAAATGAAAAGGTTTGAAAAATGTATTTTAATCACAAATAATATGTTCTAAGGCATTCCATCTAGTAAAAATTGCATTTCTATGTACGTTGATTCAAGAAAATATGAAGGAAATCAAATTTCACAATATAAGAAGGATGAAAGACCAGCCAGAACTAATCCAAATTCTAACAAACTTCATCTCTTTAAATCAAATTGAAATACAAAGCCAATACAAAAATAAAGAGTTCATAAAAATGTTGAATTTTTTATACGTTAACTCAAAAAAGTCTACACTCTTCGTTATAAGTCGGAAGTTGATTTCTGAGACAAAATTGTAAACTAGATAAACTCATGTTTAAAAGAAAATGTTTGGAAAATATATTGTAATCACAAATAATATGTTCTAAGGCATTACGTCTAGTAAAAATTGCATTTCTATGTACGTTGATTAAAGAAAATATGAAGGTAGGTAATTTCACAATAGAAGCAGGATGAAAGACCATGCAAACTATTCCAAATCCTAACAAATTTCATCTATCTTGAATCAAATAGAAAGACAAAGCCAACACAAAAAGAAAGAGTTCATAAAAATGTTAAATTTTATATACGTTAACTCAAAAAAGTCTACACACTTCGTTATAAGTCGGAAATTCATTTCTGAGACTAATCTGTAAACTAGATAAACTCATCTTTAACAGAAAAAGTTTTAAAAGAAGGATGAAAGACCAAGCAGAGTTAATCTAAAACCTAACAAATTTCACCTATCTTGAATCAAATATAAAGACAATGCCAACACAAAAATAAAGAGTTCATAAAAATGTTGAATTTTTTATACGTTAACTCAAAAAAGTCTACACACTTCGTTATACATCTGAAATTAATTTCTGAGACTAAGTTGTAAACTAGATAAACTCATCTTTAAAAGAAAAAGTTTGAAAAATGTATTGTAATTACAATTAATATGTTCTAAGGCAATACTCTAGTAAAAATTGCATTTCTATGTACGTTGATTCAAGAAAATATGAAGAAAGTTAAATTTCACAATAGAAGATAGATGAAAGACCTTGCAGATCTAATTCAAATCCTAACAAATTTCATCTATCTTGAATCAAATAGAAAGAAAAATCCAACACAAAAAGAAAGAGTTCATAAAAATGTTTAATTTTATATACGTTAACTCAAAACAGAATACACTCTTCGTTATAAGTCGGAAGTTGATTTCTGAGAATAAATTGTAAACTGGATAAACTCATGTTTAACAGAAAAGTTTGGAAAATGTATTGTAATCACAATTAATATGTTCTAAGGCAGTACGTCTAGTAAATTGCATTTCTATGTACGTTGATTCATGAATATATGAAGGAAGTCAAATTTCACTATAGAAAAAGGACGAAAGACCAAGCAGAACTAATCCAATCCTAAAAAATTTCTTCTATCTCGAACCAAATAGAAAGACAAGCCAACACAAAAAGAAGTGTTCATAAAAATGTTGAATTTTATATACGTTAATTCAAGAAATATGAAGGAAGCCAGATTTCACAATAGAAGAAGGATGAAAAACCAGCCAGAACTAATCCAAATTGTTACAAATTTCATCTATTTGAATCAAATTGAAAGACAAAGCCAATACGAAAATAAAAAGATCATAAAATGTTAAATTTAATATACGTTAACTCAAAAATTCTACACACTTAGTTATACATCTGAAATTGATTTCTGAAACTAAATTGTAAACTGGATAAACTCATCTTTAATAGAAAAAGTTTGAAAAATGTATTGTAATCACAATTAATATGTTCTAAGGCAGTACGTCTAGTAAAATTGCATTTCTATGTACGTTGATTCATGAATATATGAAGGAAGTCAAATTTCACTATAGAAAAAGGACAAAAGACCAAGCAGAACTAATCCAAATCCTAAAAAGTTTCATCTATCTTGAACCAATAGAAAGACAAAACCAACACAAAAAGAAAGTGTTCATAAAATGTTGAATTTTACATACGTTAACTCAAAAAAGTCTACACGCTTCGTTATACGTCTGAAATTGATTTCTGAATTAAATTGTAACCTAGGTAAGCTCATCTTTACAGAAAAAGTTTTAAAAATGTATTGTAATCACAAATAATATGTTCTAAGGCATTCCGTCTAGTTAAAATTGCATTTCTATGTACGTTGATTCAAGAAAATATGAAGGAAGTCAAATTTCACAATAGAAGAAGGATGAAAGACCAAGAAGAACTAATCCAAATCCTAACAAATTTCATCTATCTTGAATCAAATAGAAATACAAAGCCAACACAAAAAAAGAGGTCATAAAAAAGTTGAATTTTATATACGTTAACTCAAAAAAGTCTACACACTTCGTTATACATCTGAAATTGATTTCTGAGACTAAATTGTAACTAGATAAACTCATCTTTAACAGAAAAATTTGAAAAATGTATTGTAATTACAATAAATATGTTCTAAGGCAATACGTCTAGTAAAAATTTCATTTTTATGTACGTTGATTAGAGAAAATGAGAAAGTCAAATTTCACAATAGAAGAAAGATGAAAGACCATGCAGAACTAATCCAAATCCTAACAAATTTCATCTATCTTGAATCAAATAGAAAGACAGCCAACATAAAAAGAAGAGTTCATTAAATGTTTAATTTTATAGACGTTGACTCAAAACAGTCTACACATTTCTTTATAAGTCGGAAATTGATTTCTGAGACTAATTGTAAACTAGATAAACTCATCTTTAACAGAAAAGTTTGAAAAATGTATTGTAATTACAATTAATATGTTCTAAGGCAATACGTCTAGTAAAAATTGCATTTCTATGTACGTTGATTCAAGAAATATGAAGAAAGTCAAATTTCACAATAGAAGAAAGATGAAAGACCATGCAGAACTAATCCAAATCCTAACAAATTTCATCTATCTTGAATCAAATAGAAAGACAAAGCTAACATAAAAAGAAAGAGTTCATTAAAATGTTTAATTTTATATACGTTGACTCAAACAGTCTACACATTTCGTTATAAGTCGGAAATTGATTTCTGAGACTAAATTGTAAACTAGATAAACTCATCTTTAACAGAAAAAGTTTGAAAAATGTATTGTAATTACAATTAATATGTTCTAAGGAATACGTCTAGTAAAAATTGCATTTCTATGTACGTTAATTCAAGAAAATATGAAGGAAGCCAAATTTCAAATAGAAGAAGGAAAACCAGCCAGAACTAATCCAAATTGTAACAAATTTCATCTATTTGAATCAAATTGAAAGACAAAGCCAATACAAATAAAGAGGTCATAAAATGTTGAATTTAATATACGTTAACTCAAAAAAGTCTACACACTTTGTTATACATCTGAAATTGATTTCTGAAACTAAATTGTAAACTGGATAAACTCATCTTTAACAGAAAAGTTTGAAAAATGTATTGTAATCACAATTAATATGTTCTAAGGCAGTACGTCTAGTAAAAATTGCATTTCTATGTACGTTGATTCATGAATATATGAAGGAAGTCAAATTTCACTATAGAAAAAGGACGGAAGACCAAGCAGAACTAATCCAAATCCTAAATCTATCTTGAACCAAATAGAAACACAAAACCAACACAAAAGAAAGTGTTCATAAAAATGTTGAATTTTATTTATGTTAACTCAAAAATCTACACGCTTCGTTATGCATCTGAACTTGATTTCTAAAACTAAACTGTAACCTAGATAAACTCATTTTTAAATGAAAAGGTTTGAAAAATGTATTAATCACAAATAATATGTTCTAAGGCATTCCATCTAGTAAAAATTGCATTTCTATGTACGTTGATTCAAGAAAATATGAAGGAAATCAAATTTCACAATATAAGAAGGATGAAGACCAGCCAGAACTAATCCAAATTCTAACAAACTTCATCTCTTTAAATCAAATTGAAATACAAAGCCAATACAAAATAAAGAGTTCATAAAAATGTTGAATTTTTTATACGTTAACTCAAAAAAGTCTACACTCTTCGTTATAAGTCGGAAGTTGATTTCTGAGACAAAATTGTAAACTAGATAAACTCATGTTTAAAAGAAAATGTTTGGAAATATATTGTAATCACAAATAATATGTTCTAAGGCATTACGTCTAGTAAAAATTGCATTTCTATGTACGTTGATTAAAGAAAATATGAAGGTAGGTAATTTCACAATAGAAGCAGGATGAAAGACCATGCAAACTATTCCAAATCCTAACAAATTTCATCTATCTTGAATCAATAGAAAGACAAAGCCAACACAAAAGAAAGAGTTCATAAAAATGTTAAATTTTATATACGTTAACTCAAAAAAGTCTACACACTTTCGTTATAAGTCGGAAATTCATTTCTGAGACTAATCTGTAAACTAGATAAACTCATCTTTAACAGAAAAGTTTAAAAGAAGGATGAAGACCAAGCAGAGTTAATCTAAAACCTAACAAATTTCACCTATCTTGAATCAAATATAAAGACAAGCCAACACAAAAAAAGAGTTCATAAAAATGTTGAATTTTTATACGTTAACTCAAAAAAGTCTACACACTTCGTTATAATCGAAATTATTTCTGAGACTAAATGTAAACTAGATAAACTCATCTTTAACAAAAAGTTTGAAAAATGTATTGTAATTACAATTAATATGTTCTAAGGCAATACTCTAGTAAAAATTGCATTTCTATGTACGTTGATTCAAGAAAATATGAAGGAAGTCAAATTTCACAATAGAAGAAGATGAAAGACCATGCAGAACTAATCCAAATCCTAACAAATTTCATCTATCTTGAATCAAATAGAAGACAAATCCACACAAAAAAGAGTTCATAAAATGTTGAATTTTATATACGTTAACTCAAAAAGTCACATTTCGTTATAAGTCGGAAATTGATTTCTGAGACTAAATTGTAAACTAGATAAACTCATCTTTAACAGAAAAAGTTTGAAAAATGTATTGTAATTACAATTAATATGTTCTAAGGCAATACGTCTAGTAAAATTGCATTTCTATGTACGTTGATTCAAGAAAATATGAAGGAAGTCAAATTTCACAATAGAAAAGGATGAAAGACCATGCAAACTAATCCAAATCCTAACAAATTTCATCTATCTTGAATCAAATAGAAAGCAAATCCAACACAAAAAGAAAGAGTTCATAAAAATGTTGAATTTTATATGTTAACTCAAAAAAGTCTACACACTTCGTTATAAGTCGGAAATTGATTTCTGAGACTAAATTGTAAACTAGATAAACTCATCTTTAACAGAAAAGTTTGAAAAATGTATTGTAATTACAATTAATATGTTCTAAGGCAATACGTCTAGTAAAAATTGCATTTCTATGTACGTTGATTCAAGAAAATATGAAGGAAGTCAAATTTCAAATAGAAGAAGGATGAAAGACCATGCAGAACTAATCCAAATCCTAACAAATTTCATCTATCTTGAATCAAATAGAAAAAAGCCACACAAAAAAAAGAGTTCATAAAAATGTTGAATTTTATATACGTTAACTCAAAAAAGTCTACACATTCGTTATAAGTCGAAATTGATTTCTGAGACTAAATTGTAAACTAGATAAACTCATCTTTAACAGAAAAAGTTTGAAAAATGTATTGTAATTACAATTAATATGTTCTAAGGCAATACGTCTAGTAAAAATTGCATTTCTATGTACGTTGATTCAAGAAAATATGAAGGAAGTCAAATTTCACAATAGAAGAAAGATGAAAGACCATGCAGAACTAATCCAAATCCTAACAAATTTCATCTATCTTGAATCAAATAGAAAGACAAAGCCAACAAAAAAAAGAGTTCATAAAATGTTGAATTTTATATACGTTAACTCAAAAAAGTCTACACACTTCGTTATAAGTCGGAAATTGATTTCTGAGACTAAATTGTAAACTAGATAAACTCATCTTTAACAGAAAAAGTTTGAAAATGTATTGTAATTACAATTAATATGTTCTAAGGCAATACGTCTAGTAAAAATTGCATTTCTATGTACGTTGATTCAAGAAAATATGAAGGAAGTCAAATTTCACAATAGAAGAAGATGAAAGACCATGCAGAACTAATCCAAATCCTAACAAATTTCATCTATCTTGAATCAAATAGAAAGACAACCAACAAAAAGAAAGAGTTCATAAAATGTTGAATTTTATATACGTTAACTCAAAAAGTCTACACATTTCGTTATAAGTCGGAAATTGATTTCTGAGACTAAATTGTAAACTAGATAAACTCATCTTTAACAGAAAAAGTTTGAAAAATGTATTGTAATTACAATTAATATGTTCTAAGGCAATACGTCTAGTAAAAATTGCATTTCTATGTACGTTGATTCAAGAAAATATGAAGGAAGTCAAATTTCACAATAGAAGAAGATGAAAGACCATGCAAACTAATCCAAATCCTAACAAATTTCATCTATCTTGAATCAAATAGAAAGACAAAGCCAACACAAAAAAAAGAGTTCATAAAAATGTTGAATTTTATATACGTTAACTCAAAAAGTCTACACATTCGTTATCGTGAAATTGATTTCTGAGACTAAATTGTAAACTAGATAAACTCATCTTTAACAGAAAAGTTTGAAAAATGTATTGTAATTACAATTAATATGTTCTAAGGCAATACGTCTAGTAAAAATTGCATTTCTATGTACGTTGATTCAAGAAAATATGAAGGAAGTCAAATTTCACAATAGAAGAAGATGAAAGACCATGCAGAACTAATCCAAATCCTAACAAATTTCATCTATCTTGAATCAAATAGAAAGACAAAGCCAACACAAAAAAAAGAGTTCATAAAAATGTTGAATTTTATATACGTTAACTCAAAAAGTACACATTTCGTTATAAGTCGGAAATTGATTTCTGAGACTAAATTGTAAACTAGATAAACTCATCTTTAACAGAAAAAGTTTGAAAAATGTATTGTAATTACAATTAATATGTTCTAAGGCAATACGTCTAGTAAAAATTGCATTTCTATGTACGTTGATTCAAGAAAATATGAAGGAAGTCAAATTTCACAATAGAAGAAGGATGAAAGACCATGCAAACTAATCCAAATCCTAACAAATTTCATCTATCTTGAATCAAATAGAAAGACAAAGCCAACACAAAAAAAGAGTTCATAAAAATGTTGAATTTTATATACGTTAACTCAAAAAAGTCTACACACTTTCGTTATAAGTCGAAATTGATTTCTGAGACTAAATTGTAAACTAGATAAACTCATCTTTAACAGAAAAAGTTTGAAAAATGTATTGTAATTACAATTAATATGTTCTAAGGCAATACGTCTAGTAAAAATTGCATTTCTATGTACGTTGATTCAAGAAAATATGAAGGAAGTCAAATTTCACAATAGAAGAAGGATGAAAGACCATGCAGAACTAATCCAAATCCTAACAAATTTCATCTATCTTGAATCAAATAGAAAGAAAGCCAACACAAAAGAAAGAGTTCATAAAAATGTTGAATTTTATATACGTTAACTCAAAAAGTCTACACACTTCGTTATAAGTCGGAAATTGATTTCTGAGACTAAATTGTAAACTAGATAAACTCATCTTTAACAGAAAAAGTTTGAAAAATGTATTGTAATTACAATAATGTTCTAAGGCAATACGTCTAGTAAAATTGCATTTCTATGTACGTTGATTCAAGAAAATATGAAGGAAGTCAAATTTCACAATAGAAGAAGATGAAAGACCATGCAGAACTAATCCAAATCCTAACAAATTTCATCTATCTTGAATCAAATAGAAACAAGCCAACATAAAAAAAGAGTTCATAAAATGTTGAATTTTATATACGTTAACTCAAAAAGTCTACACATTTCGTTATAAGTCGGAAATTGATTTCTGAGACTAAATTGTAAACTAGATAAACTCATCTTTAACAGAAAGTTTGAAAAATGTATTGTAATTACAATAATATGGTTTAAGGCAAATACGTCGAGTAAAAATTGCATTTCTATGTACGTTGATTCAAGAAAATATGAAGGAAGTCAAATTTCACAATAGAAGAAGGATGAAAGACCATGCAGAACTAATCCAAATCCTAACAAATTTCATCTATCTTGAATCAAATAGAAAGAAAGCCAACACAAAAAGAAAGAGTTCATAAAATGTTGAATTTTATACGTTAACTCAAAAAAGTCTACACACTTCGTTATAATCGAAATTGATTTCTGAGACTAAATTGTAAACTAGATAAACTCATCTTTAACAGAAAAGTTTAAAAATGTATTGTAATTACAATTAATATGTTCTAAGGCAATACGTCTAGTAAAATTGCATTTCTATACGTTGATTCAAGAAAATATGAAGGAAGTCAAATTTCACAATAGAAGAAGATGAAAGACCATGCAGAACTAATCCAAATCCTAACAAATTTCATCTATCTTGAATCAAATAGAAAGACAGCCAACAAAAAAAAGAGTTCATAAAAATGTTGAATTTTATAGTTAACTCAAAAAAGTCTACACACTTCGTTATAATCGAAATTGATTTCTGAGACTAAATTGTAAACTAGATAAACTCATCTTTAACAGAAAAAGTTTGAAAAATGTATTGTAATTACAATTAATATGTTCTAAGGCAATACGTCTAGTAAAAATTGCATTTCTATGTACGTTGATTCAAGAAAATATGAAGGAAGTCAAATTTCACAATAGAAGAAGGATGAAAGACCATGCAGAACTAATCCAAATCCTAACAAATTTCATCTATCTTGAATCAAATAGAAAGACAAAGCCAACAAAAAAGAAAGAGTTCATAAAAATGTTTTTATATACGTTAACTCAAAAAAGTCTACACATTTCGTTATAAGTCGGAAATTGATTTCTGAGACTAAATTGTAAACTAGATAAACTCATCTTTAACAGAAAAAGTTTGAAAAATGTATTGTAATTACAATTAATATGTTCTAAGGCAATACGTCTAGTAAAAATTGCATTTCTATGTACGTTGATTCAAGAAAATATGAAGGAAGTCAAATTTCACAATAGAAGAAGGATGAAAGACCATGCAAACTAATCCAAATCCTAACAAATTTCATCTATCTTGAATCAAATAGAAAGACAAAGCCAACAAAAAAGAAAGAGTTCATAAAAATGTTGAATTTTATATACGTTAACTCAAAAAAGTCTACACACTTCGTTATAAGTCGGAAATTGATTTCTGAGACTAAATTGTAAACTAGATAAACTCTTTAACAGAAAAAGTTTGAAAAATGTATTGTAATTACAATTAATATGTTCTAAGGCAATACGTCTAGTAAAAATTGCATTTCTATGTACGTTGATTCAAGAAAATATGAAGGAAGTCAAATTTCACAATAGAAGAAGGATGAAAGACCATGCAGAACTAATCCAAATCCTAACAAATTTCATCTATCTTGAATCAAATAGAAAGACAAAGCCAACACAAAAAGAAAGAGTTCATAAAAATGTTGAATTTTATATACGTTAACTCAAAAAAGTCTACACATTCGTTTATAAGTGGAAATTGATTTCTGAGACTAAATTGTAAACTAGATAAACTCATCTTTAACAGAAAAAGTTTGAAAAATGTATTGTACAATTAATATGTTCTAAGGCAATACGTCTAGTAAAAATTGCATTTCTATGTACGTTGATTCAAGAAAATATGAAGGAAGTCAAATTTCACAATAGAAGAAGGATGAAAGACCATGCAGAACTAATCCAAATCCTAACAAATTTCATCTATCTTGAATCAAATAGAAAGACAAAGCCAACACAAAAGAAAGAGTTCATAAAAATGTTGAATTTTATATACGTTAACTCAAAAAAGTCTACACTTCGTTATAAGTCGGAAATTGATTTCTGAGACTAAATTGTAAACTAGATAAACTCATTTAACAGAAAAAGTTTGAAAAATGTATTGTAATTACAATTAATATGTTCTAAGGCAATACGTCTAGTAAAAATTGCATTTCTATGTACGTTGATTCAAGAAAATATGAAGGAAGTCAAATTTCACAATAGAAGAAGGATGAAAGACCATGCAGAACTAATCCAAATCCTAACAAATTTCATCTATCTTGAATCAAATAGAAAGACAAAGCCAACACAAAAAGAAAGAGTTCATAAAAATGTTGAATTTTATATACGTTAACTCAAAAAAGTCTACACTTCGTTATAAGTCGGAAATTGATTTCTGAGACTAAATTGTAAACTAGATAAACTCATCTTTAACAGAAAAAGTTTGAAAAATGTATTGTAATTACAATTAATATGTTCTAAGGCAATACGTCTAGTAAAAATTGCATTTCTATGTACGTTGATTCAAGAAAATATGAAGGAAGTCAAATTTCACAATAGAAGAAGGATGAAAGACCATGCAGAACTAATCCAAATCCTAACAAATTTCATCTATCTTGAATCAAATAGAAAGACAAAGCCAACAAAAAAGAAAGAGTTCATAAAAATGTTGAATTTTATATACGTTAACTCAAAAAAGTCTACACATTTCGTTATAAGTCGGAAATTGATTTCTGAGACTAAATTGTAAACTAGATAAACTCATCTTTAACAGAAAAAGTTTGAAAAATGTATTGTAATTACAATTAATATGTTCTAAGGCAATACGTCTAGTAAAAATTGCATTTCTATGTACGTTGATTCAAGAAAATATGAAGAAGTCAAATTTCACAAAGAATGAAAGAAATGCAGAACTAATCCAAATCCTAACAAATTTCATCTATCTTGAATCAAAGAGACAACAACAAAAAAGAAAGAGTTCATAAAATGTTGAATTTTATATACGTTAACTCAAAAGTCTACACATTTCGTTATAAGTCGGAAATTGATTTCTGAGACTAAATTGTAAACTAGATAAACATCTTTAACAGAAAAAGTTTGAAAAATGTATTGTAATTACAATTAATATGTTCTAAGGCAATACGTCTAGTAAAAATTGCATTTCTATGTACGTTGATTCAAGAAAATATGAAGGAAGTCAAATTTCACAATAGAAGAAGATGAAAGACCATGCAAACTAATCCAAATCCTAAAAATTTCATCTATCTTGAATCAAATAGAAAGACAAAGCCAACACAAAAGAAAGAGTTCAAAAAATGTTGAATTTTATACGTTAACTCAAAAAAGTCTACACACTTCGTTATAATTGGAAATTGATTTCTGAGACTAAATTGTAAACTAGATAAACTCATCTTTAACAGAAAAGTTTGAAAAATGTATTGTAATACAATTAATATGTTCTAAGGCAATACGTCTAGTAAAAATTGCATTTCTATGTACGTTGATTCAGAAATATGAAGGAAGTCAAATTTCACTATAGAAAAAGGACGAAAGACCAAGCAGAATAATCCAATCATAAAAAAAATTTCAAATAGAAAGACAAAGCCAACACAAAAAGAAAGAGTTCATAAAAATGTTGAATTTTATATACGTTAACTCAAAAAAGTCTACACATTCTTCGTTATAAGTCGGAAATTGATTTCTGAGACTAAATTGTAAACTAGATAAACTCATCTTTAACAGAAAAAGTTTGAAAATGTATTGTAATTACAATTAATATGTTCTAAGGCAATACGTCTA
The DNA here is from genome assembly GCF_003573695.1 of Papaver somniferum. NCBI lineage: Eukaryota > Viridiplantae > Streptophyta > Magnoliopsida > Ranunculales > Papaveraceae > Papaver > Papaver somniferum. The sequence goes on from NC_039358.1 coordinate 106,630,673, forward strand.
GTAAAAATTGCATTTCTATGTACGTTGATTCAAGAAAATATGAAGGAAGTCAAATTTCACAATAGAAGAAGGATGAAAGACCATGCAGAACTAATCCAAATCCTAACAAATTTCATCTATCTTGAATCAAATAGAAAGACAAAGCCAAACAAAAAGAAAGAGTTCATAAAAATGTTGAATTTTATTACGTTAACTCAAAAAGTCTACACATTTCGTTATAAGTCGGAAATTGATTTCTGAGACTAAATTGTAAACTAGATAAACTCATCTTTAAAGAAAAAGTTTGAAAAATGTATTGTAATTACAATTAATATGTTCTAAGGCAATACGTCTAGTAAAAATTGCATTTCTATGTACGTTGATTCAAGAAATATGAAGGAAGTCAAATTTCACAATAGAAGAAGGATGAAAGACCATGCAAACTAATCCAAATCCTAACAAATTTCATCTATCTTGAATCAAATAGAAAGACAAAGCCAACACAAAAAGAAAGAGTTCATAAAATGTTGAATTTTATATACGTTAACTCAAAAAAGTCTACACACTTTCGTTATAATCGGAAATTGATTTCTGAGACTAAATTGTAAACTAGATAAACTCATCTTTAACAGAAAAGTTTGTCATAAAAATGTTGAATTTTATATACGTTAACTCAAAAAAGTCTACCCACTTCGTTATACATCTGAAATGGATTTCTGAAACTAAATTGTAAACTAGATAAACTCATCTTTAACTAAAAAAGTTTGAAAAATATATTGTAATCACAAATAATATGTTCTAAGGCATTACGTCTAGTAAAAATTGCATTTCTATGTACGTTGATTCAAGAAAATATGAAGGAAGTCAAATTTCACAATAGAAGAAGGATGAAAGACCAAGAAGAACTAATCCAAATCCTAACAACTTTCATCTATCGTAAATCAAATAGAAATACAAAGCCAACACAAAAACAAAGAGTTCATAAAAATGTTGAATTTTATATACGTTAACTCAAAAAAGTCTACACACTTCGTTATACATCTGAAATTGATTTCTGAGACTAAATTGTAAACTAGATAAACTCATTTTTAACAGAAAAAGTTTGAAAAATATATTGTAATTACAATTAATATGTTCTAAGGCAATACGTCTAGTAAAAATTGCATTTCTATGTACGTTGATTCAAGAAAATATGAAGAAAGTCAAATTTCACAATAGAAGAAAGATGAAAGACCATGCAGAACTAATCCAAATCCTAACAAATTTCATCTATCTTGAATCAAATAGAAAGACAAAGCCAACAAAAAAGAAAGAGTTCATAAAATGTTGAATTTATATACGTTAACTCAAAAAGTCTACACATTTCGTTATAAGTCGGAAATTGATTTCTGAGACTAAATTGTAAACTAGATAAACTCATCTTTAACAGAAAAAGTTTGAAAAATGTATTGTAATTATAGTTAATATGTTCTAAGGCAATACGTCTAGTAAAAATTGCATTTCTATGTACGTTGATTCAAAATATGAAGGAAGTTAAATTTCACAATAGAAGAAGGATGAAAGACCATGCAAACTAATCCAATTCCTAACAGATTTCATCTATATTGAATCAAATAGAAAGACAAAGCCAACACAAAAAGAAAGAGTTCTTAAAAATGTTAAATTTTATATACGTTAACTCAAAAAATTCTGCACACTTCGTTATAAGTCGGAAATTCATTTCTGAGACTAATCTGTAAACTAGATAAACTCATCTTTAATAGAAAAGGTTTGAAAAGAAGGATGAAAGACCAATCAGAATTAATCTAATTCCTAACAAATTTCACCTATCTTGAATCAAATAGAAAGACAAAGCCAACACAAAAATAAAGAGTTCATAAAAATGTTGAATTTTTTATACGTTAACTCAAAAAAGTGTACAGACTTCGTTATAAGTCTGAATCTGATTTCTGAAACTAAATTGTAAACTAGATAAACTCATCTTTAACTGAAAAAGTTTGAAAAATATATTGTGATCACAAATAATATGTTCAAAGGCATTACGTCTAGTAAAAATTGCATTTCTATGTACGTTGATTCAAGAAAGTATGAAGGAAGTCAAATTTCACAATAGAAGAAGGATGAAAGACCAAGAAGAACTAATCCAAATCCTAACAAATTTCATCTATCTTGAATCAAATAGAAAGACAAAGCCAACACAAAAAGAAAGACTTCATAAAAATGTTGAATTTTATATACGTTAACTCAAAAAGTCTACACACTTCGTTATACACTGAAATTGATTTCTGAGACTAAATTGTAAACTAGATAAACTCATCTTTAACAGAAAAGTTTGAAAAATGTATTGTAATTACAATTAATATGTTCTAAGGCAATACGTCTAGTAAAAAGCATTTCTATGTACGTTGATTCAAGAAAATATGAAGAAAGTCAAATTTCACAATAGAAGAAAGATGAAAGAACATGCAGAACTAATCCAAATCCTAACAAATTTCATTTATCATGAATCAAATAGAAAGACAAAGCCAACATAAAAAGAAAGAGTTCATAAAAATGTTTAATTTTATATACGTTAACTCAAAACAGTCTACACATTTCGTTATAAGTCGGAAATTGATTTCTGAGACTAAATTGTAAACTAGATAAACTCATCTTTAACAGAAAAAGTTTGAAAAATGTATTGTAATTATAGTTAATATGTTCTAAGGCAATACGTCTAGTAAAAATTGCATTTCTATGTACGTTGATTCAAAATATGAAGGAAGTTAAATTTCACAATAGAAGAAGGATGAAAGACCATGCAAACTAATCCAATTCCTAACAGATTTCATCTATATTGAATCAAATAGAAAGACAAAGCCAACACAAAAAGAAAGACTTCATAAAAATGTTGAATTTTATATACGTTAACTCAAAAAAGTCTACACACTTCGTTATACATCTGAAATTGATTTCTGAGACTAAATTGTAAACTAGATAAACTCATCTTTAACAGAAAAAGTTTGAAAAATGTATTGTAATTACAATTAATATGTTCTAAGGCAATACGTCTAGTAAAAACTGCATTTCTATGTACGTTGATTCAAGAAAATATGAAGAAAGTCAAATTTCACAATAGAAGAAAGATGAAAGAACATGCAGAACTAATCCAAATCCTAACAAATTTCATTTATCATGAATCAAATAGAAAGACAAAGCCAACATAAAAAGAAAGAGTTCATAAAAATGTTTAATTTTATATACGTTAACTCAAAACAGTCTACACATTTTGTTATAAGTCAGAAATTGATTTCTGAGACTAAATTGTAAACTAGATAAACTCATCTTTAACTGGAAAAATTTTGAAAAATGTATTGTAATTACAATTAATATGTTCTAAGGCAATACGTCTAGTAAAAATTGCATTTCTATGTACGTTTATTCAAGAAAATATGAAGAAAGTAAAATTTCACAATAGAAGAAAGATGAAAGACCATGCAGAACTAATCCAAATCCTAACAAATTTCATCTATCTTGATTCAAATAGAAAGACAAAGCCAACAAAAAAAGAGTTCATTAAAATGTTTAATTTTATATACGTTAACTCAAATCAGTCTACACATTTCGTTATAAGTCGGAAATTGATTTCTGGGACTAAATTGTAAACTAGATAAACTCATCTTTAACATAAAAAGTTTGAAAATGTATTGTAATTACAATTAATATGTTCTGAGGCAATACGTCTAGTAAAAATTGCATTTCTATGTACGTTGATTCAAGAAAATATGAAGGAAGTTAAATTTCACAATAGAAGAAGGATGAAAGACCATGCAAACTAATCCAAATCCTAACAAATTTCATCTACCTTGAATCAAATAGAAAGACAAAGCCAACACAGAAAGAAAGAGTTCAAAAATGTTGAATTTTATATACATTAACTCAAAAAATCTACACACTTCGTTATACATCTGAAATTGATTTCTGAGACTAAATTGTAAACTAGATAACTCATATTTAACAGAAAAAGTTTGAAAAATGTATTGTAATTACAATTAATATGTTCTAAGGCAATACGTCTAGTAAAAATTGCATTTCTATGTACGTTGATTCAAGAAAATATGAAGGAAGTCAAATTTCACAATAGAAGAAGGATGAAAGACCAAGAAGAACTAATCCAAATCATAACAAATTTCATATATCTTGAATCAAATAGAAAGACAAAGCCAACACAAAAAGAAAGAGGTCATAAAAATGTTGAATTTTATTTATGTTAACTCAAAAAAGTCTACACGCTTCGTTATACGTCTGAAATTGATTTCTGAACTAAATTGTAACCTGGATAAACTCATCTTTAACATAAAAAGTTTGAAAAATGTATTGTAATCACAAATAATATGTTCTAAGGCATTCCGTCTAGTAAAAATTGCATTTCTCTGTACGTTGATTCAAGAAAATATGAAGGAAGTCAAATTTCACAGTAGAAGAAGGATGAAAGACCAAGAAGAACTAATCCAAATCCTAACAAATTTCATCTATCTTGAATCAAATAGAAAGACAAAGCCAACACAAAAATAAAAAGTTCATAAAAATGTTGAATTTTATTTATGTTAACTCAAAAAAGTCTACACGCTTCGTTATACGTCTGAAATTGATTTCTGAAACTAAATTGTAACCTAGATAAACTCATCTTTAACAGAAAAAGTTTGAAAAATGTATTGTAATCACAAATAATATGTTCTAAGGCATTTCGTCTAGTAAAAATTGCATTTCTATGTACGTTGATTCAAGAAAATATGAAGGAAGTCAAATTTAACAATATAAGAAGGATGAAAGACCAGCCAGAACTAATCCAAATCCTAACAAATTTCATCTATCTTGAATCAAATAGAAAGACAAAGCAACAAAAAAAGAAAGACTTCATAAAAATGTTAAATTTTATATACGTTAACTCAAAAAAGTCTACACACTTCGTTATAAGTCGGAAATTCATTTCTGAGACTAATTGGTAAACTAGATAAACTCATCTTTAACAGAAAAAGTTTTAAAAGAAGGGTGAAAGACCAAGCATAATTAATCAAATTCCTAACAAATTTCACCTATCTTGAATCAAATAGAAAGACAAAGCCAACACAAAAATAAAGAGTTCATAAAAATTTTGAATTTTTTATAAGTTAACCCAAAAAAGTGTACACACTTTGTTATAAGTCTGAAATGGATTTCTGAAACTAAATTGTAAACTAGATAAACTCATCTTTAACTGAAAAAGTTTGAAAAATATATTGTGATCACAAATAATATGTTCAAAGGCATTACGTCTAGTAAAAATTGCATTTCTATGTACGTTGATTCAAGAAAGTATGAAGGAAGTCAAATTTCACAATAGAAGAAGGATGAAAGACCAAGAAGAACTAATCCAAATCCTAACAAATTTCATCTATCTTGAATCAAATAGAAAGACAAAGCCAACACAAAAAGAAAGACTTCATAAAAATGTTGAATTTTATATACGTTAACTCAAAAAAGTCTACACACTTCGTTATACATCTGAAATTGATTTCTGAGACTAAATTGTAAACTAGATAAACTCATTTTTAACAGAAAAAGTTTGAAAAATATATTGTAATTACAATTAATATGTTCTAAGGCAATACGTCTAGTAAAAATTGCATTTCTATGTACGTTGATTCAAGAAAATATGAAGAAAGTCAAATTTCACAATAGAAGAAAGATGAAAGACCATGCAGAACTAATCCAAATCCTAACAAATTTCATCTATCTTGAATCAAATAGAAAGACAAAGCCAACATAAAAAGAAAGAGTTCATAAAAATGTTGAATTTTATATACGTTAACTCAAAAAAGTCTACACATTTCGTTATAAGTCGGAAATTGATTTCTGAGACTAAATTGTAAACTAGATAAACTCATCTTTAAAAGAAAAAGTTTGAAAAATGTATTGTAATTACAATTAATATGTTCTAAGGCAATACGTCTAGTAAAAATTGCATTTCTATGTACGTTGATTCAAGAAAATATGAAGGAAGTCAAATTTCACAATAGAAGAAAGCTGAAAGACCATGCAGAACTAATCCAAATCCTAACAAATTTCATCTATCTTGAATCAAATAGAAAGACAAAGCCAACATAAAAAGAAAGAGTTCATAAAAATGTTTAATTTTATATACGTTAACTCAAAACAGTCTACACATTTCGTTATAAGTCGGAAATTGATTTCTGAGACTAAATTGTAAACTAGATAAACTCATCTTTAACAGAAAAAGTTTGAAAAATGTATTGTAATTACAATTAATATGTTCTAAGGCAATACGTCTAGTAAAAAATGCATTTCTATGTACGTTGATTCAAGAAAATATGAAGGAAGTCAAATTTCACAATATAAGAAAGATGAAAGACCATGCAAACCTAATCCAAATCCTAACAAATTTCATCTATCTTGAATTAAATAGAACGACAAAGCCAATATAAAAAGAAAGAGTTCATTAAAATGTTGAATTTTATATACGTTAACTCAAAAAAGTCTACACATTTCGTTATAAGTCGGAAATTGAATTCCGAGACTAAATTGTAAACTAGATAAACTCATCTTTAACAGAAAAAGTTTGAAAAATGTTGAATTTTATATACGTTAACTCAAAAAGTCTACACACTTCGTTATAAGTCGGAAATTGATTTTTGAGACTAAATTGTAAACTAGATAAACTCATCTTTAACAGAAAAAGTTTGAAAAATGTATTGTAATTACAATTAATATGTTCTAAGGAAATACGTCTAGTAAAAATTGCATTTCTATGTACGTTGATTCAAGAAAATATGAAGGAAGGCAACTATCACAATAGAAGAAGGATGAAAGACCATGAAGAACTAATCCAAATCCTAGCAAATTTCATCTACCTTGAATCAAATAGAAAGACAAAGCCAACACAAAAAGAAAGAGTTCATAAAAATGATAAATTTTATATACGTTAACTTAAAAAAGTCTACACATTTCGTTATAAGTCGGAAATTGATTTCTGAGACTAATTTGTAAACTAGATAAACTCATCTTTAACAGAAAAAGTTTGAAAAATGTATTGTAATTACAATTAATATGTTCTAAGGCAATACGTCTAGTACAAATTGCATTACTATGTACGTTGATTCAAGAAAATATGAAGGAATTCAAATTTCACCATAGAAGAAGGATGAAAGACCAAGAAGAACTAATCCAAGTCCTAACAAATTTCATCTATCTTGAATCAAATAGAAAGACAAAGCCAACACAAAAAGAAAGAGGTCATAAAAATGTTGAATTTTATTTATGTTAACTCAAAAAAGTCTACACGCTTCGTTATACGTCTGAAATTGATTTCTGAAACTAAATTGTAACCTAGATAAACTCATCTTTAACAGAAAAAGTTTGAAAAATGTATTGTAATCACAAATAATATGTTCTAAGGCATTTCGTCTAGTAAAAATTGCATTTCTATGTACGTTGATTCAAGAAAATATGAAGGAAGTCAAATTTAACAATATAAGAAGGATGAAAGACCAGCCAGAACTAATCCAAATCCTAACAAATTTCATCTATCTTGAATCAAATAGAAAGACAAAGCAACAAAAAAAGAAAGACTTCATAAAAATGTTAAATTTTATATACGTTAACTCAAAAAAGTCTACACACTTCGTTATAAGTCGGAAATTCATTTCTGAGACTAATTGGTAAACTAGATAAACTCATCTTTAACAGAAAAAGTTTTAAAAGAAGGGTGAAAGACCAAGCATAATTAATCAAATTCCTAAAAAATTTCACCTATCTTGAATCAAATAGAAAGACAAAGCCAACACAAAAATAAAGAGTTCATAAAAATTTTGAATTTTTTATAAGTTAACCCAAAAAAGTGTACACACTTTGTTATAAGTCTGAAATGGATTTCTGAAACTAAATTGTAAACTAGATAAACTCATCTTTAACTGAAAAAGTTTGAAAAATATATTGTAATCACAAATAATATGTTCTAAGGCATTGCGTCTAGTAAAAATTGCATTTTTATGTACGTTGATTCAAGAAAATATGAAGGAAGTCAAATTTCACAATATAAGAAGGATGAAAGACCAGCCAGAACTAATCCAAATTCTAACAAACTTCATCTCTTTGAATCAAATTGAAAGACAAAGCCAATACAAAAATAAAGAGTTCATAAAAATGTTGAATTTTTTATACATTAACTCAAAAAAGTCTACACTCATCGTTATAAGTCGGAAGTTGATTTCTGAGACTAAATTGTAAACTAGATAAACTCACGTTTAAAAGAAAAAGTTTGAAAAATATATTATAATCTCAAATAATATGTTCTAAGGCATTCCGTCTAGTAAAAATTGCATTTCTATATACGTTGATTCAAGAAAATATGAAGGAAGTCAAATTTCACAATATAAGAAGGATGAAAGACCAGCCAGAACTAATCCAAATCCTAACAATTTCATCTATCTTGAATAAAATAGAAAGACAAAGCCGACAAAAAAAGAAAGAGTTCATAAAAATGTTAAATTTTATATACGTTTACTCAAAAAAGTCTACACACTTCGTTATAAGTCGGAAATTCATTTCTGAGACTAATCTGTAAACTAGATAAACTCATCTTTAACAAAAAAAGTTTTAAAAGAAGGGTGAAAGACCAAGCAGAAATAATCTAATTCCTAACAAATTTTACCTATCTTGAATCAAATAGAAAGACAAAGCCAACACAAAAATAAAGAGTTCATAAAAATGTTGATTTTTTTATACGTTAACTCAAAAAAGTGTACAGACTTCGTTATAAGTCTGAAATTGATTTCTGAAACTAAATTGTAAACTAGATAAACTCATCTTCAATTGAAAAAGTTTGAAAAATATATTGTAATCACAAATAATATGTTCAAAGGCATTACGTCTAGTAGAAATTGCATTTCTATGTACGTTGATTCAAGAAAATATGAAGGAAGTCAAGTTTCACAATAGAAAAAGGATGAAAGACCAAGAAGAACTAATCCAAATACTAACAAATTTCATCTATCTTGAATCAAATAGAAAGACAAAGCCAACACAAATAGAAAGAGTTCATAAAAATGTTGAATTTTATATACGTTAACTCAAAAAAGTCTACACACTTCGTTATACATCTGAAATTGATTTCTGAGACTAAATTGTAAACTAGATAAACTCATCTTTAACAGAAAAAGTTTTAAAAATGTATTTTAATTACAATTAATATGTTCTAAGGCAATACTTCTAGTAAAAATTGCATTTTTATGTACGTTGATTCAAGAAAATATGAAGAAAGTCAAATTTCACAATATAAGAAAGATGAAAGAACATGCAGAACTAATCCAAATCCTAACAAATTTCATTTATCTTGAATCAAATAGAAAGACAAAGCCAACATAAAAAGAAAGAGTTCATAAAAGTGTTTAATTTTATATACGTTAACTCAAAACAGTCTACACATTTCGTTATAAGTGGGAAATTGATTTCTGAGACTAAATTGTAAACTAGATAAACTCATCTTTAACAGAAAAAGTTTGAAAAATGTATTATAATTACAATTAATATGTTCTAAGGCAATACGTCTAGTAAAAATTGCATTTCTATGTACGTTGATTCAAGAAAATATGAAGGAAGTCAAATTTCACCATAGAAGAAGGATGAAAGACCAAGAAAAACTAATCCAAGTCCTAAAAAATTTCATCTATCTTGAATCAAATAGAAAAACAAAGGCAACACAAAAAGAAAGAGGTCATAAAAATGTTGAATTTTATTTATGTTAACTCAAAAAAGTCTACACGCTTCGTTATACGTCTGAAATTGATTTCTGAAACTAAATTGTAACCTAGATAAACTCATCTTTAACAGAAAAAGTTTGAAAAATGTATTGTAATCACAAATAATATGTTCTAAGGCATTCCGTCTAGTAAAAATTGCAATTCTATGTACGTTGATTCAAGAAAATATGAAGGAAGTGAAATTTTACAATATAAGAAGGATGAAAGACCAGACAGAACTAATCCAAATTCTAACAAACTTCATCTTTTTGAATCAAATTGAAAGACAAATCCAATACAAAAATAAAGAGTTCATAAACATGTGAATTTTTATACGTTAACTTAAAAAAGTATACACTCTTCGTTATAAGTCGGAAGTTGATTTCTAAGACTAAATTGTAAACTAGATAAACTCATGTTTTAAAGAAAAAGTTTGAAAAATATATTGTAATCACAAATAATATGTTCTAAGGCATTACGTCTAGTAAAAATTGCATTTCTATGTACGTTGATTCAAGAAAATATGAAGGAAGTCAAATTTCACAATAGAAGAACGATGACAGACCATGCAGAACTAATCCAAATCCTAACAAATTTCATCTATCTTGAATCAAATAGAAAGACAAAGCCAACACATAAAGATAGAGTTCATAAAAATGTTGAATTTAATATACGTTAACTCAAAAAAGTCTACACACTTCGTTATAAGTCGGAAATTTATTTCTGAGACTAAATTATAAACTAGATAAACTCATCTTTAACAGAAAAAGTTTGAAAAATGTATTGTAATTACAATTAATATGTTCTAAGGCAATACGTGTAGTAAAAATTGCTTTTCTATGTACGTTGATTCAAGAAAGTATGAAGGAAGTCCAATTTCACAATAGAAGAAGGATCAAAGACCATGCAGAACTAATCCAAATCCTAACAAATTTCATCTATCTTGAATCAAATAGAAAGACAAAGCCAACACAAAAAAGAAAGAGTTCATAAAAATGTTGAACTTTATATACGTTAACTCAAATAAGTCTACACATTTCGTTATAAGTCGGAAATTAATTTCTGAGAATAAATTGTAAACTAGATAAACTCATCTTTAACAGAAAAAGTTTGAAAAATGTATTGTAATTACAATTAATATGTTCTAAGGCATTACGTCTAGTAAAAATTGCATTTCTATGTACGTTGATTCAAGAAAATATGAAGGAAGTCAAATTTCACAATAGAACAAGGATGAAAGACCAAGAAGAACTAATCAAAATCCTAACAAATTTCATCTATCTTGAATCAAATAGAAAGACAAAGCCAACACAAAAAGAAAGAGTTCATAAAAATGTTGAATTTTATATACTTTTTTTTTGCTAAGTCAAGAAAATGTATTGATAAAAAAGTTATTTATAAGATAAATATAGGAGAAAAGAGATCAATGTGACCCCAAAAACTCCTAAAACCTATTTAAAACGATAATAAATTACATTTGGGAATTCAATTGAACTTAAGAAAACTGGGCGACCTTCAAAATGAATACCAACCCCATCCTCTAATAAACAACCACGCTTTGCCATGGTATCAGCTGCAAAATTTGCCACTCTAAAGGAATGTTCAAATCGAATTTAACCATATAAACCTTTAACTTCCATCCATCTTTGCCTAGCAAACCAAGGAACGTTATCTTCTTCCAAAGCCTTCAACACACTTGTAGAATCTGATCTAATAACAATGCAATCATATCCCCACTGAACTGCCCACTCCATACCCACAATAATACCATACAATTCAACCAAATAATTAGAAGTAACTCCCAAGCCAATACACATAGCACCAACCACTTCACAATTTGCATTCCTTGCAACAACACCAGCTCCCGCCACCTCTGGATTACCTCTTGAGGCGCCATCCGTGCACAAAAGCAATTCATTAGCATTAGGAGGAAACCAAAAACACTCCTTAGGATCAGTAAACTTCACCTTTCTATGCCGAACTCGAAAAAACTCCAGAATTCTCAAGTCTACAATTAATTTTATATACCTTAACTCAAAAAAGTCTACACACTTCGTTATACATCTGAAATTGATTTCTGAGACTAAATTGTAAACTAGATAAACTCATCTTTAACAGAAAAAGTTTGAAAAATGTATTGTAATTCAATTAATATGTTCTAAGGCAATACGTCTAGTAAAAATTGCATTTCTATGTACGTTGATTCAAGAAAATATGAAGAAAGTCAAATTTCACAATAAAAGAAAGATGAAAGACCATGCAGAACTAATCCAAATCCTAAAAAATTCATCTATCTTGAATCAAATAGAAAGACAAAGCCAACATAAAAATAAAGAGTTCATTAGAATGTTTAATTTTATATACGTTAACTCAAAACAGTCTACACATTTCATTATAAGTCGGAAATTGATTTCTAAGACTAAATTGTAAACTAGATAAACTCATCTTTAAAAGAAAAAGTTTGAAAAATGTATTGTAATTACAATTAATATGTTCTAAGGCAATACGTCTAGTAAAAATTGCATTTCTATGTACGTTGATTCAAGAAAATATGAAGGAAGTCAAATTTCACCATAGAAGAAGGATGAAAGACCAAGAAAAACTAATCCAAGTCCTAAAAAATTTCATCTATCTTGAATCAAATAGAAAAACAAATCCAACACAAAAAGAAAGAGGTCATAAAAATGTTGAATTTTATTTATGTTAACTCAAAAAGGTCTACACGCTTCGTTATACGTCTGAAATTGATTTCTGAAACTAAATTGCAACCTAGATAAACTCATCTTTAACAGAAAAAGTTTGAAAAATGTATTGTAATTACAGTTAATATGTTCTAAGGCAATACGTATAGTAAAAATTGCATTTCTATGTACGTTGATTCAAAGTATGAAGGAAGTTAAATTTCACAATAGAAGAAGGATGAAAGACCATGCAAACTAATCCAAATCCTAACAAATTTCATCTATCTTGAATCTAATAGAAATACAAAGCCAACACAAAAAGAAAGAGTTCATAAAAATGTTGAATTTATATACTTTAACTCAAAAAAGTCTACACTCTTCGTTATAAGTCGGAAGTTGATTTCTGAGACTAAATAGTAAACTAGATAAACTCATGTTTAAAAGAAAAAGTTTGAAAAATATATTGTAATCACAAATAATATGTTCTAAGGCATTGCGTCTAGTAAAAATTGCATATCTATGTACGTTGATTAAAGAAAATATGAAGGTAGGCTAATTTCACAATAGAAAAAGGATGAAAGACCATGCAAACTATTCCAAATCCTAACAAATTTCATCTATCTTGAATCAAATAGAAAGACAAAGCCAACACAAAAAGAAAGAGTTCATAAAAATGTTAAATTTTATATACGTTAACTCAAAAAAGTCTACACACTTCGTTATAAGTCGGAAATTCATTTCTGAGACTAATCTGTAAACTAGATAAACTCATCTTTAACATAAAAAGTTTGAAAAGAAAGGTGAAAGACCAAGCAGAATTAATTTAATTCCTAACAAATTTCACCTATCTTGAATAAAATAGAAATACTAAGCCAACACAAAAATAAAGAGTTCATAAAAATGTTGAATTTTTTATACGTTAACTGAAAAAAGTGTACACACTTTGTTATAAGTCTGAAATTGATTTCTGAAACTAAATTGTAAACTAGATAAACTCATCTTTAACTGAAAAAGTTTGTAAAAATATATTGTAATCACAAATAATATGTTCTAAGGCATTACGTCTAGTAAAAATTGCATTTCTATGTACGTTGATTCAAGAAAATATGAAGGAAGTCAAATTTCACAATAGAAGAAGGATGAAAGACCAAGAAGAACTAATCCAAATCCTAACAAATTTCATCTATCTTGTATCAAATAGAAAGACAAAGCCAACACAAAGAGAAAGAGTTCATAAAAATGTTGGATTTTATATACGTTAACTCAAAAAAGTCTACCCACTTCGTTATACATCTGAAATTGATTTCTGAGACTAAATTGTAAACTAGATAAACTCATCTTTAGCAGAAAAATTTTGAAAAATATATTTTAATTACAATTAATATGTTCTAAGGCAATACGTCTAGTAAAAATTGCATTTCTATGTACGTTGATTCAAGAAAATATGAAGAAAGTCAAATTTCACAATAGAAGAAAGATGAAAGAACATGCAGAACTAATCCAAATCCTAACAAATTTCATTTATCTTGAATCAAATAGAAAGACAAAGCCAACATAAAAAGAAAGAGTTCATAAAAATGTCTAATTTTATATATACTAACTCAAAACAGTCTACACATTTCGTTATAAGTCGGAAATTGATTTCTGATACTAAATTGTAAACTAGATAAACTCACCTTTAACAGAAAAAGTCTGAAAAATGTATTGTAATTACAATTAATATGTTCTAAGGCAATACATCTAGTAAAAATTGCATTTCTATGTACGTTGATTCAAGAAAATATGAAGGAAGTCAAATTTCACCATAGAAGAAGGATGAAAGACCAAGAAAAACTAATCCAAGTCCTAAAAATTTCATCTATCTTGAATCAAATAGAAAAACAAAGCCAACACAAAAAGAAAGAGGTTATAAAAATGTTGAATTTTATTTATGTTAACTCAAAATGGTCTACACGCTTCGTTATACGTCTAAAATTGATTTCTGAAACTAAGTTGTAACCTAGATAAACTCATCTTTAACATAAAAAGTTTTAAAAATGTATTGTAATCACAAATAATATGTTCTAAGGCATTCCGTCTAGTAAAAATTGTATTTCTATGTACGTTGATTCAAGAAAATTTGAAGGAAGTCAAATTTCACAATATAAGAAGGATAAAAGACCAGACAGAACTAATCCAAATTCTAACAAACTTCATCTATTTTAATCAAATTGAAAGACAAAGCCAATACAAAAATAAAGAGTTCATAAAAATGTGAATTTTTTATACGTTAACTCAAAAAAGTCTACACTCTTCGTTATAAGTCGGAAGTTGATTTCTGAGACTAAATTGTAAACTAGATAAACTCATGTTTAAAAGAAAAAGTTTGAAAAATATATTGTAATCACAAATAATATGTTCTAAGGCATTACGTCTAGTAAAAATTGCATTTCTATGTACGTTGATTAAAGAAAATATGAAGGTAGGCTAATTTCACAATAGAAAAAGGATGAAAGACCATGAAAACTAATCCAAATCCTAACAAATTTCATCTATCTTGAATCAAATAGAAAGACAAAGCCAACACAAAAAGAAAGTGTTCATAAAAATGTTAAATTGTATATACGTTAACTCAAAAAAGTCTACACACTTCGTTATAAGTCGGAAATTCATTTCAGAGACTAATCTGTAAACTAGATAAACTCATCTTTAACAGAAAAAGTTTGAAAAGAAGGATGAAAGACCAAGCAGAATTAATCTAATTCCTAACAAATTTCACCTATCTTGAATCAAATAGAAAGACAAAGCCAACACAAAAATAAAGAGTTCATAAAAATGTTGAATGTTTTATACGTTAACTCAAAAAAGTGTACAGACTTCGTTATAAGTCTGAAATTGATTTCTGAAACTAAATTGTAAACTAGATAAACTCATCTTTAACTGAAAAAGTTTGAAAAATATATTGTAATCACAAATAATATGTTCTAAGGCATTACGTCTAGTAAAAATTGCATTTCTATGTATGTTGATTCAAGAAAATATGAAGAAAGTCAAATTTCACAATAAAAGAAAGGTGAAAGACCATGCAGAACTAATCCAAAACCTAACAAATTTCATCTATCTTGAATCAAATAGAAAGACAAAGCCAACATAAAAATAAAGAGTTCATTAGAATGTTTAATTTTATATACGTTAACTCAAAACAGTCTACACATTTCGTTATAAGTCGGAAATTGATTTCTGAGACTAAATTGTAAACTAGATAAACTCATCTTTAACAGAAAAAGTTTGAAAAATGTATTGTAATTACAATTAATATGTTCTAAGGCAATACGTCTAGTAAAAATTGCATTTCTATGTACGTTGATTCAAGAAAATATGAAGGAAGTCAAATTTCAACATAGAAGAAGGATGAAAGACCAAGAAAAACTAATCCAAGTCCTAAAAAATTTCATCTATCTTGAATCAAATTGAAAAACAAATCCAACACAAAAAGAAAGAGGTCATAAAAATGTTGAATTTTATTTATGTTAACTCAAAAAGGTCTACACGCTTCGTTATACGTCTGAAATTGATTTCTGAAACTAAATTGTAACCTAGATAAACTCATCTTTAACAGAAAAAGTTTGAAAAATGTATTGTAATTACAGTTAATATGTTCTAAGGCAATACGTATAGTAAAAATTGCATTTCTATGTACGTTGATTCAAAATATGAAGGAAGTTAAATTTCATAATAGAAGAAGGATGAAAGACCATGCAAACTAATCCAAATCCTAACAAATTTCATCTATCTTGAATCTAATAGAAAGACAAAGCCAACACAAAAAGAAAGAGTTCATAAAAATGTTGAATTTATATACGTTAACTCAAAAAAGTCTACACTCTTCGTTATAAGTCGGAAGTTGATTTCTGAGACTAAATTGTAAACTAGATAAACTCATGTTTAAAAGAAAAAGTTTGAAAAATATATTGTAATCACAAATAATATGTTCTAAGGCATTACGTCTAGTAAAAATTGCATATCTATGTACGTTGATTAAAGAAAATATGAAGGTAGGCTAATTTCACAATAGAAAAAGGATGAAAGACCATGCAAATTATTCCAAATCCTAACAAATTTCATCTATCTTGAATCAAATAGAAAGACAAAGCCAACACAAAAAGAAAGAGTTCATAAAAATGTTAAATTTTATATACGTTAACTCAAAAAAGTCTACACACTTCGTTATAAGTCGGAAATTCATTTCTGAGACTAATCTGTAAACTAGATAAACTCATCTTTAACAGAAAAAGTTTGAAAAGAATGGTGAAAGACCAAGCAGAATTAATTTAATTCCTAACAAATTTCACCTATCTTGAATAAAATAGAAAGACTAAGCCAACACAAAAATAAAGAGTTCATAAAAATGTTGAATTTTTTATACATTAACTGAAAAAAGTGTACACACGTCGTTATAAGTCTGAAATTGATTTCTGAAACTAAATTGTAAACTAGATAAACTCATCTTTAACTGAAAAAGTTTGTAAAAATATATTGTAATCACAAATAATATGTTCTAAGGCATTACGTCTAGTAAAAATAGCATTTCTATGTACGTTGATTCAAGAAAATATGAAGGAAGTCAAATTTCACAATAGAAGAAGGATGAAAGACCAAGAAGAACAAATCCAAATCCTAACAAATTTTCATCTATCTTGAATCAAATAGAAATACAAAGCCAGCACAAAAAGAAAGAGTTCATAAAAATGTTGAATTTTATATACGTTAACTCAAAAAAGTCTACACACTTCGTTATACATCTGAAATTGATTTCTGAGACCAAATTGTAAACTAGATAAACTCATCTTTAGCAGAAAAAGTTTGAAAAATGTATTGTAATTACAATTAATATGTTCTACGGCAATACGTCTAGTAAAAATTGCATTTCTATGTACGTTGATTCAAGAAAATATGAAGAAAGTCAAATTTCACAATAGAAGAAAGATGAAAGAACATGCAGAACTAATCCAAATCCTAACAAATTTCATTTATCTTGAATCAAATAGAAAGACAAAGCCAACATAAAAAGAAAGAGTTCATAAAAATGTCTAATTTTATATATGCTAACTCAAAACAGTCTACACATTTCGTTATAAGTCGGAAATGGAATTCTGATACTAAATTGTAAACTAGATAAACTCATCTTTAACAGAAAAAGTTTGAAAAATGTATTGTAATTACAATTAATATGTTCTAAGGCAATACGTCTAGTAAAAATTGCATTTCTATGTACGTTGATTCAAGAAAATATGAAGGAAGTCAAATTTCACCATAGAAGAAGGATGAAAGACCAAGAAAAACTAATCCAAGTCCTAAAAATTTCATTTATCTTGAATCAAATAGAAAAACAAAGCCAACACAAAAAGAAAGAGGTTATAAAAATGTTGAATTTTATTTATGTTAACTCAAAAAGGTCTACACGCTTCGTTATACGTCTAAAATTGATTTCTGAAACTAAGTTGTAACCAAGATAAACTCATCTTTAACAGAAAAAGTTTGAAAAATGTATTGTAATCACAAATAATATGCTCTAAGGCATTACGTCTAGTAAAAATTGCATTTCTATGTACGTTGATTCAAGAAAATATGAAGGAAGTCAAATTTCACAATAGAAGAAGGATGAAAGACCAAGAAGAACTAATCCAAATCCTAACAAATTTAATCTATCTTGAATCAAATAGAAAGACAAAGCCAACACAAAAAGAAAGAGTTCATAAAAATGTTGAATTTTATATACGTTAACTCAAAAAAGTCTACACACTTCGTTATACATCTGAAATTGATTTCTGAGACTAAATTGTAAACTAGATAAATTCATCTTTAACAGAAAAATTTTGAAAAATGTATTGTAATTACAATTAATATGTTCTAAGGAAATACGTCTAGTAAAAATTGCATTTCTATGTACGTTGATTCAAGAAAATATGAAGAAAGTCAAATTTCACAATAGAAGAAAGATGAAAGAACATGCAGAACTAATCCAAATCCTAACAAATTTCATTTATCTTGAATCAAATAGAAACACAAAGCCAACATAAAAAAAATGAACTCATAAAAATGTTTAATTTTATATACGCTAACTCAAAACAGTCTACACATTTCGTTATAAGTCGGAAATTGATTTCTGATACTAAATTGTAAACTAGATAAACTCATCTTTAACAGAAAAAGTTTGAAAAATGTATTGTAATTACAATTAATATGTTCTAAGGCAATACGTCTAGTAAAAATTGCATTTCTATGTACGTTGATTCAAGAAAATATGAAGGAAGTCAAATTTCACCATAGAAGAAGGATGAAAGACCAAGAAAAACTAATCCAAGTCCTAAAAAATTTCATCTATCTTGAATCAAATAGAAAAACAAAGCCAACACAAAAAGAAAGAGGTCATAAAAATGTTGAATTTTATTTATGTTAACTCAAAAAGGTCTACACGCTTCGTTATACGTCTGAAATTGATTTCTGAAACTAAATTGTAACCTAGATAAACTCATCTTTAACAGAAAAAGTTTGAAAAATGTAATGTAATTACAATTAATATGTTCTAAGGCAATACGTCTAGTAAAAATTGGATTTCTATGTACGTTGATTCAAAATATGAAGGAAGTTAAATTTCACAATAGAAGAAGGATGAAAGACCATGCAAACTAATCCAAATCCTAACAAATTTCATCTATCTTGAATCTAATAGAAAGACAAAGCCAACACAAAAATAAAGAGTTCATAAAAATGTTGAATTTTATATACGTTAACTCAAAAAAGTCTACACTCTTCGTTATAAGTCGGAAGTTGATTTCTGAGACTAAATTGTAAACTAGATAAACTCATGTTTAAAAGAAAAAGCTTGAAAAATATATTGTAATCACAAATAATATGTTCTGAGGCATTACGTCTAGTAAAAATTGCATTTCTATGTACGTTGATTCAAGAAAATATGAAGGAAGTCAAATTTCACAATAGAAGAAGGATGAAAGACCATGCAGAACTAATCCAAATTTCATCTAATTAAATAAAATTGAAAGACAAAGCCAATACAAAAATAAAGAATTCATTAAAATGTTAGATTTTTTATACGTTAACTCAAAAAAGTCTACACTCTTCGTTATAAGTCGGAAATTGATTTCTGAGACTAAATTGTAAACTAGATAAACTCATCTTTAACAGAAAAAGTTTGAAAAATGTATGGTAATTACAATTAATATGTTCTAAGGCAATACGTTTAGTAAAAATTGCATTTCTATGTAAGTTGATTCAAGAAAATATGAAGGAAGTAAAATTTCACAATATAATAAGGATGAAAGACCAGCCAGAACTAATCCAAATTCTAACAAATTTCATCTTTTGAATCAAATTGAAAGAAAAAGCCAATACAAAAATAAAGAGTTCATAATAATGTTGAATTTTTTATACGTTAACTCAAAATAGTCTACACACTTCGTTATAAGTCGGAAATTCATTTCTGAGACTAATCTGTAAACTAGATAAACTCATCTTTAACAGAAAAAGTTTAAAAAGAAGGGTGAAAGACCAAGCAGAATTAATCTAATTCCTAACAAATTTCACCTATCTTGAATCAAATAGAAAGACAAAGCCAACACATAAATAAAGAGTTCATAAAAATGTTGAATTTTTTATACGTTAACTGAAAAAAGTGTACACACTTCGTTATAAGTCTGAAATTGATTTCTGAAACTAAATTGTAAACTAGATAAACTCATCTTTCACAGAAAAAGTTTGAAAAATGTATTGTAATTACAATTAATATGTTCTAAGGCATTACGTCTAGTAAAAATTGCATTTCTATGTACGTTGATTCAAGAAAATATGAAGGAAGTCAAATTTCACAATAGAAGAAGGATGAAAGACCAAGAAGAACTAATCCAAATCCTAACAAATTTCATCTATCTTGAATCAAATAGAAAGACAAATCCAACACAAAAAGAAAGAGTTCATAAAAATGTTGAATTTTATATACGTTAACTCAAAAAAGTCTACACACTTCATTATACATCTGAAATTGATATCTGAGACTAAATTGTAAACTAGATAAACTCATCTTTAACAGAAAAAGTTTTAAAAATGTATTGTAATTACAATTAATATGTTCTAAAGCAATACGTCTAGTAAAAATTGCATTTCTATGTGCGTTAATTCAAGAAAATATGAAGGAAGTCAAATTTCACAATAGAAGAAGGATGAAAGACCATGCAGAACTAATCCAAATTCCAACAAATTTCATCTAATTAAATAAAATTGAAAGACAAAGCCAATACAAAAATAAAGAATTCATTAAAATGTTAGATTTTTTATACGTTAACTCAAAAAAGTCTACACTCTTCGTTATAAGTCGGAAATTGATTTTTGAGACTAAATTGTAAACTAGATAAACTCATCTTTAACAGAAAAAGTTTGAAAAATGTATTGTAATTACAATTAATATGTTCTAAGGCAATACGTTTAGTAAAAATTGCATTTCTATGTAAGTTGATTCAAGAAAATATGAAGGAAGTAAAATTTCACAATATAATAAGGATGAAAGACCAGCCAGAACTAATCCAAATTCTAACAAATTTCATCTTTTGAATCAAATTGAAAGAAAAAGCCAATACAAAAATAAAGAGTTCATAATAATGTTGAATTTTTTATACGTTAACTCAAAATAGTCTACAAACTTCGGTATAATTCGGAAATTGATTTCTGAGACTAAATGGTAAACTAGATAAACTCATATTTAACAGAAAAAGTTTGAAAGATATATTTTAATCACAAATGATATGTTCTAAGGCAATACGTCTAGTAAAAATTGCATTTTTATGTACGTTGATTCAAGAAAATATGAAGGAAGTCAAATTTCACAATATAAGAAGGATGAAAGACCAGCCAGAACTAATCCAAATTCTAACAAATTTCATCTATTTGAATCAAATTGAAAGACAAAGCCACAAAAATAAAGAGATCATAAAAATGTTGAATGTTTTATACGTTAACTCAAAAAAGTCTACAAACTTCGGTATAAGTCGGAAATTGATTTCTGAGACTAAATGGTAAACTAGATAAACTCATCTTTAACAGAAAAAGTTTGAAAAACATATTTTAACCACAAATTATATGTTCTAAGGAATTACGTCTAGTAAAAATTGCATTTCTATGTACGTTAATTTAAGAAAACATGAAGGAAGCCAAATTTCACAATAGAAGAAGGATGAAAGACCAAGAAGAATTAATCTAATTCCTATAAAATTTCATCTATTTGAATCAAATTGAAAGACAAAGCCAATACAAAAATAAAGAGTTCATAAAAATGTTGAATTTTTTATACTTTAACTCAAAAAAGCCTACAAACTTCGGTATAAGTCGAAAATTGATTTCTGAGACTAAATGGTAAACTAGATAAACTTATCTTTAACAGAAAAAGTTTGAAAAATATATTGTAATCACAAATGATATGTTCTAAGGCATTACGTCTAGTAAAAATTGCATTTCTATGTACGTTGATTCAAGAAAATATGAAGGAAGTCAAATTTCACAATAGAAGAAGGATGAAAGACCAAGAAGAAGTAATTCAAATCCTAACAAATTTCATCTATCTTGAATCAAATAGAAATACAAAGCCAACACAAAAAGAAAGAGTTCATAAAAATGTTGAATTTTATATACGTTAACTCAAAAAAGTCTACACACTTCGTTATACATCTGAAATTGATTTCTGAGACTAAATTGTAAACTAGATAAACTCATCTTTAACAGAAAAAGTTTGAAAAATGTATTGTAATTACAATTAATATGTTCTAAGGCATTACGTCTAGTAAAAATTGCATTTCTATGTACGTTGATTCAAGAAAATATGAAGGAAGTCAAATTTCACAATAGAAGAAGGATGAAAGACCAAGAAGAACTAATCCAAATCCTAACAAATTTCATCTATCTTGAATCAAATAGAAAGACAAAGCCAACTGATGCAGATGAGCAGGCTATAGCCTATTTGGAGGCTAAAAATCCATGTGTCGTAATTTAGATCCTTAGGGGTCCATTTCGATGGGAAACAAGCCAAAGAACAGGACAAGGAATCTTTGATTTCCTTGGTCTTCAGAATTTAGCCAAATTCCATCGTTTAGGGCATCAAACATACGTTTTTGCTATTTTAGGAAAGTTTTTATTTTGTTAATAACTCTTTCGTTAGGAGTCTGTTTGGGCCGCCGTTTGAGGCGAATTGTTTTATTTTATGAGTACTCTCATTATTTTAGGTCGACCAAAATTTGCCAAAAATAGCAAATTAGGGTCTGAGTCGGTTTAGGGGGTTTTTTCATCCTTTCTTGACTAGCAAGTTAGGGTTTTTCCCCAAGTCTATAAAAGAGTCCATCATAAATTGTTTAGGGCAACTTTTTTTTGGAATATATATCTTCTTTATCAAACTTTGTTCAAGTTTAATCGATTTTTATCTAAAGTTGGGAAACCGAAGTCTAGATATTAATCAACGTTCATAGTCGATATTTCTAGGAATATTTGAAGTCTGAACAACACTTCTCTTTTCTCTAGTTTCTCTAATATCCGCTGCATCAGTTGGCATCAGAGCCAGTTCGATTCCAGGGTTAGTAATATGCCAAGGTTACCAGTTGGTCGAGGTCGTGTTCGAGGCCAAGAAGTTGATCCAATTGATTATAATACGATGAAGGAAGAATTATTGAATGAAATCCGAGTGATGATGGGTCAAAATAACATTCATCATGAAGAAGGAGACGAGGAAGAAGGGGATAATACCAACGAAGAAGGGGATTATACCAACCCTTTTGGTAGAGGACGCCGTGAAGGTAGGATAATCCAACGTGACGATTCTGAGCGCTGGAAGGCCGGAATAAAAGTGGAGGTTCCAGAATTCTATGGAGGTTTAGAAGCGGAGGAGTTTCTTTCGTGGTTGAACACAGCTGAGGAAGTATTGGAATTTAAGGATGTACCAGATAACAAACGAGTTCAGCTGGTAGCAACTATGTTTCGGGGAAGAGCTAATTCGTGGTGGCAACAACACAAACTACAACGCTCTCGTAAAGGGAAGCAGAATTTAGTCTCGTGGGAGAAGATGAAGAAACATATGAGAGCAGAATTTTTACCACACAACTATATCAGCTTGATGTACCAGCAACTACAAAACCTACGCAAGGGAACACTTTCTATAGACGAGTACACGAAGGAATTTTATCGATTACTTTCTCTTAACGATTTGTCGGAGTCAGATGAGCAAAGAGTCGCACGTTATGTAGGTGGTCTTCCTCAGCAATATCAGGATACACTTAACATGTTTGACTGTTGTTCTATATCGGATGCACATCATAGAGCAAGGCAGGTAGAGAAACAAGTGGGGCGTAGAAGTTCAAATTGGGGTAACAATGTAGCATCTTCCCCAACAAGTAATCGTAGTACGTCAACAACTAGTACTGTTAACAAACCTAATTCGGTTTCGACCCCAATTAAAACTCCAATCAGCTATTTTGGAGGCAAGTGTAATAAGTGCGGTGAAACTGGGCACAAAGGCACTGACTGTCGCAAAGTAGAACGTGTGAACAAGGTTTTTTTCAATGAAGACAATCGTGAAGAAGATGATTGGGTACCTGAATATGATGAGGATCCAGAGGATGACTCTGAACCTAGTGATGAAGTAGTTACAGGAGATACAGGAGTGAACTTTGTAGCAAGAAGAAGTTTTCTCACTCCACGTATAGATGAGGACGACAACTGGTTACGTAATAATATATTCCAGTCGACATGTACGATCGAGGGAAAAGTTTGTCGTTTAGTTATTGATCCTGGAAGTTGCGAGAATATGATTGACGAAGAGGTCGTGAAACGGTTTAGGATGGAAACCAAGGCACATCCGCATCCATATAAACTTTCTTGGCTTAAGAAAGGGAATGAGGTGAAAGTAAACAAACGTTGCTTGGTTTCTTTTTCGATTGGTAACAAATATAAAGATAAAATATGGTGTGACATTACTAGTATGGATGCTTGTCACTTGTTGTTGGGTCGACCATGGGAGTTTGACAGGAAAACTAGTCATGACGGGCATAAAAATACCTACAGCTTTTTATGGAACGACACGTACGTATAGTACTTGTACCCAGCAAAGAAATTGCACCTAAACCATCTACCGGACAAACTACCAATCTCTTGTCGTTTAAGCAGTTTGAAGTTGAGGCAGAAGATGCAGGAGAACTGTATGTGTTGATTAGCAAAGACCAACAGCCGGATGAAAGTAGTATCCCTATTGCAGCTCAACCTTTAATTAAGGAATTTATTGATGTTTTCCCTAACGAGTTGCCAGACGAGCTACCACCTCTCCGGGATATACAACACCATATTGATCTCATCCCTGGATCAAGCTTGCCAAACAAAGCGCATTATAGAATGAGTCCTAAGGAGCATGAAGAACTTCGTCGTCAAGTGGAAGAGTTGTTACAGAAAGGTTTGATCCGACAGAGCCTAAGTCCTTGTGCTGTACCGGCCTTGTTGATTCCAAAGAAAGATGGAACGTGGAGAATGTGTGTTGACAGTCGAGCCATCAACAAAATCACAGTAAAATACCGTTTTCCAATTCCTAGATTGGATGACCTGCTAGATCAGTTGTGTGGAGCGAAGGTGTTTAGCAAACTCGACTTGAAGAGTGGGTACCATCAGATCAGAATTCGAGAAGGTGATGAGTGGAAAACAGCTTTTAAGACTCGAGAAGGGTTATATGAGTGGATGGTTATGCCGTTTGGATTGTCCAATGCGCCTAGTACATTCATGCGTATAATGAATCAAGTTCTCAGGCCCTTTATCGGTACTTTTGTGGTCGTTTATTTCGACGATATTCTTATTTATAGTGTTGATATGAACATGCATTTTCAACATCTTCGAGAAGTGCTTTCAACTCTACGTCGGGAAAAATTATTTGCAGCCATCAAGAAGTGTTCATTCATGACTGACCAAATTCTATTTCTCGGCTATGTCGTAACCAAGGATGGAATAAAGGTAGATGATTCCAAGGTTGAAGCTGTAAGAAATTGGACCACACCCACTACACTGCACGAGGTAAGGAGTTTTCATGGTTTCGCTTTTTTTACCGGCGTTTTATTCATCACTTCAGCACCATTATGGCACCCATTACTGAATGCATGAAAGTAGGAAAGTTCTCATGGTCTGAGGAAGCTGACAAAGCCTTTGAAGCAGTCAAGACAAAACTAATAACCGCACCACTATTGGTGTTACCTGATTTCAGCAAGCCATTTGAATTACACTGTGATGCATCGAAGGTGGGAATTGGAGCTGTTTTGAGTCAGGAAGGACGACCTGTAGCATATTTTAGTGAGAAGTTGAATGGTGCTAAGACCAACTACAGTACTTATGATGTGGAGTTTTATGCCATAGTTCAAGCCTTGAAGCATTGGCGACACTATCTAATTCATAACGAATTCATTATGTTTTCTGACCATGATTCTTTAAGGCATATCAATAGGCAAGAGAAGCTTTCATCTAGACATGGTAAGTGGGCTTCTTATTTGCAAGAGTTCACTTTTGTACTGAAGCACAAAGCTGGGTCGCAGAATCAAGTTGCTGATGCTTTAAGCCGTCGAAGTATGTTACTCAACACCATGCGAACTGAGGTAATAGATTTTGATTCGTATTCTGAACATATTCTAACCGATCCACACTTTGTGGAGATTGTGGATAATATCAGTCTAGGAAAACGAAGTGATTACCTTATGCATGAAGGATTTCTCTTTAAAGGTAACCAATTGTGTATTCCCGATTCTAGTCTTCGATTGAAGATTATTAAGGAGTTACATGACGAGGGGCACATGGGTAGAGATAAACTTTCCAGCTTGTTTCAAAATCATATTACTGGCCAACAATGAGGCGTGAAGTTGCTAAATTCGTGGACAGATGTCGAATCTGTCAAGTTTCAAAAGGAAAAGCAACCAATGCAGGGTTATATATACCACTAAAAGTTCCAAGCCAACCATGGTCAGATTTGAGCATGGATTTCGTATTGGGTTTACATCGAACTCAGAGGGGGCAGATTCAGTATTTGTTGTTGTCGACCGTTTTTCAAAAATGTCTCACTTTATTGCTTGCAAGAAGACTACTAATGCACTGAAGGTAGTTGAATTGTTCTTCCAAGAAGTGTATCGTCTACATGGATTGCCCTGTTCAATAGTCAGTGATCGAGACACAAGATTCCTTAGTTATTTCTGGAAAACCTTGTGGAAATTGGCTAATACAAGACTTAATTTCAGTAGTGCGTATCATCCTCAAAGTGATGGCCAAACAGAAGTTGTGAATCGTTCTTTGGGTGATATACTACGGTGTATGGTTGGAGACAATCCGAAAAGTTGGGACCAGAAACTTTGCCAAGCTGAATTTGCATTTAATCGTTCAGTCAACCGTAGCCTGGGTATGAGTCCGTTCGAGGATGTTTATGGATACAATCCACGAGCACCAATAGATTTAGCTCGTGTTCCTGATTTGAAGAGAATTGAAGTTCGTGCTGAAGAACGTATCCAACAGCTGCAGCAAGTTCACAAGTTGGCCGAAGAACAGTTGCTTCGAGCTAATGAAAGGTACAAGGAGGCGGCAGATAAGAAACGCAGAGTTGTCGAGTTTGAAGTAGGGGATTTTGTCTGGGCAATATTGACAAAGGATCGTTTTCCAGTTGGCGAGTACAACAAACTGAAGGCGCGCAAGATTGGTCCCTTGGAAATTGTCGCAAAGATTAATTCCAATGCATACAAGTTGAAGCTTCCAAGTCACATCCGTACTTCTGATGTTTTTAATGTCAAACACTTAGTGCCTTTTTGTGGTGATAATTCTGATGATGATACGACAAATTCGAGGGCGAATTTCTCCCAACCCCGAGAGAACGATGCAGATGAGCAGGCTATAGCCTATTTGGAGGCTAAAAATCCAAGTGTCGTAATTTAGATCCTTAGGGGTCCATTTCGATGGGAAACAAGCCAAAGAACAGGACAAGGAATCTTCGATTGCCTTGGTCTTCAGAATTTAGCCAAATTCCATCGTTTAGGGCATCAAACATACGTTTTTGCTATTTTAGGAAAGTTTTTATTTTGTTAATAACTCTTTCGTTAGGAGTCTGTTTGGGCCGCCGTTTGAGGCGAATTGTTTTATTTTATGAGTACTTTCATTATTTTAGGTCGACCAAAATTTGCCAAAAATAGCAAATTAGGGTCTGAGTCAGTTTAGGGGTTTTTTTCATCCTTTCTTGACTAGCAAGTTAGGTTTTTTCCCCAAGTCTATAAAAGAGTCCATCATAAATTGTTTAGGGCAACTTTTTTTTGGAATATATATCTTCTTTATCAAACTTTGTTCAAGTTTAATCGATTTTTATCTAAAGTTGGGAAACCGAAGTCTAGATATTAATCAACGTTCATAGTCGATATTCCTAGGAATATTTGAAGTCTGAACAACACTTCTCTTTTCTCTAGTTTCTCTAATATCCCCTGCATCACCAACACAAAAAGAAAGAGTTCATAAAAATGTTGAATTTTATATACGTTAACTCAAAAAAGTCTACACACTTCATTATACATCTGAAATTGATATCTGAGACTAAATTGTAAACTAGATAAACTCATCTTTAACAGAAAAAGTTTGAAAAATGTATTGTAATTACAATTAATATGTTCTAAGGCAATACGTCTAGTAAAAATTACATTTCTATGTGCGTTAATTCAAGAAAATATGAAGGAAGTCAAGTTTCACAATAGAAGAAGGATGAAAGACCATGCAGAACTAATCCAAATTCCAACAAATTTCATCTAATTAAATAAAATTGAAAGACAAAGCCAATACAAAAATAAAGAATTCATTAAAATGTTAGATTTTTTATACGTTAACTCAAAAAAGTCTACACTCTTCGTTATAAGTCGGAAATTGATTTCTGAGACTAAATTGTAAACTAGATAAACTCATCTTTAACAGAAAAAGTTTGAAAAAATGTATTGTAATTACAATTAATATGTTTTAAGGCAATACGTTTAGTAAAAATTGCATTTCTATGTACGTTGATTCAAAAAAATATGAAGGAAGTAAAATTTCACAATATAATAAGGATTAAAGACCAGCCAGAACTAATCCAAATTCTAACAAATTTCATCTTTTGAATCAAATTGAAAGAAAAAGCCAATACAAAAATAAAGAGTTCATAATAATGTTGAATTTTTTATACGTTAACTCAAAATAGTCTACAAACTTCGATATAATTCGGAAATTGATTTCTGAGACTAAATGGTAAACTAGATAAACTCATCTTTAACAGAAAAAGTTTGAAATATATATTGTAATCACAAATGATATGTTCTAAGGCAATACGTCTAGTAAAAATTGCATTTCTATGTACGTTGATTCAAGAAAATATGAAGGAAGTCAAATTTCACAATATAAGAAGGATGAAAGACCAGCCAGAACTAATCCAAATTCTAACAAATTTCATCTATTTGAATCAAATTGAAAGACAAAGCCAATACAAAAATAAAGAGTTCATAAAAATGTTGAATGTTTTATACGTTAACTCAAAAATGTGTACACACTTCGTTATAAGTCTGAAATTGATTTCTGAAACTAAATTGTAAACTAGATAAACTCATCTTTAACTGAAAAGTTTGAAAAATATATTGTAATTACAATTAATATGTTCTAAGGCAATACGTCTAGTAAAAATTGCATTTCTATGTACGTTGATTCAAGAAAATATGAAGGAAGTCAAAATTCACAATAGAAGAAGGATAAAATTCCATGCAGAACTAATCCAAATCCTAAAAAATTTCATCTATCTTGAATCAAATAGAAAGACAAAGCCAACACAAAAAGAAAGAGTTCATAAAAATGTTGAATTTTATATACGTTAACTCAAAAAAGTCTACACACTTCATTATACATCTGAAATTGATATCTGAGACTAAATTGTAAACTAGATAAACTCATCTTTAACAGAAAAAGTTTGAAAAATGTATTGTAATTGATATGTTCTAAGGCAATACGTCTAGTAAAAATTGCATTTCTATGTGCGTTAATTCAAGAAAATATGAAGGAAGTCAAATTTCACAATAGAAGAAGGATGAAAGACCATGCAGAACTAATCCAAATTCCAACAAATTTCATCTAACTAAATAAAATTGTAAAACAAAGCCAATACAAAAATAAAGAATTCATTAAAATGTTAGATTTTTTATACGTTAACTCAAAAAAGTCTACACTCTTCGTTATAAGTCGGAAATTGATTTCTGAGACTAAATTGTAAACTAGATAAACTCATCTTTAACAGAAAAAGTTTGAAAAATGTATTGTAATTACAATTAATATGTTCTAAGGCAATACGTTTAGTAAAAATTGCATTTCTATGTACGTTGATTCAAGAAAATATGAAGGAAGTAAAATTTCACAATATAATAAGGATGAAAGAGCAGCCAGAACTAATCCAAATTCTAACAAATTTCATCTTTTGAATCAAATTTAAAGAAAAAGCCAATACAAAAATAAAGAGTTCATAATAATGTTGAATTTTTTATACGTTAACTCAAAATAGTCTACAAACTTCGGTATAATTCGGAAATTGATTTCTGAGACTACATGGTAAACTAGATAAACTCATCTTTAACAGAAAAAGTTTGAAAGATATATTGTAATCACAAATGATATGTTCTAAGGCATTACGTCTAGTAAAAATTGCATTTCTATGTACGTTGATTAAAGAAAATATGAAGGTAGGCTAATTTCACAATAGAAAAAGGATGAAAGACCATGCAAACTATTCCAAAACCTAACAAATTTAATCTATCTTGAATCAAATAGAATGACAAAGCCAACACAAAAAGAAAGAGTTCATCAAAATGTTAAATTTTATATACGTTAACTCAAAAAAGTCTACACACTTCGTTATAAGTCGGAAATTCATTTCTGAGACTAATCTGTAAACTAGATAAACTCATCTTTAACAGAAAAAGTTTGAAAAGAAGGGTAAAAGACCAAGCAGAATTAATCTAATTCCTAACAAATTTCACCTATCTTGAATCAAATAGAAAGACAAAGCCAACACATAAATAAAGAGTTCATAAAAATGTTGAATTTTTTATACGTTAACTGAAAAAAGTGTACACACTTCGTTATAAGTCTGAAATTGATTTCTGAAACTAAATTGTAAACTAGATAAACTCATCTTTAACAGAAAAAGTTTGAAAAATGTATTGTAATTACAATTAATATGTTCTAAGGCATTACGTCTAGTAAAAATTGCAATTCTATGTACGTTGATTCAAGAAAATATGAAGGAAGTCAAATTTCACAATAGAAGAAGGATGAAAGACCAAGAAGAACTAATCCAAATCCTAACAAATTTCATCTATCTTGAATCAAATAGAAAGACAAAGCCAACACAAAAAGAAAGAGTTCATAAAAATGTTGAATTTTATATACGTTAACTCAAAAAAGTCTACACACTTCATTATACATCTGAAATTGATATCTGAGACTAAATTGTAAACTAGATAAACTCATCTTTAACAGAAAAAGTTTGAAAAATGTATTGTAATTACAATTAATATGTTCTAAGGCAATACGTCTAGTAAAAATTGCATTTCTATGTGCGTTAATTCAAGAAAATATGAAGGAAGTCAAATTTCACAATAGAAGAAGGATGAAAGACCATGCAGAACTAATCCAAATTCCAACAAATTTCATCTAATTAAATAAAATTGAAAGACAAAGCCAATATAAAAATAAAGAATTCATTAAAATGTTAGATTTTTTATACGTTAACTCAAAAAAGTCTACACTCTTCGTTATAAGTCGGAAATTGATTTCTGAGGCTAAATTGTAAACTAGATAAACTCATCTTTAACAGAAAAAGTTTGAAAAATGTATTGTAATTACAGTTAATATGTTCTAAGGCAATACGTTAAGTAAAAATTGAATTTCTATGTACGTTGATTCAAGAAAATATGAAGGAAATAAAATTTCACAATATAATAAGGATGAAAGACCAGCCAGAACTAATCCAAATTCTAACAAATTTCATCTTTTGAATCAAATTGAAAGAAAAAGCCAATACAAAAATAAAGAGTTCATAATAATGTTGAATTTTTTATACGTTAACTCAAAATAGTCTACAAACTTCGGTATAATTCGGAAATTGATTTCTGAGACTAAATGGTAAACTAGATAAACTCATATTTAACAGAAAAAGTTTGAAAGATATATTGTAATCACAAATGATATGTTCTAAGGCATTACGTCTAGTAAAAATTGCATTTCTATGTACGTTGATTCAAGAAAATATGAAGGAAGTCAAATTTCACAATATAAGAAGGATGAAAGACCAGCCAGAACTAATCCAAATTCTAACAAATTTCATCTATATGAATCAAATTGAAAGACAAAGCCAATACAAAAAATAAAGAGATCATTAAAATGTTGAATGTTTTATACGTTAACTCAAAAAAGTGTACACACTTCGTTATAAGTCTGAAATTGATTTCTGAAACAAAATTGTAAACTAGATAAACTCATCTTTAACTGAAAAGTTTGAAAAATATATTGTAATTACAATTAATATGTTCTAAGGCAATACGTCTAGTAAAAATTGCATTTTTATGTACGTTGATTCAAGAAAATATGAAGGAAGTCAAAATTCACAATAGAAGAAGGATAAAATTCCATGTAGAACTAATCCAAATCCTAAAAAATTTCATCTATCTTGAATCAAATAGAAAGACAAAGCCAACACAAAAAGTAAGAGTTCATAAAAATGTTGAATTTTATATACGTTAACTCAAAAAAGTCTACCCACTTCCTTATACATCTGAAATTGATTTCTGAGACTAAATGGTAAACTAGATAAACTCATATTTAACAGAAAAAGTTTGAAAGATATATTGTAATCACAAATGATATGTTCTAAGGCAATACGTCTAGTAAAAATTGCATTTCTATGTACGTTGATTCAAGAAAATATGAAGGAAGTCAAAATTCACATTAGAAGAAGGATAAAATTCCATGCAGAACTAATCCAAATCCTAAAAAATTTCATCTATCTTGAATCAAATAGAAAGACAAAGCCAACACAAAAAGGAAGAGTTCATAAAAATGTTGAATTTTATATACGTTAACTCAAAAAAGTCTACCCACTTCCTTATACATCTGAAATTGATTTCTTAGACTAAATTGTAAATAGATAAACTCATCTTTAACAGAAAAAGTTTGAAAAATGTATTGTAATTACAATTAATATGTTCTAAGGCAATACGTTTAGTAAAAATTGCATTTCTATGTACGTTGATTCAAGAAAATATGAAGGAAGTAAAATTTCACAATATAATAAGGATGAAAGAGCAGCCAGAACTAATCCAAATTCTAACAAATTTCATCTTTTGAATCAAATTTAAAGAAAAAGCCAATACAAAAATAAAGAGTTCATAATAATGTTGAATTTTTTATACGTTAACTCAAAATAGTCTACAAACTTCGGTATAATTCGGAAATTGATTTCTGAGACTACATGGTAAACTAGATAAACTCATCTTTAACAGAAAAAGTTTGAAAGATATATTGTAATCACAAATGATATGTTCTAAGGCATTACGTCTAGTAAAAATTGCATTTCTATGTACGTTGATTAAAGAAAATATGAAGGTAGGCTAATTTCACAATAGAAAAAGGATGAAAGACCATGCAAACTATTCCAAAACCTAACAAATTTAATCTATCTTGAATCAAATAGAATGACAAAGCCAACACAAAAAGAAAGAGTTCATCAAAATGTTAAATTTTATATACGTTAACTCAAAAAAGTCTACACACTTCGTTATAAGTCGGAAATTCATTTCTGAGACTAATCTGTAAACTAGATAAACTCATCTTTAACAGAAAAAGTTTGAAAAGAAGGGTAAAAGACCAAGCAGAATTAATCTAATTCCTAACAAATTTCACCTATCTTGAATCAAATAGAAAGACAAAGCCAACACATAAATAAAGAGTTCATAAAAATGTTGAATTTTTTATACGTTAACTGAAAAAAGTGTACACACTTCGTTATAAGTCTGAAATTGATTTCTGAAACTAAATTGTAAACTAGATAAACTCATCTTTAACAGAAAAAGTTTGAAAAATGTATTGTAATTACAATTAATATGTTCTAAGGCATTACGTCTAGTAAAAATTGCAATTCTATGTACGTTGATTCAAGAAAATATGAAGGAAGTCAAATTTCACAATAGAAGAAGGATGAAAGACCAAGAAGAACTAATCCAAATCCTAACAAATTTCATCTATCTTGAATCAAATAGAAAGACAAAGCCAACACAAAAAGAAAGAGTTCATAAAAATGTTGAATTTTATATACGTTAACTCAAAAAAGTCTACACACTTCATTATACATCTGAAATTGATATCTGAGACTAAATTGTAAACTAGATAAACTCATCTTTAACAGAAAAAGTTTGAAAAATGTATTGTAATTGATATGTTCTAAGGCAATACGTCTAGTAAAAATTGCATTTCTATGTGCGTTAATTCAAGAAAATATGAAGGAAGTCAAATTTCACAATAGAAGAAGGATGAAAGACCATGCAGAACTAATCCAAATTCCAACAAATTTCATCTAACTAAATAAAATTGAAAAACAAAGCCAATACAAAATAAAGAATTCATTAAATGTTAGATTTTTTATACGTTAACTCAAAAAGTCTACACTCTTCGTTATAAGTCGGAAATTGATTTCTGAGACTAAATTGTAAACTAGATAAACTCATCTTTAACAGAAAAAGTTTGAAAAATGTATTGTAATTACAATTAATATGTTCTAAGGCAATACGTTTAGTAAAAATTGCATTTCTATGTACGTTGATTCAAGAAAATATGAAGGAAGTAAAATTTCACAATATAATAAGGATGAAAGAGCAGCCAGAACTAATCCAAATTCTAACAAATTTCATCTTTTGAATCAAATTTAAAGAAAAAGCCAATACAAAAATAAAGAGTTCATAATATGTTGAATTTTTATACGTTAACTCAAAATAGTCTACAAACTTCGGTATAATTCGGAAATTGATTTCTGAGACTACATGGTAAACTAGATAAACTCATCTTTAACAGAAAAAGTTTGAAAGATATATTGTAATCACAAATGATATGTTCTAAGGCATTACGTCTAGTAAAATTGCATTTCTATGTACGTTGATTAAAGAAAATATGAAGGTAGGCTAATTCACAATAGAAAAAGGATGAAAGACCATGCAAACTATTCCAAAACCTAACAAATTTAATCTATCTTGAATCAAATAGAATGACAAAGCCAACACAAAAAGAAAGAGTTCATCAAAATGTTAAATTTTATATACGTTAACTCAAAAAAGTCTACACACTTCGTTATAAGTCGGAAATTCATTTCTGAGACTAATCTGTAAACTAGATAAACTCATCTTTAACAGAAAAGTTTGAAAAGAAGGGTAAAAGACCAAGCAGAATTAATCTAATTCCTAACAAATTTCACCTATCTTGAATCAAATAGAAAGACAAAGCCAACACATAAATAAAGATTTCATAAAAATGTTGAATTTTTTATACGTTAACTGAAAAAAGTGTACACACTTCGTTATAAGTCTGAATTGATTTCTGAAACTAAATTGTAAACTAGATAAACTCATCTTTAACAGAAAAAGTTTGAAAAATGTATTGTAATTACAATTAATATGTTCTAAGGCATTACGTCTAGTAAAATTGCAATTCTATGTACGTTGATTCAAGAAAATATGAAGGAAGTCAAATTTCACAATAGAAGAAGGATGAAAGACCAAGAAGAACTAATCCAAATCCTAACAAATTTCATCTATCTTGAATCAAATAGAAAGACAAAGCCAACACAAAAAGAAAGAGTTCATAAAAATGTTGAATTTTATATACGTTACTCAAAAAAGTCTACACACTTCATTATACATCTGAAATTGATATCTGAGACTAATTGAAACTAGATAAACTCATCTTTAACAGAAAAATTTTGAAAAATGCATTGTAATTACAATTAATATGTTCTAAGGCAATACATCTAGTAAATATTACATTTCTATGTGCGTTAATTCAAGAAAATATGAAGGAAGTCAAATTTCACAATAGAAGAAGGATGAAAGACCATGCAGAACTAATCCAAATTCCAACAAATTTCATCTAATTAAATAAAATTGAAAGACAAAGCCAATACAAAATAAAGAATTCATTAAAATGTTAGATTTTTTATATGTTAACTCAAAAAAGTCTACACTCTTCGTTATAAGTCAGAAATTGATTTCTGAGACTAAATTGTAAACTAGATAAACTCATCTTTAACAGAAAAAGTTTGAAAAATGTATTGAAATTACAATTAATATGTTCTAAGGCAATACGTTTAGTAAAAATTGCATTTCTATGTACGTTGATTCAAGAAAATATGAAGGAAGTAAAATTTCACAATATAATAAGGATGAAAGACCAGCCAGAACTAATCCAAATTCTAACAAATTTCATCTTTTGAATCAAATTGAAATAAAAAGCCAATACAAAAATAAAAAGTTCATAATAATGTTGAATTTTGTATACGTTAACTCAAAATAGTCTACAAACTTCGGTATAATTCGGAAATTGATTTCTGAGACTAAATGGTAAACTAGATAAACTCATCTTTAACAGAAAAAGTTTGAAACATATATTGTAATCACAAATGATATGTTCTAAGGAATTACGTCTAGTAAAAATTGCATTTCTATGTACGTTGATTAAAGAAAATATGAAGGTAGGCTAATTTCACAATAGAAAAAGGATGAAAGACCATGCAAACTATTCCAAATCCTAAAAAATTTAATCTATCTTGAATCAAATAGAAAGACAAAGCCAACACAAAAAGAAAGAGTTCATCAAAATGTTAAATTTTATATATACGTTAACCCAAAAAAGTCTACACACTTCGTTATAAGTCGGAAATTCATTTCTGAGACTAATCTGTAAACTAGATAAACTCATCTTTAACAGAAAAAGTTTGAAAAGAAGGGTGAAAGACCAAGCAGAATTAATCTAATTCCTAACAAATTTCACCTATCTTGAATCAAATAGAAAGACAAAGCCAACACATAAATAAAGAGTTCATAAAAATGTTGAATTTTTTATACGTTAACTAAAAAAAGTGTACACACTTCGTTATAAGTCTGAAATTGATTTCCGAAACTAAATTGTAAACTAGATAAACTCATCTTTAACAGAAAAAGTTTGAAAAATGTATTGTAATTACAATTAATATGTTCTAAGGCATTACGTCTAGTAAAAATTGCATTTCTATGTACGTTGATTCAAGAAAATATGAAGGAAGTCAAATTTCACAATAGAAGAAGGATGAAAGACCAAGAAGAACTAATCCAAATCCTAACAAATTCATCTATCTTGATCAAATAGAAAGACAAAGCCAACACAAAAAGAAAGAGTTCATAAAAATGTTGAATTTATATACGTTAACTCAAAAAGTCTACACACTTCATTATACATCTGAAATTGATATCTGAGACTAAATTGTAAACTAGATAAACTCATCTTTAACAGAAAAAGTTTGAAAATGTATTGTAATTGATATGTTCTAAGGCAATACGTCTAGTAAAATTGCATTTCTATGTGCGTTAATTCAAGAAAATATGAAGGAAGTCAAATTTCACAATAGAAGAAGGATGAAAGACCATGCAGAACTAATCCAAATTCCAACAAATTTCATCTAACTAAATAAAATTGAAAAACAAAGCCAATACAAAAATAAAGAATTCATTAAAATGTTAGATTTTTTATACGTTAACTCAAAAAAGTCTACACTCTTCGTTATAAGTCGGAAATTGATTTCTGAGACTAAATTGTAAACTAGATAAACTCATCTTTAACAGAAAAAGTTTGAAAAATGTATTGTAATTACAATTATATGTTCTAAGGCAATACGTTTAGTAAAATTGCATTTCTATGTACGTTGATTCAAGAAAATATGAAGGAAGAAAATTTCACAATATATAAGGATGAAAGAGCAGCCAGAACTAATCCAAATTCTAACAAATTTCATCTTTTGAATCAAATTTAAAGAAAAAGCCAATACAAAAATAAAGAGTTCATAATAATGTTGAATTTTTTATACGTTAACTCAAAATAGTCTACAAACTTCGGTATAATTCGAAATTGATTTCTGAGACTACATGGTAAACTAGATAACTCATCTTTAACAGAAAAAGTTGAAAGATATATTGTAATCACAAATGATTGTTTCTAAGGCATTACGTCTAGTAAAATTGCATTTCTATGTACGTTGATTAAAGAAAATATGAAGGTAGGCTAATTTCACAATAGAAAAAGGATGAAAGACCATGCAAACTATTCCAAACCTAACAAATTTAATCTATCTTGAATCAAATAGAATGACAAAGCCAACACAAAAGAAAGAGTTCATCCAAATGTTAAATTTTATATACGTTAACTCAAAAAGTCTACACACTTCGTTATAAGTCGGAAATTCATTTCTGAGACTATCTGTAAACTAGATAAACTCATCTTTACAGAAAAAGTTTGAAAAGAAGGGTAAAAGACCAAGCAGAATTAATCTAATTCCTAACAAATTTCACCTATCTTGAATCAAATAGAAAGACAAAGCCAACACATAAATAAAGAGTTCATAAAAATGTTGAATTTTTTATACGTTAACTGAAAAAAGTGTACACACTTCGTTATAAGTCTGAAATTGATTTCTGAAACTAAATTGTAAACTAGATAAACTCATCTTTAACAGAAAAAGTTTGAAAAATGTATTGTAATTACAATTAATATGTTCTAAGGCATTACGTCTAGTAAAAATTGCAATTCTATGTACGTTGATTCAAGAAAATATGAAGGAAGTCAAATTTCACAATAGAAGAAGATGAAAGACCAAGAAGAACTAATCAAATCCTACAATTTCATCTATCTTGAATCAAATAGAAAAGACAAAGCCAACACAAAAGAAAGAGTTCATAAAAATGTTGAATTTTTATATACGTTAACTCAAAAAAGTCTACACACTTCATTTACATCTGAATGGATATCTGAGACTAAATTGTAACTAGATAAACTCATCTTTAACAAAAAATTTTGAAAAATGCATTGTAATTACAATTAATATGTTTCTAAGGCAATACGTCTAGTAAATATTACATTTCTATGTGCGTTAATTCAAGAAAATATGAAGGAAGTCAAATTTCACAATAGAAGAAGGATGAAAGACCATGCAGAACTAATCCAAATTCCAACAAATTTCATCTAATTAAATAAAATGAAAGACAAAGCCAATACAAAATAAAGAATTCATTAAAATGTTAGATTTTTATATGTTAACTCAAAAAAGTCCACTCTTCGTTATAAGTCGGAAATTGATTTCTGAGACTAAATTGTAAATAGATAAACTCATCTTTAACAGAAAAAGTTTGAAAAATGTTGAAATTACAATTAATATGTTCTAAAGGCAATACGTTTAGTAAAAATTGCATTTCTATGTACGTTGATTCAAGAAATATGAAGGAAGTAAAATTTCACATATAATAAGGATGAAAGACCAGCCAGAACTAATCCAAATTCTAACAAATTTCATCTTTGAATCAAATTGAAATAAAAAGCCAATACAAAATAAAAGTTCATAATAATGTTGAATTTGTATACGTTAACTCAAAATAGTCTACAAACTTCGGTATAATTCGGAAATTGATTTCTGAGACTAAATGGTAAACTAGATAAACTCATCTTTAACAGAAAAAGTTTGAACATAATTGTAATCACAAATGATATGTTCTAAGGAATTACGTCTAGTAAAAATTGCATTTCTATGTACGTTGATTAAAGAAAATATGAAGGTAGGCTAATTTCACATAGAAAAAGGATGAAAGACCATGCAAACTATTCCAAATCCTAAAAATTTAATCTATCTTGAATCAAATAGAAAGACAAGCCAACACAAAAGAAAGAGTTCATCAAAATTTAAATTTTATATATACGTTAACCCAAAAAGTCTACACACTTCGTTATAAGTCGGAAATTCATTTCGAGACTAATCTGTAAACTAGATAAACTCATCTTTAACAGAAAAGTTTGAAAAGAAGGGTGAAAGACCAAGCAGAATTAATCTAATTCCTAACAAATTTCACCTATCTTGAATCAAATAGAAAGACAAGCCAACACATAAATAAAGAGTTCATAAAATGTTGAATTTTTTATACGTTAACTGAAAAAAGTGTACACACTTCGTTATAAGTCTGAAATTGATTTCCGAAACTAAATTGTAAACTAGATAAACTCATCTTTAACAGAAAAAGTTTGAAAAATGTATTGTAATTACAATTAATATGTTCTAAGGCATTACGTCTAGTAAAAATTGCATTTCTATGTACGTTGATTCAAGAAAATATGAAGGAAGTCAAATTTCACAATAGAAGAAGGAGGAATGACCAAGAAGAACTAATCCAAATCCTAACAAATTTCATCTATCTTGAATCAAATAGAAAGACAAAGCCAACACAAAAAGAAAGAGTTCATAAAAATGTTGAATTTTATATACGTTAACTCAAAAAAGTCTACACACTTCATTATACATCTGAAATTGATATCTGAGACTAAATTGTAAACTAGATAAACTCATCTTTAACAGAAAAAGTTTGAAAATGTATTGTAATTACAATTAATATGTTCTAAGGCAATACGTCTAGTAAAAATTGCATTTCTATGTGCGTTAATTCAAGAAAATATGAAGGAAGTCAAATTTCACAATAGAAGAAGGATGAAAGACCATGCAGAACTAATCCAAATTCCAACAAATTTCATCTAATTAAATAAAATTGAAAGACAAAGCCAATATAAAATAAAGAATTCATTAAAATTAGATTTTTTATACGTTAACTCAAAAAGTCTACACTCTTCGTTATAGTCGGAAATTGATTTCTGAGGCTAAATTGTAAACTAGATAAACTCATCTTTAACAGAAAAAGTTTGAAAAATGTATTGTAATTACAGTTAATATGTTCTAAGGCAATACGTTAAGTAAAAATTGAATTTCTATGTACGTTGATTCAAGAAATGAAGGAATAAAATTTCACAATATAATAAGGATGAAAGACCAGCCAGAACTAATCCAAATTCTAACAAATTTCATCTTTTGAATCAAATTGAAAGAAAAAGCCAATACAAAAATAAAGAGTTCATAATAATGTTGAATTTTTATACGTTAACTCAAAATAGTCTACAAACTTCGGTATAATTCGGAAATTGATTTCTGAGACTAAATGGTAAACTAGATAAACTCATATTTAACAGAAAAAGTTTGAAAGATATATTGTAATCACAAATGATATGTTCTAAGGCATTACGTCTAGTAAAAAATTGCATTTCTATGTACGTTGATTCAAGAAAATATGAAGGAAGTCAAATTTCACAATATAAGAAGGATGAAAGACCAGCAGAACTAATCCAAATTCTAACAAATTTCATCTATATGAATCAAATTGAAAGACAAAGCCAATACAAAAAATAAAGAGATCATTAAAATGTTGAATTTTTATACGTTAACTCAAAAAGTGTACACACTTCGTTATAAGTCTGAAATTGATTTCTGAAACAAAATTGTAAACTAGATAAACTCATCTTTAACTGAAAAGTTTGAAAAATATATTGTAATTACAATTAATATGTTTAAGGCAATACGTCTAGTAAAAATTGCATTTCTATGTACGTTGATTCAAGAAAATATGAAGGAAGTCAAAATTCACAATAGAAGAAGGATAAAATTCCATGTAGAACTAATCCAAATCCTAAAAAATTTCATCTATCTTGAATCAAATAGAAAGACAAAGCCAACACAAAAGTAAGAGTTCAAAAAATGTTGAATTTTATATACGTTAACTCAAAAAAGTCTACCCACTTCCTTATACATCTGAAATTGATTTCTGAGACTAAATGGTAAACTAGATAAACTCATATTTAACAGAAAAAGTTTGAAAGAATATTGTAATCACAAATGATATGTTCTAAGGCAATACGTCTAGTAAAAATTGCATTTCTATGTACGTTGATTCAAGAAAATATGAAGGAAGTCAAAATTCACATTAGAAGAAGGATAAAATTCCATGCAGAACTAATCCAAATCCTAAAAATTTCATCTATCTTGAATCAAATAGAAAGACAAAGCCAACACAAAAGGAAGAGTTCATAAAAATGTTGAATTTTATATACGTTAACTCAAAAAAGTCTACCCACTTCTTATACATCTGAAATTGATTTCTTAGACTAAATTGTAAATAGATAAACTCATCTTTAACAGAAAAAGTTTGAAAAATGTATTGTAATTACAATTAATATGTTCTAAGGCAATACGTTTAGTAAAAATTGCATTTCTATGTACGTTGATTCAAGAAAATATGAAGGAAGTAAAATTTCACAATATAATAAGGATGAAAGACCAGCCAGAACTAATCCAAATTCTAACAAATTTCATCTTTTGAATCAAATTGAAAGAAAAAGCCAATACAAAAATAAAGAGTTCATAATAATGTTGAATTTTATATACGTTAACACAAAAAAGTCTACACACTTCATTATACATCTGAAATTGATATCTGTGACTAAATTGTAAACTAGATAAACTCATCTTTAACAGAAAAAGTTTGAAAAATGTATTGTAATTACAATTAATATGTTCTAAGGCAATACGTCTAGTAAAAATTGCATTTCTATGTGCGTTAATTCAAGAAAATATGAAGGAAGTCAAATTACACAATAGAAGAAAGATGAAAGACCATACAGAACTATTCCAAATTCCAACAAATTTCATCTAATTAAATAAAATTGAAAGACAAAGCCAATACAAAGATAAAGAATTCATTAAAATGTTAGATTTTTTATACGTTAACTCAAAAAAGTCTACACTCTTCGTTATAAGTCGGAAATTGATTTCTGAGACTAAATTGTAAACTAGATAAACTCATATTTAACATAAAAAGTTTGAAAAATGTATTGTAATTACAATTAATATGTTCTAAGGCATTACGTCTAGTAAAAATTGCATTTCTATGTACGTTAATTCAAGAAAACATGAAGGAAGCCAAATTTCACAATAGAAGAAGGATGAAAGACCAAGAAGAATTAATCTAATTCCTAACAAATTTCATCTATTTGAATCAAATTGAAAGACAAAGCCAATACAAAAATAAAGAGTTCACAAAAATGTTGAATTTTTTCATACTTAACTCAAAAAAGTCTACAAACTACGGTTAAGTCGAAAATTGATTTCTGAGACTAAATTGGTAAACTAGATAAATCATCTTTAACAGAAAAGTTTGAAAAATATATGTAATCACAAATGATATGTTCTAAGGCATTACGTCTAGTAAAAATTGCATTTCTATGTACGTTGATTCAAGACAATATGAAGGAAGTCAAATTTCACAATAGAAGAAGGATGAAAGACCAAGAAGAACTATCAAATCCTAACAAATTTGATCTATCTTGAATCAAATAGAAATACAAAGCCAACACAAAAAGAAAGAGTTCTAAAAATGTTGAATTTTATATACGTTAACTCAAAAAAGTCTACCACTTCATTATACATCTGAAATTGATATCTGAGACTAAATGTAAACTAGATAAACTCATCTTTAACAGAAAAAGTTTGAAAAATGTATTGTATTACAATTAATATGTTCTAAGGCAATCGTCTAGTAAAAATTGCATTCTATGTGCGTTAATTCAGAAAATATGAAGGAAGTCAAATTTCACAATAGAAGAAGGATGAAAGACCATGCAGAAACTAATCCAAATTCCAACAATTTAATCTAATTAAATAAAATGAAAGACAAAGCCAATACAAAAATAAAGAATTCATTAAAATGTTAGATTTTTTATACGTTTAACTCAAATCTACACTCTTCGTTATAAGTCGGAAATGATTTCTGAGACTAAATTGTAAACTAGATAAACTCATCTTTAACAGAAAAAGTTTGAAAATGTATTGTAATTACAATTAATTGTTCTAAGGCAACGTTTAGAAAAAATTGCATTCTATGTACGTTGATTCAAGAAATATGAAGGAAGTAAAATTTCACAATATAATAAGGGATTAAAGACCAGCCAGAACTATCCCAATCCTAACAAATTTAATCTATCTGAATAAAATTGAAAGAAAAAGCCAATACAAAAATTAAAAGAGTTCATAAAATGTGAATTTTTATACGTTAACTCAAAATAGTCTACAAACTTCGGTATAATTTGGAAATTGATTTCTGAGACTAAATGGTAAACTAGATAAACTCATCTTTAACAGAAAAGTTTGAAAGATATAATGTAATCACAAATGATATGTTCTAAGGCATTACGTCTAGTAAAAATTGCATTTCTATGTGCGTTAATTCAAGAAAATATGAAGGAAGTCAAATTCCACAATAGAAGAAGGATGAAAGACCAAGAAGAACTAATCCAAATCCTAACAAATTTGATCTATCTTGAATCAAATAGAAATACAAAGCCAACACAAAAAGAAAGAGTTCATAAAAATGTTGAATTTTATATACGTTAACTCAAAAAAGTCTACACACTTCATTATACATCTGAAATTGATTTCTGAGACTAAATTATAAACCAGATAAACTCACCTTTAACAAAAAAAAATAAAAAAAAAAAAAAAAAAAAATATTTGA
Organism: Papaver somniferum; assembly: GCF_003573695.1. Taxonomy (NCBI): domain Eukaryota; kingdom Viridiplantae; phylum Streptophyta; class Magnoliopsida; order Ranunculales; family Papaveraceae; genus Papaver; species Papaver somniferum. The sequence continues at coordinate 106,674,866 of NC_039358.1, forward strand.
ACAGTTACATTTTTGGGAAAAAAAAATGAGAGGAAAGAGAAACTCTGGCGAAAACACTAGGGTTTAGTTTTTTCACGTAAGTTTCATAGTTCATCACGAATTCAATATGGTAGAAAATAATCCTAGTTCATCACAGATTCAGCAACACCAATCCTTTGCGGACAAGGTTAGGGGAAAACAAACCCTAAAACCAACAGGAATTGATATTACTAGTTTACCTAATCCTACTCTGATTGATGGAGAACCATCCCTTGTTATACCCGTGGATTACTATGAAGAGGGTTGTAAACCCTTTCAACACAGTTTCATTGCACGGCTAAACTTCACAGGGCTGAAGTTTTTTGAGGTAAAAACTCTTTTAATATCTCAATGGCAGATTAATCCTAATTCTGTTAGGTTTATGACTATGGGAAAAGGTTTCTTTGTTATTATGCTACAAGATGAGGAAACTAAGGAGAGAATCAGACGGTAGTACAATCTCGTAAAGATGGGAGCTAATACAATCTCGGAGCTTGTTGCTGAAGATGGGAGTACTATTACTGATCCGGTTCATCTTAGTGATCATGTGGTTTCTTACTATCAGGCTAAATTCAATGGTGAGGATGGTCAGGTAAGTGACTCTCTTTTTGATTATGATCATGTTTCTATTTCTGTGGAAGAGTCGCATATGTTGGATGCTATTCCTACTTGTGATGAGATTAAACAGGCGGTTTTTGATTTGGGAGCTGATAGTGCGCCAGGTCCAGATGGTTTCTCGGGGTGTTTTTATAGACATTGTTGGGAGATTATTCAAAAGGATCTGATTTTAGCGGTTACTTATTGCTGGTCCTCTAAAACCATTCCTAATGGGGTTAATTCTAGTCTTATTCTTTTGCTTGCAAAGGTTAGGGGAGCTGCTAGGTTGAAGAACTTTAGGCCGATTGGTTTAAGTAATTTCTTTTTTAAGATTTTTACTAAAATCTTGGCTACTAGGCTTGGTACGGTGTTGGGAAAATTGGTGTCTGAAGAGCAAGTAGCTTTCATGAAGGGTAGGAATATACATGAGAATATTAGTTTAGCTTCTGAGATGGTGAATGAATTGCACATCAAAAGGAAGGATGGTAATTTGGGTTTGAAGCTTGATATCTCTCAGGATTTTGATACGGTGAGCTGGTCTTTTGTTCTTGAGGTTTTTAGAAGGTATGGTTTTTCTGAAGTTTGGTGCTCTTGGATTTGGAAAATTCTGGATTCGGCGCGTATTTCTATTCTTCTTAATGGTAGTCCGGAGGGTTATTTCAAGATTAATAGGGGATTACGGCAGGGGGATCCTCTATCTCCTCTGATTTTTGTTTTGATTGAGGATGTGCTTAGCCGCAACATCTCTAAACTCTTTCAGAATAAGGATATGGCTTATATGGTAAAACGTAAGGGTATTGCTCCTACTCATTTATTTTTTGCTGATGATATTATGATTTTTTGCAAGGGAAATATGAAGAGTGTGAAGAATCTGGTGAAACTTTTGGAGAATTACCAACAAGCTTCTGGTCAGAGGGTTTGTAGGGAGAAGAGCAAGATCTACTTTGGTGGTGGGACTTTGAGTAGGCGCCAGACCATTGCATCTTTCTTAGGTATGGCAATTTCTAACTTTCCTGATAGATATTTGGGAGTTAAGGTGATGCCGGGGATGGTTAAGTATAGTCACATCAGCAACGTTGTTGATAAGTTGAGGGATCAAATTTCGGTTCTGAAAGGTAAGATGTTATCTTTTCAGGATAGGGTTGTGCTTGTTAAGAATGTTCTTTCGAGTTATTCTATTCATAATATGGCTGTGTACAAATGGCCGGTAAAATTCACACTTCAGTGTGAGCGTGTGATTCGTAATTTTCTGTGGTCGGGTGATTCTAATCTTTCTAGAGCTTTTGTAGTTGGTTTTGATAAGATTTGTAGTCCTTTAAAGGAAGGTGGTCTTGGGATCACTAGCCTAAGGACTATGAATAAAGCTTTGCTGATGAAATTGTGGTGGGCTATAAAATCTTCTCGAAAGAGGTGGGCGAGGTTTTTGGAAGCCAAATTCACTTGTAGGGATGGTCGTATTAAGATGGCAGGGGTGAAATCTTCTATTCTTCCAGGTCTTCGTTGGGTTCATAAGGAGATGGTGAACAACACGAAATGTTTTATTGGTGACGGTAGGGATACTTCTTTATTCTTTGATATATGGTATGGAAATACAACCTTAGCTAGTGTTTTAAATCGCATGGATTTAGACAGATCTGCTCGTGTGAGTGATATTATTGTGCAAGGTGATTGGCAGATTCATGGAGTTCATTCACAACTCCTTTTAGGTGCTGGTGTGTTGCAACAGGATTTACCAAAAATTCATATGGGAGTGGATAGGCGTTTTTGGATGCCTGATTTACAAGGTAAATTTTCTGTCAAGTCAGCTAGGGAATTGATTAGGAAGAAATATCCTATTTTGAAGGAGGCGGGGTTGTTATGGAAGAGGGTGGTGCATCCTTCTTTGGCGGCTCAAAACTGGAAGTTTATTCGTGGTGCGTGTGCTACTCTTGATAAGGTACGTAGTAGATTTAAAATTCAACTTGCATCTAAATGTAGTGTGTGTCAGATTGAGGAGGAGTCTCTCCATCATATTCTTTGGAGCTGTAATTCTGCGCGTCAAGCTTGGGAGTGGATTGAAGGTATTTTCAAAATTAAACCTAATTATGATATCATTACTTCTTTCCAAAAGGCAAAAAATCATAGTGGTATTGTTAAGGATTTGTGGTTGGTAGTGAATTTGGTTGTGCGATCAGAATTATGGTTCACTAGGAATAAAAAAGTGTATGAAAAGAAGAAACCTTGTTGGTCTTTATTTCAAAAACGTGTTTTTAGTCTGATGCAAGATTATTCAGTTCGTATGAAGAGTTATATGCATAATTCTATGGATGACTTGAGAATTCTAGATTTCTTTAGGGTTCGGCATAGAAAGGTGAAGTTTATTGATCCCAAGGAGTGTTTTTGGTTTCCTCCTAATGATAATGAATTGCTTTTGTGCACGGATGGCGCATCAAGAGGTAATCCTGGGGTGGCGGGAGCTGGTGCTGTTGCAAGGAATGCAAATTGTGAAGTGGTAGGTGCAATGTGTATTGGTTTGGGAGTTACTTCTAATTATTTGGCTGAATTGTATGGTATTATTGTGGGTATGGAGTGGGCAGTTCAGTGGGGTTATACGTGCATTGTTATTAGATCAGATTCTACAAGTGTGTTGAGGGCTTTAGAAGAAGATAACGTTCCTTGGTTTGCTAGGCAAAGATGGATGGAAGTTAAAGGTTTATATGGTTCAATTCGTTTTGAGCATTCTTTTAGAGAGGCAAATTTTGCAGCTGATACAATGGCAAAGCGTGGTTGTTTATTAGAGGACGGGGTTGGTTTTCACTTTGAAGGTCGACCAGTTTTTTTAAGTTCTATTGAGTTTCCAAATGTAATTTATTATCGTTTTAAATAGGTTTTAGGAGTTTTTTAGGGGTTTCTCTGATCCCTTTTCTCCTTCACCTATCTTGTAAATATCTTTTTATATCAATATATTAGACTTAGCAAAAAAAAAAAAACCTTTAACAAAAAAAGTTTGAAAAATGTATTGTAATTACAATTTATATGTTCTAAGGAAGTACGCCTAGTAAAAATTGCATTTCTATGTACGTTGATTCAAAAAAATATGAAGGAAGTCAAATTTCACAATAGAAGAACGATGACAGACCATGCAGAACTAATCCAAATCCTAACAAATTTCATCTATCTTGAATCAAATAGAAAGACAAAGCCAACACATAAAGATAGAGTTCATAAAAATGTTGAATTTAATATACGTTAACTCAAAAAAGTCTACACACTTCGTTATAAGTCGGAAATTTATTTCTGAGACTAAATTATAAACTAGATAAACTCATCTTTAACAGAAAAAGTTTGAAAAATGTATTGTAATTACAATTAATATGTTCTAAGGCAATACGTGTAGTAAAAATTGCTTTTCTATGTACGTTGATTCAAGAAAGTATGAAGGAAGTCCAATTTCACAATAGAAGAAGGATCAAAGACCATGCAGAACTAATCCAAATCCTAACAAATTTCATCTATCTTGAATCAAATAGAAAGACAAAGCCAACACAAAAAGAAAGAGTTCATAAAAATGTTGAACTTTATATACGTTAACTCAAATAAGTCTACACATTTCGTTATAAGTCGGAAATTAATTTCTGAGAATAAATTGTAAACTAGATAAACTCATCTTTAACAGAAAAAGTTTGAAAAATGTATTGTAATTACAATTAATATGTTCTTAGGCAATACGTCTAGTAAAAATAGCATTTCTATGTACGTTGATCCAAGAAAATATGAACGAAGTCAAATTTCACAATAGAAGAAAGATGAAAGACCATGCAGAACTAATCCAAATCGTAACAAATTTTATCTATCTTGAATCAAATAGAAAGACAAAGCCAACACAAAAAGTAAGAGTTCATAAAAATGTTGAATTTTATATACGTTAACTCAAAAAAGTCTACCCACTTCCTTATACATCTGAAATTGATTTCTGAGACTAAATGGTAAACTAGATAAACTCATATTTAACAGAAAAAGTTTGAAAGATATATTGTAATCACAAATGATATGTTCTAAGGCAATACGTCTAGTAAAAATTGCATTTCTATGTACGTTGATTCAAGAAAATATGAAGGAAGTCAAAATTCACATTAGAAGAAGGATAAAATTCCATGCAGAACTAATCCAAATCCTAAAAAATTTCATCTATCTTGAATCAAATAGAAAGACAAAGCCAACACAAAAAGGAAGAGTTCATAAAAATGTTGAATTTTATATACGTTAACTCAAAAAAGTCTACACATTTCGTTATAAGTCGGAAACTGATTTCTGAGACAAAATTGTAAACTAGATAAACTCATCTTTAGCAGAAAAAGTTTGAAAAATGTATTGTAATTACAATTAATATGTTCTAAGGCAATACGTCTAGTAAAAATTGCATTTCTATGTACGTTGATTCAAGAAAATATGAAGGAAGTCAAATTTCACAATAGAAGAAGGATGTAACACCATGCAGAACTAATCCAAATCCTAACAAATTTCATCTATCTTGAATCAAATAGAAAGACAAAGCCAACATAAAAAGAAAGAGTTCATAAAAATGTTGAATTTTATATACGTTAACTCAAAAAAGTCTACACATTTCGTTATAAGTCGGAAATTGATTTCTGAGACTAAATTGTAAACTAGATAAACTCATCTTTAACAAAAAAAAATTGAAAAATGTATTTTAACTACAATTAATATGTTCTAAGGCAATACGTCTAGTAATAATTGCATTTCTATGTGCGTTGATTCAAGAAAATATGAAGGAAGTCAAATTTCACAATAGAAGAAGGATGAAAGACCATGCAGAACGAATCCAAATCCTAACAAATTTCATCTATCTTGAATCAAATAGAAAGACAAAGCCAACACAAAAAGAAAGAGTTCATAAAAATGTTGAATTTTATATACGTTAACTCAAAAAAGTCTACACATTTCGTTATAAGTCGAAAATTGATTTATGAGACTAAATTGTAAACTAGATAAACTCATCTTTAACAGAAAAAGTTTGAAAAATGTATTGTAATTACAATTAATATGTTCTAAGGCAATACGTCTAGTAAAAATTGCATTTCTATGTACGTTGATTCAATAAAATATGAAGCAAGTCAAATTTCACAATAGAAGAAGGATGAAATACCATGCAGAACTAATCCAAATCCTAACAAATTTCATCTATCTTGAATCAAATAGAAAGACAAAGCCAACACAAAAAGAAAGAGTTCATAAAAATGTTGAATTTAATATACGTTAACTCAAAAAAGTCTACACACTTCGTTATAAGTCGGAAATTGATTTCTGAGACTAAATTGTAAACTAGATAAACTCATCTTTAACAGAAAAAGTTTAAAAAATGTATTGTAATTACAATTAATATGTTCTAAGGCGATACGTCTAGTAAAAATTGCATTTCTATGTACGTTGATTCAAGAAAATGAAGGAAGTCAAATTTCACAATAGAAGAAGGATGAAAGACCAAGAAGAACTAATCCAAATCCTAACAAATTTGATCTATCTTGAATCAAATAGAAATACAAGCCAACACAAAAAGAAAGAGTTCATAAAAATGTTGAATTTTATATACGTTAACTCAAAAAAGTCTACACACTTCATTATAATCTGAAATTGATATCTGAGACTAAATTGTAAACTAGATAAACTCATCTTTAACAGAAAAAGTTTGAAAAATGTATTGTAATTACAATTAATATGTTCTAAGGCAATACGTCTAGTAAAAATTGCATTTCTATGTGCGTTAATTCAAGAAAATATGAAGGAAGTCAAATTTCACAATAGAAAAGGATGAAAGACCATGCAGAACTAATCCAAATTCCAACAAATTTAACTAATTAATAAAATTGAAAGACAAAGCCAATACAAAAATAAAGAATTCATTAAAATGTTGATTTTTATACGTTAACTCAAAAAAGTCTACACTCTCGTTATAAGTCGGAAATTGATTTCTGAGACTAATTGTAAACTAGATAAACTCATCTTTAACAGAAAAAGTTTGAAAAATGTATTGTAATTACAATTAATATGTTCTAAGGCAATACGTTTAGAAAAATTGCATTTCTATGTACGTTGATTCAAGAAAATATGAAGGAAGTAAAATTTCACAATATAATAAGGATGAAACAGCCAAACTATTCCCAATCCTAACAAATTTAATCTATCTTGAATAAATTGAAAGAAAAGCCAATACAAAATAAGAGTTCATAATAATGTTGAATTTTTATACGTTAACTCAAAGTCTACAAACTTCGTATAATTTGGAAATTGATTTCTGAGACTAAATGGTAAACTAGATAAACTCATCTTTAACAGAAAAAGTTTGAAAGAATAATGTAATCACAAATGTATGTTCTAAGGCATTACGTCTAGTAAAAATTGCATTCTATGTGCGTTAATTCAAGAAAATATGAAGGAAGTCAAATTCCACAATAGAAGAAGGATGAAAGACCAAGAAGAACTAATCCAAATCCTAACAAATTTATCTATCTTGAATCAATAAAATACAAAGCCAACACAAAAAGAAAGAGTTCATAAAATGTTGAATTTTATATACGTTAACTCAAAAAGTCTACACACTTCATTATACATCTGAAATTGATTTCTGAGACTAAATTATAACCAGAAAACTCACCTTTAACAAAAAAAAAAATAAAAAAAAAAAAAAAAAAATATTTGAACAGTTACATTTTTGGGGAAAAAAAATGAGAGGAAGAGAAACTCTGGCGAAAACACTAGGGTTTAGTTTTTTCACGTAAGTTTCATAGTTCATCAACGAATTCAATATGGTAGAAAATAATCCTAGTTCATCACAAGATTCAGCAACACCAATCCTTTGCGGACAAGGTAGGGAAAACAAACCCTAAAACCAACAGGTTGATATTACTAGTTTACCTAATCCTTCTGATTGATGGAGACCATCCCTTGTTATACCCGTGGATTACTATGAAGAGGGTTGTAAACCCTTTCAACACAGTTTCATTGCACGGCTAAACTTCACAGGCTGAAGTTTTTTGAGGTAAAAACTCTTTTAATATCTCAATGGCAGATTAATCCTAATTCTGTTAGGTTATGACTATGGGAAAAGGTTTCTCTTTGTTATTTGCTACAGATGAGGAAACTAAGGAGAGAATCAGACGGTAGTACAATCTCGTAAAGATGGAGCTAATCAATCTCGGAGCTTGTTGCTGAAGATGGGAGTACTATTACTGATCCGGTTCATCTAGTGATCATGTGGTTTCTTACTATCAGGCTAAATTCAATGGTGAGGATGGTCAGGTAAGTGACTCTCTTTGATTATGATCATGTTTCTATTTCTGTGGAAGAGTCGCATATGTTGGATGCTATTCCTACTTGTGATGAGATTAAACAGGCGGTTTTTGATTTGGGAGCTGATAGTGCGCCCAGTCCAGATGGTTTCTCGGGTGTTTTTATAGACATTGTTGGGAGATTATTCAAAAATCTGATTTTAGCGGTTACTTATGCTGGTCCTCTAAAACCATTCCTAATGGGGTTAATTCTAGTCTTATTCTTTGCTTGCAAAGGTTAGGGGAGCTGCTAGGTTGAAGAACTTTAGGGATTGGTTAAGTAATTTCTTTTTTAAGATTTTTCTAAAATCTGGCTACTAGGCTTGGTACGGTGTTGGGAAATTGGTGTCTGAAGAGCAAGTAGCTTTCATGAAGGGTAGGAATATACATGAGAATATTAGTTTTAGCTTCTGAGATGGTGAATGAATTGCACATCAAAAGGAAGGATGGTAATTTGGGTTTGAAGCTTGATATCTCTCAGGCTTTTGATACGGTGAGCTGGTCTTTGTTCTTGAGGTTTTTAGAAGGTATGGTTTTTTCTGAAGTTTGGTGCTCTTGGATTTGGAAAATCTGTCGGCGCGTATTTCTATTCTTCTAATGGTAGTCCGGAGGGTTATTTCAAGATTAATAGGGGATTACGGCAGGGGGATCCTCTATCTCCTCTGATTTTTGTTTTGATTGAGGATGTGCTTAGCCGCAACATCTCTAAACTCTCTTTCAGAATAAGGATATGGCTTATATGGTAAAACGTAAGGGTATTGCTCCTACTCATTTATTTTTTGCTGATGATATTATGATTTTTTTGCAAGGGAAATATGAAGAGTGTGAAGAATCTGGTGAAACTTTTGGAGAATTACCAAGCTTCTGGTCAGAGGGTTTGTAGGAGAAGAGCAAGATCTACTTTGGTGGTGGGACTTTGAGTAGGCGCCAGACCATTGCTTCTTTCTTAGGTATGGCAATTTCTAACTTTCCTGATAGATATTTGGGAGTTAAGGATGCCGGGATGGTTAAGTATAGTCACATCAGCAACGTTGTTGATAAGTTGAGGGATCAACTTTCGGTTCTGAAAGGTAAGATGTTATCTTTTCAGATAGGGTTGTGCTTGTTAAGAATGTTCTTTCGAGTTATTCTATTCATAACATGGCTGTGTACAAATGGCCGGTAAATTCACACTTCATGTGAGCGTGTGATTCGTAATTTTCTGTGGTCGGGTGATTCTAATCTTTCTAGAGCTTTTGTAGTTGGTTTGATAAGATTTGTAGTCCTTTAAAGGAAGGTGGTCTTTGGATCACTAGCCTAAGGACTATGAATAAAGCTTGCTGATGAAATTGTGGTGGGCTATAAATCTTCTCGTAAGAGTGGGCGAGGTTTTTGGAAGCAAAATTCACTTGTAGGGATGGTCGTATTAAGATGGCAGGGGTGAAATCTTCTATTCTTCCAGGTCTTCGTTGGGTTCATAAGGAGATGGTGAACAACACGAAATGTTTTATTGGTGACGGTAGGGATACTTCTTTATTCTTTGATATATGGTATGGAAATACAACCTTAGCTAGTGTTTTAAATCGCATGGATTTAGACAGATCAGCTCGTGTGAGTGATATTATTGTGCAAGGTGATTGGCAGATTCATGGAGTTCATTCACAACTCCTTTTAGTGCTGGTGTGTTGCAACAGATTTACCAAAATTCATATGGGAGTGGATAGGCGTTTTTGGATGCCTGATTTACAAGGTAAATTTTCTGTCAAGTCAGCTAGGGAATTGATTAGGAAGAAATATCCTATTTTGAAGGAGGGGCGGGTTGTTATGGAAGGGGTGTGCATCCTTCTTTGGCGGCTCAAAACTGGAAGTTTATTCGTGGTGCGTGTGCTACTCTTGATAAGGTACGTAGTAGATTTAAAATTCAACTTGCATCTAAATGTAGTGTGTGTCAGATTGAGGAGTCTCTCCATCATATTCTTTGGAGCTGTAATTTTGCGCGTCAAGCTTGGGAAGTGGATTGAAGGTATTTTCAAAATTAAACCTAATTATGATATCATTACTTCTTACCATAAGGCAAAATCATAGTGGTTTGTTAAGGATTTGTGGTTGGTAGTGAATTTGGTTGTGCGATCAGAATTATGGTTCACTAGAATAAAAAGTGTATGAAAAGAAGAAACCTTGTTGGTCTTTATTTCAAAAACGTGTTTTTAGTCTGATGCAAGATTATTCAGTTCGTATGAAGAGTTATATGCATAATTCTATGGATGACTTGAGAATTCTAGATTTTTAGGGTTCGGCATAGAAAGGTGAAGTTTATTCCCAAGGAGTGTTTTTGGTTTCCTCCTAATGATAATGAATTGCTTTTGTGCACGATGGCGCATCAAGAGGTAATCCTGGGGTGGCGGGAGCTGGTGCTGTTGCAAGGAATGCAAATTGTGAAGTGGTAGGTGCAATGTGTATTGGTTTGGGAGTTACTTCTAATTATTTGGCTGAATTGTATGGTATTATTGTGGTATGGAGTGGGCAGTTCAGTGGGGTTTACGTGCATTGTTATTAATCAGATTCTACAAGTGTGTTGAGGCTTTGAAGAAGATAACGTTCCTTGGTTTGCTAGCAAAGATGGATGGAAGTTAAAGGTTTATATGGTTCAATTCGTTTTGAGCATTCTTTAGAGAGGCAAATTTTGCAGCTGATACAATGGCAAAGCGTGGTTGTTTATTAGAGGACGGGGTTGGTTTTCACTTTGAAGGTCGACCAGTTTTTTTAAGTTCTATTGAGTTTCCAAATGTAATTATTATCGTTTTAAATAGGTTTTAGGAGTTTTTTAGGGGTTTCTCTGATCCCTTTTCTCCTTCACCTATCTTGTAATATCTTTTTTATAAATATATTAGACTTAGCAAAAAAAAAAAACCTTTAACAAAAAAAGTTTGAAAAATGTATTGTAATTACAATTAATATGTTCTAAGGCAATACGTCTAGTAAAAATTGCATTTCTATGTACGTTGATTCAAAAAATATGAAGGAAGTCAAATTTCACAATAGAAGAAGGATGAAAGACCATGCAGAACTAATCCAAATCCTAACAAATTTCATCTATCTTGAATCAAATAGAAAGACAAAGCCAACACAAAAGAAAGAGTTCATAAAAATGTTGAATTTATATACGTTAACTCAAAAAAGTCTACACATTTCGTTATAAGTCGGAAATTGATTTCTGAGACTAAATTGTAAACTAGATAAACTCATCTTTAACAGAAAAAGTTTGAAAAATGTATTGTAATTACAATTAATATGTTCTAAGGCAATACGTCTAGTAAAAATTGCATTTCTATGTACGTTGATTCAAGAAAATATGAAGGAAGTCAAATTTCACAATAGAAGAAGGATGAAAGACCATGCAGAACTAATCCAAATCCTAACAAATTTCATCTATCTTGAATCAAATAGAAAGACAAAGCCAACACAAAAAGAAAGAGTTCATAAAAATGTTGAATTTTATATACGTTAACTCAAAAAGTCTACACATTTCGTTATAAGTCGGAAATTGATTTCTGAGACTAAATTGTAAACTAGATAAACTCATCTTTAACAGAAAAAGTTTGAAAAATGTATTGTAATTACAATTAATATGTTCTAAGGCAATACGTCTAGTAAAAATTGCATTTCTATGTACGTTGATTCAAGAAAATATGAAGGAAGTCAAATTTCACAATAGAAGAAGGATGAAAGACCATGCAGAACTAATCCAAATCCTAACAAATTTCATCTATCTTGAATCAAATAGAAAGACAAAGCCAACACAAAAAGAAAGAGTTCATAAAAATGTTGAATTTATATACGTTAACTCAAAAAAGTCTACACATTTTTATAAGTCGGAAATTGATTTCTGAGACTAAATTGTAAACTAGATAAACTCATCTTTAACAGAAAAAGTTTGAAAAATGTATTGTAATTACAATTAATATGTTCTAAGGCAATACGTCTAGTAAAAATTGCATTTCTATGTACGTTGATTCAAAAAATATGAAGGAAGTCAAATTTCACAATAGAAGAAGGATGAAAGACCATGCAGAACTAATCCAAATCCTAAAAATTTCATCTATCTTGAATCAAATAGAAAGACAAAGCCAACACAAAAAGAAAGAGTTCATAAAAATGTTGAATTTTATATACGTTAACTCAAAAAAGTCTACACATTCGTTATAAGTCGGAAATTGATTTCTGAGACTAAATTGTAAACTAGATAAACTCATCTTTAACAGAAAAAGTTTGAAAAATGTATTGTAATTACAATTAATATGTTCTAAGGCAATACGTCTAGTAAAAATTGCATTTCTATGTACGTTGATTCAAGAAAATATGAAGGAAGTCAAATTTCACAATAGAAGAAGGATGAAAGACCATGCAGAACTAATCCAAATCCTAACAAATTTCATCTATCTTGAATCAAATAGAAAGACAAAGCCAACACAAAAAGAAAGAGTTCATAAAAATGTTGAATTTATATACGTTAACTCAAAAAAGTCTACACTTCGTTATAAGTCGGAAATTGATTTCTGAGACTAAATTGTAAACTAGATAAACTCATCTTTAACAAAAAAGTTTGAAAAATGTATTGTAATTACAATTAATATGTTCTAAGGCAATACGTCTAGTAAAAATTGCATTTCTATGTACGTTGATTCAAGAAAATATGAAGGAAGTCAAATTTCACAATAGAAGAAGGATGAAAGACCATAGAACTAATCCAAATCCTAACAAATTTCATCTATCTTGAATCAAATAGAAAGACAAAGCCAACACAAAAAGAAAGAGTTCATAAAAATGTTGAATTTATATACGTTAACTCAAAAAAGTCTACACATTTCGTTATAAGTCGGAAATTGATTTCTGAGACTAAATTGTAAACTAGATAAACTCATCTTTAACAGAAAAAGTTTGAAAAATGTATTGTAATTACAATTAATATGTTCTAAGGCAATACGTCTAGTAAAAATTGCATTTCTATGTACGTTGATTCAAAAAATATGAAGGAAGTCAAATTTCACAATAGAAGAAGGATGAAAGACCATGCAGAACTAATCCAAATCCTAAAAATTTCATCTATCTTGAATCAAATAGAAAGACAAAGCCAACACAAAAAGAAAGAGTTCATAAAAATGTTGAATTTATATACGTTAACTCAAAAAAGTCTACACATTCGTTATAAGTCGGAAATTGATTTCTGAGACTAAATTGTAAACTAGATAAACTCATCTTTAACAAAAAAGTTTGAAAAATGTATTGTAATTACAATTAATATGTTCTAAGGCAATACGTCTAGTAAAAATTGCATTTCTATGTACGTTGATTCAAGAAAATATGAAGGAAGTCAAATTTCACAATAGAAGAAGGATGAAAGACCATGCAGAACTAATCCAAATCCTAACAAATTTCATCTATCTTGAATCAAATAGAAAGACAAAGCCAACACAAAAAGAAAGAGTTCATAAAAATGTTGAATTTATATACGTTAACTCAAAAAAGTCTACACATTCGTTATAAGTCGGAAATTGATTTCTGAGACTAAATTGTAAACTAGATAAACTCATCTTTAACAAAAAAGTTTGAAAAATGTATTGTAATTACAATTAATATGTTCTAAGGCAATACGTCTAGTAAAAATTGCATTTCTATGTACGTTGATTCAAGAAAATATGAAGGAAGTCAAATTTCACAATAGAAGAAGGATGTAACACCATGCAGAACTAATCCAAATCCTAACAAATTTCATCTATCTTGAATCAAATAGAAAGACAAAGCCAACATAAAAAGAAAGAGTTCATAAAAATGTTGAATTTTATATACGTTAACTCAAAAAAGTCTACACATTTCGTTATAAGTCGGAAATTGATTTCTGAGACTAAATTGTAAACTAGATAAACTCATCTTTAACAAAAAAAAATTGAAAAATGTATTTTAACTACAATTAATATGTTCTAAGGCAATACGTCTAGTAATAATTGCATTTCTATGTGCGTTGATTCAAGAAAATATGAAGGAAGTCAAATTTCACAATAGAAGAAGGATGAAAGACCATGCAGAACGAATCCAAATCCTAACAAATTTCATCTATCTTGAATCAAATAGAAAGACAAAGCCAACACAAAAAGAAAGAGTTCATAAAAATGTTGAATTTTATATACGTTAACTCAAAAAAGTCTACACATTTCGTTATAAGTCGAAAATTGATTTATGAGACTAAATTGTAAACTAGATAAACTCATCTTTAACAGAAAAAGTTTGAAAAATGTATTGTAATTACAATTAATATGTTCTAAGGCAATACGTCTAGTAAAAATTGCATTTCTATGTACGTTGATTCAATAAAATATGAAGCAAGTCAAATTTCACAATAGAAGAAGGATGAAATACCATGCAGAACTAATCCAAATCCTAACAAATTTCATCTATCTTGAATCAAATAGAAAGACAAAGCCAACACAAAAAGAAAGAGTTCATAAAAATGTTGAATTTAATATACGTTAACTCAAAAAAGTCTACACACTTCGTTATAAGTCGGAAATTGATTTCTGAGACTAAATTGTAAACTAGATAAACTCATCTTTAACAGAAAAAGTTTAAAAAATGTATTGTAATTACAATTAATATGTTCTAAGGCGATACGTCTAGTAAAAATTGCATTTCTATGTACGTTGATTCAATAAAATATGAAGGAAGTCAAATTTCACAATAAAAGAAGGATGAAAGACCATGCAGAACTAATCCAAATCCTGAAAAATTTCATCTATCTTGAATCAAATAGAAAGACAAAGCCAACACAAAAAGAAAGAGTTCATAAAAATGTTGAATTTTATATACGTTAACTCAAAAAAGTCTACACATCTCGTTATAAGTCGGAAATTGATTTCTGAGACTAAATTGTAAACTAGATAAACTCATCTTTAACATAAAAAGTTTGAAAAATGTATTGTAATTACAATTAATACGTTCTAAGGCAATACGTCTAGTAAAAATTGCATTTCTATGTACGTTGATTCAAGAAAGTATGAAGGAAGTCAAATTTCACAATAGAAGAAGGATGAAAGACTATGCAGAACTAATCCAAATCCTAACAAATTTCATCTATCTTGAATCAAATTGAAAGACAAAGCCAACACAAAAAGAAAGAGTTCATAAAAATTTTGAATTTAATATACGTTAACTCAAAAAAGTCTACACACTTCGTTATAAGTCAGAAATTGATTTCTGAGACTAAATTGTAAACTAGATAACTCACCTTTAACAAAAAATGTTTGAAAAATGTATTGTAATCACAATTAATATGTTCTAAGGAAATACGTCTAGTAAAAATTGCATTTCTATGTACGTTGATTCAAGAAAATATGAAGGAAGTCAAATTTCACAACAGAAGAAGGATGAAAGACCATGCAGAACTAATCCAAATCCTGACAAATTTCATCTATCTTGAATCAAATAGAAAGACAAAGCCAACACAAAAAGATAGAGTTCATAAAAATGTTGAATTTGATATACGTTAACTCAAAAAAGTCTACACACTTCGTTATAAGTCGGAAATTGATTTCTGAGATTAATTGTAAACTAGATAAACTCATGTTTAACACAAAAAGTTTGAAAAATGTATTGTAATTACAATTAATATGTTCTTAGGCAATACGTCTAGTAAAAATAGCATTTCTATGTACGTTGATTCAAGAAAATATGAACGAAGTCAAATTTCACAATAGAAGAAAGATGAAAGACCATGCAAAACTAATCCAAATCGTAACAAATTTTATCTATCATGAATCAAATAGAAATACAAAGCCAACACAAAAAGAAAGAGTTCATAAAAATGTTGAATTTAATATACGTTAACTCAAAAAAGTCTACACACTTCGTTATAAGTCGGAAATTGATTTCTGAGACTAAATTGTAAACTAGATAAACTCCTCTTTAACAGAAAAAGTTTGAAAAATGTATTGTAATTACAATTAATATGTTCTAAGGAAATGTGTCTAGTAAAAATTGCATTTCTATGTAC
Organism: Papaver somniferum; assembly: GCF_003573695.1. Classification (NCBI taxonomy): domain Eukaryota; kingdom Viridiplantae; phylum Streptophyta; class Magnoliopsida; order Ranunculales; family Papaveraceae; genus Papaver; species Papaver somniferum. The sequence continues at coordinate 106,690,829 of NC_039358.1, forward strand.
ATTGATTCAAGAAAATATGAAGGAAGTCAAATTTCACAATAGAACAAGGATGAAAGACCATGCAGAACTAATTCAAATCCTTACAAATTTCATCTATCTTGAATCAAATAGAAAGACAAAGCTAACACAAAAAGAAAGAGTTCATAAAAATGTTGAACTTTATATACGTTAACTCAAATAAGTCTACACATTTCGTTATAAGTCGGAAATTGATTTCTGAGACTAAATTGTAAACTAGATAAACTCATGTTTAACATAAAAAGTTTGAAAAATGTATTGTAATTACAATTATTCTAAGGCAATACGTCTAGTAAAAATTGCATTTCTATGTACGTTGATTCAAGAAAGTATGAAGGAAGTCAAATTTCACAATAGAAGAAGGATGAAAGACCATGCAGAACTAATCCAAATCGTAACAAATTTTATCTATCTTGAATCAAATAGAAAGACAAAGCCAACACAAAAAGAAAGAGTTCATAAAAATGTTCAATTTAATATACGTTAACTCAAAAAAGTCTACACACTTCGTTATAAGTCGGAAATTGATTTCTGAGACTAAATTGTAAACTAGATAAACTCATCTTTAACAGAAAAAGTTTAAAAAATGTATTGTAATTGCAATTAATATGTTCTAAGGCAATATGTCTAGTAAAAATTGCATTTCTATGTACGTTGATTCAAGAAAGTATGAAGGAAGTCAAATTTCACAATAGAAGAAGGATGAAAGACTATGCAGAACTAATCCAAATCCTAACAAATTTCATCTATCTTGAATCAAATTGAAAATCAAAGCCAACACAAAAAGAAAGAGTTCATAAAAATGTTGAATTTAATATACGTTAACTCAAAAAAGTCTACACACTTCGTTATAAGTCAGAAATTGATTTTTGAGACTAAATTGTAAACTAGATAACTCACCTTTAACAAAAAAAGTTTGAAAAATGTATTGTAATCACAATTAATATGTTCTAAGGAAATACGTCTAGTAAAAATTGCATTTCTATGTACGTTGATTCAAGAAAATATGAAGGAAGTCAAATTTCACAATAGAAGAAGGATGAAAGACCATGCAGAACTAATCAAAATCCTGACAAATTTCATCTATCTTGAATCAAATAGAAAGACAAAGCCAACACAAAAAGATAGAGTTCATAAAAATGTTGAATTTTATATACGTTAACTCAAAAAAGTCTACACACTTCGTTATAAGTCGTAAATTGATTTCTGAGACTAAATTGTAAACTAGATAAACTCATGTTTAACATAAAAAGTTTGAAAAATGTATTGTAATTACAATTAATATGTTCTAAGGCAATACGTCTAGTAAAAATTGCATTTCTATGTACGTTGATTCAAGAAAGTATGAAGGAAGTCAAATTTCACAATAGAAGAAGGATGAAAGACCATGCAGAACTAATCCAAATCCTAACAAATTTCATCTATCTTGAATCAAATAGAAAGACAAAGCCAACACAAAAAGATAGAGTTCATAAAAATGTTGAATTTATTTTACGTTAACTCAAAAAAGTCTACACACTTCGTTATAAGTCGGAAATTGATTTCTGAGACTAAATTGTAAACTAGATAAACTCATGTTTAACAGAAAAAGTTTGAAAAATGTATTGTAATTGCAATTAATATGTTCTAAGGCAATACGTCTAGTAAAAATTGCATTTCTAGGTACGTTGATTCAAGAAAGTATGAAGGAAGTCTAATTTCACAATAGAAGAAGGATGAAAGACCATGCAGAACTAATCCAAATCCTAACAAATTTCATCTATCTTGAATCAAATAGAAAGACAAAGCCAACACAAAAAGAAAGAGTTCATAAAAATGTTGAATTTAATATACGTTAACTCAAAAAAGTCTACACACTTCGTTATAAGTCAGAAATTGATTTCTGAGACTAAATTGTAAACTAGATAACTCACCTTTAACAGAAAAAGTTTGAAAAATGTATTTTAATCACAATTAATATGTTCTAAGGAAACACGTCTAGTAAAAATTGCATTTCTATGTACGTTGATTCAAGAAAATATGAAGGAAGTCAAATTTCCCAATAGAAGAAGGATGAAAGACCATGCAGAACTAATCCAAATCGTGACAAATTTCATCTATCTTGAATCAAATAGAAAGACAAAGCCAACACAAAAAGATAGAGTTCATAAAAATGTTGAATTTAATATACGTTAACTCAAAAAAGTCTACACACTTTGTTATAAGTCGGAAATTGATTTCTGAGACTAAATTGTAAACTAGATAAACTCATGTTTAACAGAAAAAGTTTGAAAAATGTATTGTAATTACAATTAATATGTTCTAAGGCAATACGTCTAGTAAAATTTGCATTTCTATGTACGTCGATTCAAGAAAGTATGAAGGAAGTCAAATTTCACAATAGAAGAAGGATGAAAGACCATGCAGAATTAATCCAAATCCTAACAAATTTCATCTATCTTGAATCAAATATAAAGACAAAGCCAACACAAAAAGAAAGAGTTCATAAAAATGTTGAACTTTATATACGTTAACTCAAATAAGTCTACACATTTCGTTATAAATCGGAAATTAATTTCTGAGACTAAATTGTAAACTAGATAAACTCATCTTTACCAGAAAAAAGTTTGAAAAATGTATTGTAATTACAATTAATATGTTCTTAGGCAATACGTCTAGTAAAAATAGCATTTCTATGTACGTTGGTTCAAGAAAATATGAACGAAGTCAAATTTCACAATAGAAGAAAGATGAAAGGCCATGCAAAACTAATCCAAATCGTAACAAATTTTATCTATCTTGAATCAAATAGAAAGACAAAGCCAACACAAAAAGAAAGAGTTCATAAAAATGTTGAACTTTATATACGTTAACTCAAATAAGTCTACACATTTCGTTATAAGTCGGAAATTAATTTCTGAGACTAAATTGTAAACTAGATAAACTCATCTTTAACAGAAAAAGTTTGAAAATGTATTGTAATTACAATTAATATGTTCTTAGGCAATACGTCTAGTAAAAATAGCATTTCTATGTACGTTGATTCAAGAAAATATGAACGAAGTCAAATTTCACAATAGAAGAAGGATGAAAGACCATGCAGAACTAATCAAAATCCTGACAAATTTCATCTATCTTGAATCAAATAGAAAGACAAAGCCAACACAAAAAGATAGAGTTCATAAAAATGTTGAATTTTATATACGTTAACTCAAAAAAGTCTACACACTTCGTTATAAGTCGTAAATTGATTTCTGAGACTAAATTGTAAACTAGATAAACTCATGTTTAACATAAAAAGTTTGAAAAATGTATTGTAATTACAATTAATATGTTCTAAGGCAATACGTCTAGTAAAAATTGCATTTCTATGTACGTTGATTCAAGAAAGTATGAAGGAAGTCAAATTTCACAATAGAAGAAGGATGAAAGACCATGCAGAACTAATCCAAATCCTAACAAATTTCATCTATCTTGAATCAAATAGAAAGACAAAGCCAACACAAAAAGATAGAGTTCATAAAAATGTTGAATTTATTTTACGTTAACTCAAAAAAGTCTACACACTTCGTTATAAGTCGGAAATTGATTTCTGAGACTAAATTGTAAACTAGATAAACTCATCTTTAACAGAAAAAGTTTAAAAAATGTATTGTAATTACAATTAATATGTTCTACGGCAATACGTCTAGTAAAAATTGCATTTCTATGTATGTTGATTCAAGAAAGTATGAAGGAAGTCAAATTTCACAATAGAAGAAGGATGAAAGACTATGCAGAACTAATACAAATCCGAACAAATTTCATATATCTTGAATCAAATTAAAAAACAAAGCCAACACAAAAAGAAAGAGTTCATAAAAATGTTGAATTTAATATACGTTAACTCAAAAAAGTCTACACACTTCGTTATAAGTCAGAAATTGATTTCTGAGACTAAATTGTAAACTAGATAACTCACCTTTAACAAAAAAAGTTTGAAAAATGTATTGTAATCACAATTAATATGTTCTAAGGAAATACGTCTAGTAAAAATTGCATTTCTATGTACGTTGATTCAAGAAAATATGAAGGAAGTCAAATTTCACAATAGAAGAAGGATGAAAGACCATGCAGAACTAATCCAAATCCTGACAAATTTCATCTATCTTGAATCAAATAGAAAGACAAAACCAACACAAAAAGATAGAGTTCATAAAAATTTTGAATTTAATATACGTTAACTCAAAAAAGTCTACACACTTCGTTATAAGTCGGAAATTGATTTCTGAGACTAAATTGTAAACTAGATAAACTCATGTTTAACAGAAAAACTTTGAAAAATGTATTGTAATTACAATTTATATGTTCTAAGGCAATATGTCTAGTAAAAATTACATTTCTATGTACGTTGATTCAAGAAAGTATGAAGGAAGTCAAATTTCACAATAAAAGAAGGATGAAAGACTATGCAGAACTAATCCAAATCCTAACAAATTTCATCTCTCTTGAATCAAATTGAAAATCAAAGCCAACACAAAAAGAAAGAGTTCATAAAAATGTTGAATTTAATATACGTTAACTCAAAAAAGTCTACACACTTCGTTATAAGTCAGAAATTGATTTCTGAGACTAAATTGTAAACTAGATAACTCACCTTTAACAAAAAAAGTTTGAAAAATGTATTGTAATCACAATTAATATGTTCTAAGGAAATACGTCTAGTAAAAATTGCATTTCTATGTACGTTGATTCAAGAAAGTATGAAGGAAGTCCAATTTCACAATAGAAGAAGGATGAAAGACCATGCAGAACTAATCCATATCCTAACAAATTTAATCTATCTTGAATCAAATAGAAAGACAAAGCCAACACAAAAAGAAAGAGTTCATAAAAATGTTGAACTTTATATACGTTAACTCAAATAAGTCTAGACATTTCGTTATAAGTCGGAAATTAATTTCTGAGACTAAATTGTAAACTAGATAAACTCATCTTTAACAGAAAAAGTTTGAAAATGTATTGTAATTACAATTAATATGTTCTTAGGCAATACGTCTAGTAAAAATAGCATTTCTATGTACGTTGATTCAAGAAAATATGAACGAAGTCAAATTTCACAATAGAAGAAAGATGAAAGACCATGCAGAACTAATCCAAATCGTAAAAATTTTTATCTATCTTGAATCAAATAGAAAGACAAAGCCAACACAATAAGAAAGAGTTCATAAAAATTTGAATTTAATATACGTTAACTCAAAAAAGTCTACACACTTCGTTATAAGTCGGAAATTGATTTCTGAGACTAAATTGTAAACTAGATAAACTCATCTTTAACAGAAAAAGTTTAAAAAATGTATTGTAATTACAATTAATATGTTCTAAGGCAATACGTCTAGTAAAAATTGCATTTATATGTACGTTGATTCAAGAAAATATGAAGGAAGTCAAATTTCACAATAGAAGAAGGATGAAAGACCATGCAGAACTAATCCAAATCCTGACAAATTTCATTTATCTTGAATCAACTAGAAAGACAAAGCCAACACAAAAAGAAAGAGTTCATAAAAATGTTGAATTTTATATACGTTAACTCAAAAAAGTCTACACATCTCGTTATTAGTCGGAAATTGATTTCTGAGACTAAATTGTAAACTAGATAAACTCATCTTTAATAGAAAAAGTTTGAAAAATGTATTATAATTACAATTAATATTTTCTAAGGCAATACGTCTAGTAAAAATTGCATTTCTATGTACGTTGATTCAAGAAAATATGAAGGAAGTCAAATTTCACAATAGAAGAAGGATGAAAGACCATGCAGAACTAATCCAAATCCTGTTAAATTTCATCTATCTTGAATCAAATAGAAAGACAAAGCCAACACAAAAAGAAAGAGTTCATAAAAATGTTGAATTTTATATACGTTAACTCAAAAAAGTCTACACATCTCGTTATTAGGCGGAAATTGATTTCTGAGACTAAATTGTAAACTAGATAAACTCATCTTTAACAGAAAAAGTTTGAAAAATGTATTGTAATTACAATTAATATTTTCTAAGGAAATACATCTAGTAAAAATTGCATTTCTATGTACGTTGATTCAAGAAAGTATGAAGGAAGTCAAATTTCACAATAGAAGAAGGATGAAAGACTATGCAGAACTAATCCAAATCCTAACAAATTTCATCTATCTTGAATCAAATTGAAAGACAAAGCCAACACAAAAAGAAAGAGTTCATAAAAAGTTGAATTTAATATACGTTAACTCAAAAAAGTCTACACACTTCGTTATAAGTCAGAAATTGATTTCTGAGACTAAATTGTAAACTAGATAACTCACCTTTAACAAAAAAAGTTTGAAAAATGTATTGTAATCACAATTAATATGTTCTAAGGAAATACGTCTAGTAAAAATTGCATTTCTATGTACGTTGATTCAAGAAAATATGAAGGAAGTCAAATTTCACAATAGAAGAAGGTTGAAAGACCATGCAGAACTAATCCAAATCTTGACAAAGTTCATCTATCTTGAATAAAATAGAAAGACAAAGCCAACACAAAAAGATAGAGTTCATAAAAATGTTGAATTTAATATACGTTAACTCAAAAAAGTCTACACACTTCGTTATAAGTCGGAAATTGATTTCTGAGACTAAATTGTAAACTAGATAAACTCATGTTTAACAGAAAAAGTTTGAAAAATGTATTGTAGTTACAATAAATATGTTCTAAGGCAATACGTCTAGTAAAAATTGCATTTCTATGTACGTTGATTCAAGAAAGTATGAAGGAAGTCAAATTTCACAATAGAAGAAGGATGAAAGACCATGCAGAACTAATCCAAATCCTAACAAATTTCATCTATCCTGAATCAAATAGAAAGACAAAGCCAACACCTATCGTGAGGCTAACTTCGCGGCAGACAACATGGCAAACAGGGGTTGTTCTCTAAGAAATGGTGAAGGTTTAAACTATGATGAAAGACCATATTTTCTTCATTCGTTAGAATATCCAAATGTTTCATATTTCAGATTAAAGTAGTTTGTAAGTTTTGGGGTCTTCAGACCTTTTTTCTTGTAAACTCTTTGTACATATTGGCTATTCATCAATACAATTTGGACTTACCAAAAAAAAAGAAAAAGTTTGAAAAATGTATTGTAATCACAATTAATATGTTCTGAGGCAATACGTCTAGTAAAAACTGCATTTCTATGTACGTTGATTCAAGAAAATTTGAAGGAAGTCAAATTTCACAATAGAAGAAGGATGAAAGACCAAGCAGAACTAATCCAAATCCTAAAAAATTTCATCTATCTTGAATGAGATAGAAATACAAATCCAACACAAAAGGAAAGAGTTCATAAAAATGTTGATTTTTATATACGTTAACTCAAAAAAGTCTACACACTTCGTTATAAGTCGTAAATTGATTTCTGAGACTAAATTGTAAACTAGATAAACTCATCTTTAACAGAAAAAGTTTGAAAAATGTATTGTATTCTCAATTAATATGTTCAAAGGAAATATGTCTAGTAAAAATTGCATTTCTATGTACGTTGATTCAAGAAAATATGAAGGAAGTCAAATTTCACAACAAAAGAAGGATGAAATACCAAGCAGAACTAATCCAAATCCTAACAAATTTCATCTATCTTGAATCAGATAGAAAGAAAAAGCCAACACAAAAGGAAAAAGTTCATAAAAATGTTGAATTTTATATACGTTAACTCAAAAAAGTCTACACACTTCGTTATAAGTCGTAAATTGATTTCTGAGACTGAATTGTAAACTAGATAAACTCATCTTTAACAGAAAAAGTTTGAAAAATGTATTGTAATCACAATTAATATGTTCTAAGGCAATACGTCTAGTGAAAATTGCATTTCTATGTACGTTGATTCAAGAAAATATGAAGGAAGTCCAATTTCACAATAGAAGAAGGATGAAAGACCAAGCAGAACTAATCTAATTCCTAAAAAATTTCACCTATCTTGAATCAAATAGAAAGACAAAGCCAACACAAAAATAAAGAGTTCATAAAAAAAATTTTGATAAGTCAAAAAATTATATTAAATAAAAGAGATATTTACAAATAGAATACAAGAAAAGAGGTCAGAGATACCCCAAAAAACTTATAAACTATTTAAATCTAAAATAAGAAACATGAGGATATTCTATAGAATTAAGAAAATCAGGTCTTCCATCATAGTTTATCCCTTCCCCTTCACCTAGTTGACAGCCTCTTTTTGCCATAATATCCGCAGCAAAATTGGTTTCACGATATGTATGTTTAAAACGAATTGAATCATATAATTGTTGAACATCTTCCCAACGTTGAATAACAAACCAAGGCTGAGCCATGTCTTTCAAAGCATAAGTAGCACTAACAGAATCAGACCAAATCAGCACACGTCTAATTCCCCACTTGATAGCCTATTCCAATCCAACAATAATTCCATATAATTCCACAAGAAAACTATTTGTAATTCCCAGGCCAATGCTCATTGCTTCAAGAACGTTACACTCTTCATCACAGACTACAACACCTGCTCCAGCTATACCGTCTCCATTATCACGAGTTGCTCCATCACAACATAGCATAATCTCTCCCTTTTCCGGAGGCACCAGAAAAACTTCCACCGGAACTGTATGATTGACTTGTCTATGATGTACCTTAAAAAAAATCAGAATCTGCAACTCCTCAACAAAAGTGAACATGAAACTCTTTAATCTCGAAGAATAATCATGAATAAGAGTGAAAATGCGCTTCGTAAAGAAACTCCAGCTGATCATCTTCTTTTCAAAAACAATTTTGTTTCTAATATCCAAAGTTCAGACCGAGTAACAAGCACACCAATCAACCACAAGTCTTTAAAAATTGGACTTTTTCCTTCGACAGAGTTGTAAGCAATTATGAAATCTTGGTGAGGCCGTAAACCAAAAATTTCAGCTATCCACGTCCTGGCACTCTGAGCAAAAGTACGCGACCAAAGGATATGGTCTAAGGACTCCTCCGCAGACCTGCACAAACAACATCTGTTAGAAAGAGAGATCTTGAAACCGCTTTGGACTTTGTCGAGAGTCGCACATGCTCCCCTCATTATTTTCCATTTTTGTGCCGCAAGCATTGGGTGAACTGCCTTGCGCCAGAGTAAATCAACTCCAGGAAGAACATGATATTTTTGACGATAATCTCCATAGCAGAACTTACAAAGAAAACCCCCTTCAAATCCAGCATCCAAAAAAAAAAAAATCTGGTCCATGACGCAACCTGGGAAGAGTAGCGAGATTAACTCTAGCCCGTAACAAATTGTCACCGTGAGTATTATTGATAAACCAATCCCCATCCACAATTATTTCGCTCACTTTTGCTGACCTATCCAAGTTATGATCTCCTAAAATATCAGCGATAGAAACGGTACCAACCAGATATCAAAATAAAGAGACGTGGATCTCCCATCACTAATCAAAGATTTAGTATTTTGAGCAACCATTCTATCAACCCAACGAACACCAGGCAGAATAGTAGATTTTATCCCATAATCCTTCACTCTACCGTCCCTACAAGTGTATTTAGCTTCTAAGAACCGAGCCCATTTCTTATGTAATCTTTTGATATTCCACCAGAGTTTAACAACCAAAGCCTTATTCATGACACTCAATCTGGTAAGACCAAGTCCCCCTTCAGAAAGAGGAGAACAGACTTTATCAAAACCAACAACAAAATCCCTGGATATTCCGGAATCCCCAGACCAAATAAAATTCCGAATCACCCTTTCGCATTGTTGAATGAACTTTAGAGGCCATTTATAAATCGCCATATTATGGATGGAATAACTAGCAATGACAGTTTTAACAAGCACTACTCTATCCTGGAATGAAAGCATATTACCCTTCCAGACAGCTAATTGATTTTTTATTTTATCAATGACAGTACATATATGTCTATATCTCACCGCCCCTGGCATGATTTGCACTCCCAAATAACGATCAGGAAAAGAAGCGGGAGCTGGTGCTGTTGCAAGGAATGCAAACTGTGAAGTGGTAGGTGCAATGTGTATTGGTTTGGGAGTTACTTCTAATTATTTGGCTGAATTGTATGGTATTATTGTGGGTATGGAGTGGGCAGTTCAGTGGGGATATGCGTGCATTGTTATTAGATCAGATTCTACAAGTGTGTTGAGGGCTTTGGAAGAAGATAACGTTCCTTGGTTTGCTAGGCAAAGATGGATGGAAGTTAAAGGTTTATATGGTTCAATTCGTTTTGAGCATTCTTTTAGAGAGGCAAATTTTGCAGCTGATGCAATGGCAAAGCGTGGTTGTTTATTAGATGACGGGGTTGGTTTTCACTTTGAAGGTCGACCAGTTTTTTTAAGTTCTATTGAGTTTCCAAATGTAATTTATTATCGTTTTAAATAGGTTTTAGGAGTTTTTTAGGGGTTTCTCTGATCCCTTTTCTCCTTCACCTATCTTGTAAATATCTTTTTAATCAATATATTTTCTTGACTTAGCAAAAAAAAAAAAAGATCAGGAAAAGAAGCAAGACTCATACCAAGAAAATCAACAATAGTTCTCCGTCTACTCAAAGACCCCCCATCATAATAAATTTTACTTTTTTGCCTGCAAACGGTTTGCCCAGAAACACGATGATACTGCTCTAGTAAAGAAACCAAATTTCTCTCAATTTTCATATTTCCTTTACAAAAAATCATAATATCATCAGCAAAGAATAAATGAGTAGGGGAAATACCATTTCTCGTAACCGTTGATGACATTTTCTTCTCCTTAAAAAGCTTAGAAATGTTCCTGCTAAGGACATCTTCAATCAAAACAAAAATCAAGGAAGAAAGGGTATCACCTTGACGTAAACCTCTATTAATTTTGAAGAACCCTTCCGGACGGAAATTTAAAAAAACAGAAATACGAGCATATTGTAATATAGAGTGGATCCATGTACACCAATCCTCAGAGAAACCATACCTGCGGAGCACCTCCAAAACAAAAAGACCAACTAACAATATCAAAAGCCTGAGAAATATCCAATTTCATTCCCAAATCGCCATCCTTTCTTTTAATATGAAGCTCATTAACCATCTCAGAGGCCAAGCTAATATTTTCGTGAATATTTCTCTCTTTCATGAAAGCCACTTGTTCCTCAGAGACAAGTTTTTCCAAAAAACTTCCCAGTCTGGTAGTTAAAATTTTAGTAAAGATCTTGAAAAAGAAATTACTAAGGCCAATAGGTCTAAAATCCAAAGAGAAATAGATCCTCTAACCTTTGCCAGGAGAATAATAAGACTCGAATTAGCCCCACTAGGAGTAAATTTATGTTGCCAGCAAAAAAGAATTGCTACAAATAAATCATGTTGGATAATCTCCCAACAATGCCTATAGAAACAACCCGAGAAACCATCAGGACCCGGAGCACTGTGATCCCCTAAATCAAAAACAGCCTTTTGAATCTCATCCACCGTAGGCAAACTGTCCATACGCTGTTGTTCCTCCAAAGTAATAAACAAATGATCGTAATCAAAAATCTGATCTTCAACCGGCATTTCCACACCATTAAACTTGTTCTCATAATAAGAAACAACATGTTGGCACAATTGATCCCCGTCTGTGATAGTATTACCAGCATCATCCACAAGCTCGGAAATAGTGTTATTACCTCTACGAATGCGAATGCTATTATGCAGAAAACTAGAGTTACTAGCTCCCTCCAAAATCCATTTGTTCCTTGCTTTTTGGGAAGCATAATATTTTGTTGCTTGGTCAAATAATCATTTTTTCTTTTTTCTCTCTCCTAATTTTGCTCTAGCGATTTTAGGGTTTTGCACTTTTTTTCAGAAAAAATTTCACGCGCTTCATCTTGGATCATCACTTTGGTGATTCAAGATGGGTGATAGTTCTCAAAATACTCAGTTGAGAACTCTCACTTATGCTGATCAAGTTAAGGGAAAACAACAGTTGCCAACAACCTCAATAGACCTAAGTTCGCTACCTATTCCAACTGTGAAAGAAGGGAAACCTGCTATGTGGTGCTTCCTGAATCGTTCTATTTGGAAGGATGTGATATTTGGAAATTTAGCCTTATTGGGCGTTTAGATTTAAAGGAGTTAACTTTCAAGATGTGAAGAACAACCTTGAGGAACAATGGAAGTTAGGTCAGGGACTGTCCAATTTGTTCCAATGAACATGGGTTTCTTTACAATCAAGTTGCAATCACAAGATGATAAATACAAGTTGTTGAATGTTGAACCATGGTTTTTCGATCATCAAAACCTAAACCTAATTGAATGGTTTGCATGTTTTGACGCTGACAAACAAAGGACCTCACATGCTTCCATGTGGGTCAAGTTTCCAGGCTTGCCGCTAGAGTTTTGGATTGAAAAACGCTACTTTCCATGGAAAAATCGTTGGGTACTCCAATAGTGGTAGATAAGCGTATTCTTGAACATGAATATGGACACTTTGCTTCAGTCTTGGTTGACATAAACTTTGCTGAAACGGCTAAAGATTCTATTCATGTTACTGTAGGGGGTTTGGACTTCTGGCAGCCGGTGGAGATTCAAAAGAAGCCAAAATTTTGCACAAAGTGTAAGATTATTGGGCGTAATGATTAGGAATGCAAGAAACAAACATCAAACTCTTCTAATCAAGCACCTGCGCAACAAAAGAGTAATGCTAATCAGTCTCATACTTCTGGAGATAGAGATAACAACAATGCCAATCAAGTTAACAATGTTTCTAGTGAGTGGCAAGTTGCTAAACGTAGGAAGGGTAAGAATGCGCCTAAAAATCCAGTTTCCCCTGAAGTTGTAGTTACTAAGGTGGTGGAGGCTAATAATTTGGAGTATACTGCTCAGATGGTGAAAGTTAAGCAGTTGGAGGTTGAATATACTAAGTCCAAAGCTGCTTTTGAATCTGCCTTTGTTGAATTGGACAGAACTAAACAAGTGCAGGATTCAAACTCAGTTTTAGTGCATAGTGGCAAAGTGGGTGAAACTAGGCCACCGAGTGCTAAGTCAGGTGTGGTTGGAAATATGATTCCTAACCCTGATAAGACTCTTGTTATCCCTGCGACTCCTTTTTGTGATCAATTGTTAGCTGGAGAATTTGTTTTGCAAAATAAATTTGACGCTCTCAACTCAATCCCAGTTGCGAAAATCTCTTGTGATGCGCAGTTTAGAGCTGACCGGGAAGCTAGGAGAGCATGGATTACTGCTTTAACTCGAGTTGCAGCCAAGGTTCCTCGACAGGATTAAGTTTTCGAAATCTCTTCAGCTACGGATTTGGATACAAACAATTTAAGTAACCTTGTTATAAAAGGAAATTCACCAGGTTTGAATACTAGTGTTTCTCCACAGCTAGTTAACTCCTCCAATCCCAGTTGATAATGCGTGTTCTTTTTTGGAACATCAATGGATTTTCTCGTGATGAGTCACGAGATAAATTGAAAGAGTTACTTAGAGAATTTAAACCTGACGTATTATGTCTTGCTAAGCTTAAGGTACATTGTACTCTTAATTTTTTGCAGGGCTTACATGTTTAGGGTTATAAAAAAGAAGTTATACATAATTTTGTTGGTTCGTCTAAAGGGAATTTATGGATTTGCTGGTACGTTGATATGACTACTCCGGTGGTTATTAATTCTAGTAGACAGGCTATTTCTATTGAAACGGAAGGTGTTCTTATATCATTTGTTCACGCTAGTTGTTTACAAGTTACACGAAGAAGCTTATGGCAACTTCTTTCTTTCATGCCAATATTCCAACTCGCAGGAGCAACAATATGATTTCGGAATTGGTAGATGATGATGGGAATATTCTCTCTAATTGTGACCAGATTAGAGATTACACGGTGTCTTATTTTGAGTCTAAACTTAATGGGTAAGAGCTTCCAATTGATAAGCATGACATTATCTCTACGGAGGAAAGTCAAAGAATGGATGGGATTCCTACTTATGATGAAATAAAGGCCGTTGTTTATGACCTTGATGCTGATAGTTCTCCAGGACCTGCTGGTTTCTCTAGATGTTTTTATAGACATTGTTGGGACGTGATTCAACAAGACTTATACAATGCCATTATTTATTGTTGGAAACAACAAAGGATTCCTAATGAGGTAAATTCTAGTCTTCTGATTTTATTGGTCAAGGTAAGGGGTGCTAATACTCTTCGTAACTTTCGGCCTATTGGTCTTAGTAATAGAGAAACCAGTGTGGCGCAAGTTGCTTTTATGAAGGTTAGAAATATTCATGAGAACATCAGTGTGGCGTCGGAGATGGTGAATGATCTGAAAACTAAGCGGAAAGATGGCAATGTGGGCCTAAAGCTAGACATTACTCAAGCTTTTGACACAGTTAGTTGGTCTTTTGTCTTAGAGGTGTTTCGAAGGTATGGCAGTTCAGCCCGTATTTCTATCCTCCTCAATGGTAGTCCAGAAGGTTTTTTCAAGATTAATAGAGGCCCGCGTCAAGGTGATCCTTTGTCTCCTCTTATATTCGTGCTGATTGAAGATGTTCTTAGTAGAAACCTCACCAAGCTCTTTCTTGAGAAGAAAATGACGCCAATGCTTTCGAAAAAAGGTATTTCTCCTACTCATCTTTTTTTCGCTGATGACATAATGATATTTTGCAAAGGTAACTTGAAGAGTTTGCATAATCTTCTTACGTTGCTTGGAAAATATCAATCGGCCTCGGGTCAAACATTGCATTTCTATGTACGTTGATTCAAGAAAAAGTTTGAAAAATGTATTGTAATCACAATTAATATGTTCTAAGGCAATAGGTGTAGTGAAAATTTCATTTCTATGTACGTTGATTCAAGAAAATAGGAAGGAAGTCAAATTTCACAATAGAAGAAGGTTGAAAGACCAAGCAGAACTAATCCAAATCCTAACAAATTTCATCTATCTTGAATCAGATAGAAAGGCAAAGCCAATACAAAAATAAAGAGTTCATAAATATGTTAAATTTTATATACGTTAACTCAAAATAGTCTTCACACTTCGGTATAAGTCGGAAGTTGATTTCTGAGACTAAATTGTAAACTAGATAAATTCATCTTTAACAAAAAAAGTTTGAAAAATATATTGTAATTACAATCAATATGTTCTAAGGTAATACCTCTAATAAAAATTTCATTTCTATGTACGTTGATTCAAGAAAATATCAAGGAAGTAAAATTTCACAATAGAAGAAAGATGAAAGATCATGCAGAACTAATCCAAATCCTAACAGATTTCATCTATCTTGAATCAAATAGAAAGACAAAGCCAACATAAAAATAAATAGTTCATAAAAAATGTTGAATTTTATATACGTTAACTCAAAAAAGTCTACACATTTCGTTATAAGTCGGAAATTGATTTCTGAGACTAAATTGTAAACTAGATAAACTCATCTTTAAAAGAAAAAGTTTGAAAAATGTATTGTAATTACAATTAATATGTTCTAAGGCAATACGTCTAGTAAAAATTTCATTTCTATGTACGTTGATTCAAGAAAATATCAAGGAAGTCAAATTACACAATAGAAGAAAGATGAAAGATCATGCAGAATTAATCCAAATCCTAACAAATTTCATCTATCTTGAATCAAATAGAAAGACAAAGCCAACACAAAAACAAAGAGTTTATAAATATGTTGAATTTTATATACGTTAACTCAAAATAGTCTACACACTTCGTTATAAGTCGGAAGCTGATTTCTGAGACTAAATTGTAAACTAGATGAATTCATCTTTAATAGAAAAAGTTTGAAAAATATATTGTAATTACAATTAATATGTTCTAAGGTAATACCTCTAATAAAAATTTCATTTCTATGTACGTTGATTCAATAAAATATCTAGGAAGTCAAATTTCACAATGGAAAAAAGATGAAAGATCATGCAGAACTAATCCAAATCCAAATAAATTTTATCTATCTTGAATCAGATAGAAAGACAAAGCCAACAGAAAAAGAAAGTGTTCATAAAAATGTTGAATTTTATATACGTTAACTCAAAAAATTCTTCACATTTCGCTATAAGTCGGAAATTGATTTCTGAGACTAAATTGTAACCTAGATAAACTCATCTTTAACAGAAAAAGTTTGAAAAATGTATTGTAATCACAAATAATATGTTCTAAGGCATTTCGTCTAGTAAAAAGTGCATTTCTATGTACGTTCATTCAAGAAAATATGAAGGAAGTCAAATTTCACAATACAAGAAGGATGAAAGACCAGCCAGAACTAATCCAAATTCTAACAAACTTCATCTATTTGAATCAAATTGAAAGACAAAGCCAATACAAAAATAAAGAGTTCATAAAAATGTTAAATTTTTTATACGTTAACTCAAAAAAGTCTACACTCTTCGTTATAAGTCGGAATTTGATTTCTGAGACTTAATTGTAAACTAGATAAACTCATCTTTAACAAAGAAAGTTTGAAAAATGTATTGTAATTACAATTAATATTTTCTAAGGCAATACGTTTAGTAAAAATTGCATTTTTATGTACGTTGATTAAAGAAAATATGAAGGTAGGCTAATTTCACAATAGAAGAAGGATGAAAGACCATGCAAACTAATCCAAATCCTAACAAATTCCATCCATCTTGAATCAAATAGAAAGAGAAAGCCAACACAAAAAGGAAGAGTTCATAAAAATGTTAACTTTTATATACGTTAATTCAAAAAAGTCTACACACTTCGTTATAATTCGGAAATTCATTTCTGAGACTAATCTGTAAACTAGATAAACTCATCTTTAACAGAAAAAGTTTGAAAAGAAGGATGAAAGACCAAGCAGAATCAATCTAATTCCTAACAAATTTCACCTATCTTGAATCAAATAGAAAGACAAAGCCAACACAAAAATAAAGAGTTCATAAAAATGTTGAATTTTATATACGTTAACTCAAAAAAGTCTACACATTTCGTTATAAGTCGGAAATTGATTTCTGAAACTAAATTGTAAACTAGATAAACTCATCTTTAACTGAAAAAGTTTGAAAAATATATTGTAATCACAAATAATATGTTCTAAGGCATTACGTCTGGTAAAATTTGCATTTCTATGTACGTTGATTCAAGAAAATATGAAGGAAGTCAAATTTCACAATAGAAGAAGGATGAAAGACAATGCAGAACTAATCAAAATCCTAACAAATTTCATCTATCTTGAATCAAATAGAAAGACGAAACTAACACAAAAACAAAGAGTTCATAAAAAAGTTGAATCTTATATACGTTAACTCAAAAAAGTCTACACTCTTCGTTATAAGTTTGAAATTGATTTCTGAGACTAAATTGTAAACTAGATAAACTCAAATTTAATATAAAAAGTTTGAAAAATGTATTCTAATCACAATTAATATGTTCCAAGGCAACACGTCTAGTAAAAATTGCATTTCTATGTACGTTGATTCAAGAAAATATGAAGGAAGTCAAATTTCACAATAGAAGAAGGATGAAAGACAGCAGGAACTAATCCAAATTGTAACAAATTTCATCTATTTGAATCAAATTGAAAGACAAATCCAATACAAAAATAAAGAGTTCATAAAAATTTTGAATTTAATATACGTAACTCAAAAAAGTCTACACACTTCATTATAAGTCAGAAATTGATTTCTGAGACTAAATTGTAAACTAGATAAACTCATCTTTAACAAAAAAAGTTTGAAAAATATATTGTAATTACAATTAATATTTTCTAAGGCAATACGTCTAGTAAAAATTGCATTTCTATGTACGTTGATTCAAGAAAATATGAAGGAAGTCAAATTTCACAATAGAAGAAGGATGAAAGACAATGCAGAACTAATCAAAATCCTAACAAATTTCATCTATCTTGAATCCAATAGAAAGACAAAGCTAACACAAAAACAAAGAGTTCATAAAAAAGTTGAATCTTATATACGTTAACTCAAAAAAGTCTACACTCTTCGTTATAAGTTTGAAATTGATTTCTGAGACTAAATTGTAAACTAGATAAACTCAAATTTAATATAAGAAGTTTGAAAAATGTATTCTAATCACAATTAATATGTTCCAAGGCAATACGTCTAGTAAAAATTGCATTTCTATGTACGTTGATTCAAGAAAATATGAAGGAAGTCAAATTTCACAATAGAAGAAGGATGAAAGACAATGCAGAACTAATCAAAATCCTAACAAATTTCATCTATCTTGAATCCAATAGAAAGACAAAGCTAACACAAAAACAAAGAGTTCATAAAAAAGTTGAATCTTATATACGTTAACTCAAAAAAGTCTACACTCTTCGTTATAAGTTTGAAATTGATTTCTGAGACTAAATTGTAAACTAGATAAACTCAAATTTAATATAAAAAGTTTGAAAAATGTATTGTAATCACAATTAATATGTTCTAAGGCAATACGTCTAGTAAAAATTGCATTTCTATGTATGTTGATTCAAGAAAATATGAAGGAAGTAAAAATTCACAATAGAAGAAGGATGAAAGACCAGCCAGAACTAATCCAAATTGGAACAAATTCCATCTATTTGAATCAAATTGAAAGACAAATCCAATACAAAAATAAAGAGTTCATAAAAATGTTGAATTTAATATACGTTAACTCAAAAAAGTCTACACACTTCATTATAAGTCAGAAATTGATTTCTGAGACTAAATTGTAAACTAGATAAACCCATCTTTAACCAAAAAAGTTTGAAAAATGTATTGTAATTACAATTAATATGTTCTAAGGCAATACGTTTAGTAAAAATTGCATTTATATGTACGTTGATTCAAGAAAATATGAAGGAAGTCAAAATTCACAATAGAAGAAGGATGAAAGACCATGCAGAACTAATCCAAATCCTAACAAATTTCATCTATCTTGAATCAAATAGAAAGACAAAGCCAACACAAAAAGAAAGAGTTCATAAAAATGTTGAATTTTATATACGTTAACTCAAAAAAGTCTACCCACTTCGTTTTATATCTGAAATTGATTTCTGAGACTAAATTGTAAACTAGATAAACTCATCTTTAACAGAAAAAGTTTGAAAAATGTATTGTAATTACAATTAATATATTCTAAGGCAATACGTCTAGTAAAAATTGCATTTCTATGTACGTTGATTCAAGAAAATATGAAAGAAGTCAAATTTCACAATATAAGAAGGATGAAAGACCAGACAGAACTAATCCAAATTCTAACAAATTTCATCTATTTGAATCAAATTGAAAGACAAAGCCAATACAAAAATAAAGAGTTCATAAAAATGTTGAATTTTTTATACGTTAACTCAAGAAAGTCTACAAACTTCGGTATAAGTCGGAAATTGATTTCTGAGACTAAATGGTAAAATAGATAAACTCATCTTTAACAGAAAAAGTTTGAAAAATGTATTTTAATCACAAATTATATGTTCTACGGACTTACGTCTAGTAAAAATTGCATTTCTTTGTACGTTAATTCAAGAAAACATTAAGGAAGCCAAATTTCACAATAGAAGAAGGATGAAAGACCAGCCAGAACTAATCCAAATTGTAACAAATTTCACCTATTTTAATCAAATTGAAAAACAAAGCCAATACAAAAATAAAGAGTTCATAAAAATGTTGAATTTAATATATGTTAACTCAAAAAAGTCTACACACTTCGTTATAAGTCAGAAATTGATTTCTGAGACTAAATTGTAAACTAGATAAACTCATATTTAACAGAAAAAGTTTGAAAAATATATTGTAATCACAAATGATATGTTCTAAGGCATTACGTCTAGTAAAAATTGCATTTCTATGTACGTTGATTAAAGAAAATATGAAGGTAGGCTAATTTCACAATAGAAGAAGGATGAAAGACCGTGCAAACTAATCCAAATCCTAAAAAATTTCATCTATCTTGAATCAAATAGAAATAGAAAGTCAACACAAAAATAAAGAGTTCACAAAAATGTTAAATTTTATATACGTTAACTCAAAAAAGTCTACACACTTCGTTATAATTCGGAAATTCATTTCTGAGACTAATCTGTAAACTAGATAAACTCATCTTTAACAGGAGACTTTTTCTAGTTAGAGAGTAGATATTTTTTTTCTCTCTCCTCTTTGCTCTGGCGATTTTGAAGAACTTTTCAAACTTTTTTGTACGTGCTTCATCTTGGATCATCTTTGGGTGATTCAATGGGAGATCCTGTTGATCCAAATCCTATAGTTGCGCCTTCTAAGATTTTAACATATGCAGATAGACTCAAGGGTAGGAAAGAGCTTCCTAAAACCTCCATGGATGTTTCTTCTCTGCCAAACCCTACTTTGAAAGATGGAAAACCTTCTATTGAGATTCCTAATCAGTTATATCAGGAAGGATGTGCATTATGGAAGTTTAGTCTTATTGGAAGGTTAGACTTCAAAGAACTTAACTTTTCTGACGTTAAAAAAAACCTAGAACTTCAATGGAAGCTGGGTGAAGGCCGGGTTCACTTTGTTCCGTTGAATAGAGGTTTCTTCATCATCAAGTTATTGTCGCAGGAGGATAAAGTGAAGATTTTACAGGCTGAACAATGGGTTGTTGCTCAACAGAAACTAAATCTCATGGAATGGTTTCCTAGTTTTGATGCTGACAAACAAAGATCTTCACGTTCCACAGTTTGGGTCAAGTTTCATGGGCTTCCAATGGAATTCTGGATTGAAAAAACTTTACTCGCAATGGGGAAAACTCTAGGATCTCCTATTGTGGTTGATAAAAGAACGTTGGCACATGAGTATGGTCACTTTGCTTCGGTCCTCATTGATATTGATTTTGCTGAGCTCAAATATGATGATATTAATGTCACTGTGGGTGAACGTGAGTTTTGTCAACCTTTTGATATCCTTAAAAGACCTAAATTTTGTTCTAAGTGCAGCATTATTGGGCATTCAGATGGGGAATATAGGAAGAAACCAAGAGGTGAAGCTGTCAAAGCTCCGCAAGTTGCTGCTGATTCGCAACAGGCTATTGTGTTAGTTAACAAACAACAGCATCGTGAGAATAATGCTAGTACGGAATGGAAAGAAGCTAGGCGAAAGAAAAAGGGAAAGACAGCTCCGTATATTCCTTTTGTTCCTGAAAAAATTACTCACGTTGGTGAACATACTTCAAATATTGTGGCTGATAATGTTCTGTGCATCAGTGACACTGTTGAGTTGGAAAAACAGTTGCAGGATAGTTTAGCTCAATCTGAAGTTGTTTTGCGTATGGCATCTGCTGAGGTTGAAAAACACAAGCAAGACATTCTTACGCATTCAGTATTAGCTACTAAAGCTAGGTCGTTGAGTACCTCAAGCTTGAATGCTAAGGCAGGGGGGAATGTTGAATTGGCAAGAACTAAACTTCCTCCTCCTGCTAGGATTGATATTACATCCTCGTCCACACCTTTGTGTAATGCGCTTGAAGAAACTTCAGAATTTGTCTCTAACAACAAGTTTAACATCCTAAGTGACAAGGCTGGCAATGATGTTTTGGTTTTCAGTAAACTTGGTGAGCTTACAAAACAAGCTAAGATGCAGCAGATTATAGATATGCAAACCAATTGAATGCGTTAATTGATCAGGATTCCTTGTCAGACTCGGATGAGGCATTGGGTATTCGTGCTCGTAAGGAATCAGTTCCTAAATCCTCCTCAAACTCGGTTAAACAATTGAAGCTAAATAATAAACTCCAACCCAGAGTTTAATTATGCGGGTTCTTTTTTGGAATATCAATGGTGTTGCGCGTACAACAACACATTCTAAGCTTAGGGAGCTGATTAGAGATTTCCATCCTGAAGTTTTTGGTCTTGCTGAACCAAAAGTGGCGTGCTCAGCAAATTTTGGGAGGAGGCTAATTTCTGAAGGTTATTCTTCGTTTATTATTAATAATTCTACTAATTCTGGTATTGCAAATCTTTGGGTTTGTTATAAGGATGGGCTTCATGTTTCTGTAGTTAATTCTAGTAAACAAGCTATTACAATTGCGGTTGATGGTGTGTATATCTCTTTTGTGCATGCTAGCTACATTCAAACTACTATGCGCAGGCTTTGGCAGCAACTAGTTATGCAAGATTCAATTACACCTTGGCTGGTCATAGGTGATTTTAATTGTATTTTGCGTTTGAATGAGAAGAAAGGTGGCTTGGAAATAAGATCGTCTGTTATTGATGATTTCAAAGATTGGATGGATGACAATGATCTTTTTGAATCGGATTCCTTGGGCAGCAAATTCACTTGGTGTAATAGGCAATCTGGTACTAGGCGTTCTATTAGTAAGTTGGATCGTGCAATTATTAATGCGGCTTGGCTTGCTAAATTTGAGAATTGGCGGTGTAAAGCTCTTCCTAGGGAAGTTTCCGACCATTCTACTCTTCTTGGTTATCCTTTTTCTGTTCCTAGGCCTTGTCGAGCTCCTTTTCGTGTTCGAAAGATGTGGTTTTTACATGGGGATTTTCTTCGGGTGGTCAATGAGAGTTGGAATTTGTCTATTCATGGTTCTCCTGATTTTATTTTCCCTTATAAATTGAAGCGGCTGAAGATTGCAATGAAGGATTGGAATCTGAGGATTTTTGGTAATGTGAATTCTCGTTTGAAGCAAGATCAACTTCGTTTTGAGACAGCAGCTCTTATTTCAGATGAGGACCCTAGTAATACTGCTAAACTAAATGCAATGAAGGATGCTATGAAAAATTTAGGTGATACTCGTTTGCAACAGTTAACTATGCTCAAGCAAAAGTCTAGGAACAAATGGTTGGTGGAGGGTTCAAGTAATTCCAGTTTTTTTCATAATAGTATTAGAATTAGAAAAAGTTCTAATACTATTTCGGAACTTGTTGATATGAATGGGACTTGTTTGACAAATTATGAGCAACTTCGTACTCATGTAGTTCAGTTCTATGAAGATAAGTTCAATGGTCAAGATCCGGTGATAAAAGGTGATTTATTTGATTTTGAGCATGCTTCAATTTCTGTTGATGAGAGCAACGCCATGGATATGATTCCTTCCACGGAAGAAATTAAGCAAGCTGTTTTTGATCTGAGTGCAGATAGTGCCCCAGGACCGGATGGTTTCTCTGGTTGTTTCTATCGTCATTGTTGGGATGTTATTCATGGTGATTTAACCGAGGCCATTATTCATTGTTGGGATGCGGGTAGTATTCCAAATGGTGTTAATTCTTCTTTTATCATCTTGCTGGCTAAGGTAAGGGGTGCTAATACTCTTCGAAATTTCAGACCAAATGGTCTTAGTAATTTTTTCTTCAAAATTTTTACTAAGATCCTAGCTACTAGACTTGGTACAGTTTTGTATAAGCTTGTGTCTGAAGAACAGGTAGCCTTCATGAAAGGGAGAAATATTCATGAGAATATTAGTTTGGCGTTGGAGATGGTTAATGAGTTGCATTATAAACGCAAGGATGGCAACATAGGCCTTAAACTTGATATTTCTCAAGCTTTTGACACGGTAAATTGGGCTTTTGTGCTTAAAGTTTTCCGTGAGTATGGTTTTTCTGAAAATTGGTGTGATTGGATTTTTAATATCTTGCAGTCTGCTAGAATTTCTGTCATTTTGAATGGTAGTCCGGAAGGTTACTTCAAAATTAACAAAGGTTTGCGTCAAGGTGATCCCCTCTCCCGTTTGATTTTTGTCTTGATTGAGGATGTTCTTAGTAGAAATATTACGAAGCTTTTTCGTGATAAAAAGGTGACGCCTATGGTAACTAGAGGTGGTATTTCTCCTACTCACCTTTTCTTTGCTGATGACATAATGATTTTTTGTAAAGGTAATTCCAAAAGTCTTCATAATCTTGTAGACTTGTTGGGAAGATATCAGCGTGCTTCAGATCAGACTGTTTGTTGTCAAAAGAGTAAGATTTATTATGGTGGTGGTTCTTCGAGTTGGTGTAATTATATTGCATCTTATTTGGGGATGAGTGTAGCTACTTTTCCGGACCGCTATTTGGGAGTTCAAATTATGCCAGGTAATGTTCGATATCGCCATATTAGCAATGTTGTTGAAAAGATTAGAAATCAGCTTGTTGGTTGGAGAGGGAGGTTATTATCTTTTCATGATCGCATTGTTCTTGTTAAATCAGTAATTTCCAGTAATTACATTCATAGTATGGCTATTTATAAGTGGCCTCGTAAGTTTATTCTTCAATGTGAGAGGGCTATCCGTAACTTTATTTGGTCTGGTGATTCGAACATTAATCGTGTAGTGGTAGTGGCTTTTGATAAATTTTGTTGCCCTTTTGAGGAGGGGGTCTCGGACTAACTCGTATGGCCACTATGAACAAAGCTCTTATTATGAAAATTTGGTGGAAGATTCGTAACTCTACAAAGAAGTGGGCTCTTTTCCTGAAGGAAAAATTATTTGATCGTAAGGGTTGTATTAAGCATTCGGGGGTTAAATCTTCTATTTTTCCTGGTTTAAGGAGTGTGTATAATTGTGTGGAAAAGAATACTAAGGTCTTAATTGGTGATGGTAGAGATACTTTTCTTTATTATGACATTTGGTTTGATAAGACTAGTATTGCTGAAGTGCTAAATGATTATTCTCTAGATGCAACAGCTAGAGTTAGTGATATTTTAAAGGATGGCCTTTGGGATATCCCTGAAATTCACTTGCAATACTTGATGGTTGCTGGTATGGAGTTGAATAGGATGCCAATTCCTATGGGTGGAGCTGATGTTAGGGTATGGATGCCGGAGTTGAAGGGTGAGTTCAGCGTTAAGTCTGCAACTGAGTTGATTCGGCAGAAGTATTCTCGGTTAGAAGGTACGCAACTTCTATGGAGAAAAGAAGTTCATCCTGTTCTTGCTGCTCAGAACTGGAAATTCTTACGTGGAGCATGTGCTACGTATGACCTTATCAGGCGCAGGTTCAAGATCCCTCTTGCTAACAAATGCTGCATGTGTGTTGTTCAATAGGAAACTCTTAATCATGTTTTATATGAGTGTTGCTTTGCTACAAGGGCCTAGAATTGGCTAGCTGATGTGTTCAATTTACAACCTAATGCTAACCTTATTGTTTCTTTTAAAGCAGCAAAAGGAAGGAGTCATATTGTCCGTGATCTGTGGCTTATTTCCAACCTTGTTCTTAGGTCGGAGCTATGGCAGTTGCGGAACAAGGCAGTTTTCGAGGATAAAAAGCCTAATTGGAGTATCTTTCATAAGTGCGTTCTGAAGTTGATTCAAGATTATTCAATTCGGCTCAAGGGTCATATGAACAATAGTGCTGATGATGTTGTTCTTCTGAACTATTTTAGAGTTCAGCACCGTAGTGTGAAGTGGCATCAACCTGTGGCTTGTTATTGACTACCGCCTGAGGCTAATGAATTACAAATTTGTTGTGATGGAGCGGCGAGAGGTAACCCTGGCGTTGCGGGTGCAGGTGTAGTAGCTAGGGATGAGTATTGTTCAGTTCTTGGTGCTATGAGTATTGTCTTCAATAAATCTTGGATTGAAAAAAGCCATGAGGAGAGAGAAAGTCTGGCGATTTCTCTAGGGTTTTGATTTTTTCACGTTTTTCTTAACGTTTTTTCAATCTGATCATCATGGTTGAGGAAACACAAGTAATTTCTTCTAGGGTTATTTCACAGCAACAATATTTTGCGGAGAAAGTAAAAGGAAAAAAGACTTTGGAGCCTACGTGTGTTGATATTAATAGCTTGCCAAACCCTACTCTGATTGATGGAGAGCCTTCTCTTATCATTCCAGATGATTTTTATCAAGAAGGATGTAAACCCTTTGAACATAGTTTTATTGCATGACTGAACTTCACGGGATTGAAGTTTGTGGAAGTGAAATCCAGCTTGGTTAGTCAATGGCAGATAAACCCTAGCTCAGCAAGGTTTATGACTATGAGTAAGGGATTTTTCGTGGTTATGTTACATGGTGCAGAAACAAAAGAAAGGATTAGACGTACTAAATGGTATGTAAATCAACATGAGCTCAAGCTGATGGATTGGTACCCAGGTTTTGATCCTGAACGTCAAAAAACTTCCCATGCAAACGTATGGGTTCACTTTCCAGGTCTCCATGCAGAACTATGGACAGAGAAGAACTTATTATCTATGGGGAAGGTTTTAGGCACTCCCATTGTAGTTGATCAGAGAACTCTTAATATAGAGTATGGAAACTTTGCTTCAGTTTTGGTGGATGTGGATTTTTCTAAGCACATTCCTACTAGAATCAAGATTACAGCTGGGGGACGTACTTTCTGGCAATATTTGGAGATTCCACGGCCTCCAAAATTCTGTATGAAGTGCTGCATTATTGGGCACAATGATGATGAGTGCAGGAGGCAAACTAAGGTGATGATACTCTTCAAAGGATGATACTACAAAAAGGGAGATTTTCCAAAGGCTGGCAACTGCTAGGAATAGGAGGCAGCGTAGAAAGGATGCTGAGAACTTTCCTGGTGGTGATAATGCTTCAAAAGATGCGGAGCAATGCTTCAAAAAATGCGGAGCATGATGGTTTCTGTGTGTTACCAGGTGAAGTAGAGGAGAATGCTATTGGTGTGGAGGAAACCAATCAGCTGAGAATGAGCTAGCTTCTTCTGAAGCTGTTTTTCAGCAGCGTCTGTAGCTTTAGAGAAAGCAAAGCAGGCGTTAGCTGAAAAGAGTATTAGCTAGTAGGTTACCAGTGGGTGAAATTGGAACCTCAGCTAAGTCAGTAGGGAGTGGTGAATTGGCTAGAACTAATCACTCTACACTGATAAGACTAATGCTAGCTCTTCTTCTACTCCTTTTGAAACTTCAGAGGAAGGGATATGATGTTGTGGTGGACAATATTGAGAATTTGTCTCGCTACAAAGCTATTAATGAGAATGCTTGTGTGCTTTCACCTAATAATTCAATGTTTTTTCTGCTGAGTTCTGTGCAGCAATCCAATGAGCAAAGGGTGGAGAGTTCGGATGAAGAAATCACTCCAGAGAAGCTTGTCAGGTGTTAGGGGGTCTAATGGTCTGACATACCCGTGGAGCACCAAAGAAATCTAGGAAACCTGTTAGGATTCGGATTTCTAATGATCAGAAAAGTACTTCTCAACAAAGTACAAATAAGGAGTCCAAGTCTGATTCGGAAACTGAGATCAATGATTTGGGAATTCGAGTTAGAAAGGGATTCTCCCCAGTTATACTTAAACGGAATTCTGATAGGATTCCTGATGCTAGTAATAATTCAAAGAATATAGTTTTAATGCGTGTGCTCTATTGGAATATCAATGGGGTGGCAAAGGTGGAGGCTGGGCAGAAGTTACGTGAACTGTTCATGATCTGAAGCCGGAGATTCTTTGTGTTGCTGAGCCAAAGATTAAGTTCTCTGAAGGTAATTTGTAAGTTAAATTTAACTGGTTTTATGAGGAAGGTTGTTCATAATTCTTCTATGCATAATATTGGGAATCTTTGGATCCTGTGGAGTGCTAATATTGAAGAGCCAGAGGTGGTTAATATGACTAGCAAGCAATTACTGTTAGAACTGAGGGGGTTTTAATCTCTTTTGTTCATGCTAGTTATATTCAAGTTTTTCGAAGAAGATTATGGTCTCAACTTTCAGCTGTGGATACTACAACTCCTTGGCTGATAATGGGAGATTTCAACTGTGTCTTCGTCAAGATGAAAAGAAGGGAGGCCGTGAGGTTCGTGTCTCTTGTATTAATGAGTTTTCTGATTGGATGGAGGATAATGATCTTTTTGAAGCAGATTCTTTGGGGTCTAAGTTTACTTGGACTAATGGTCAATCTGGTGTTAGTAGAATTCTTAGTAAATTGGATCGTGCTATTATCAATGAGCCTTGGTTAGCTAAGTTTTCGAATTGGCGGTGTAAAGCTCTTCCTAGGGAAGTTTCTGATCATTCAACGCTTATTGGGTTTCCTTTCCTTGCTCCGAGGCCTAGGCGTGCTCCTTTTCGTATCCAAAAAATGTGGTTTTCTCATCCTGATTTTTGAGAATGGTGGAAGATTCTTGGAAGTCTGGTTTATGGTAATTTGGATTTTATTTTTCCTTATAAATTGAAAAGGTTGAAGGAGGCAATCAAATTGTGGAATCAAACGGTCTTTGGAATGTTAATAGGCTGAAACAAGCTCAACTTAAGTTTGAAGTGGCTTGTAGGAATTCTGATGAGGATCCTTTTAATACTTCTAAATTGAACATTATGAAGGATTCTCTGGTGGCGGTTCAAGATGTTCGTATGCAACATCTTACTATGTTGAAACAAAAGGCTCGTAATAGGTGGATTTTGGAGGGTTCTAGTAACACTTCTTTTTTTCACAGCAATATAAACATTCGAAGGAGCGCAAATACAATCTCGGAGTTGGTTACTGAAGATGGTTGTGACTATCTCAGAGCCTATCAGCTTCGTGACCATGTGTGTTTTATTATGAGTCGAAGTTCAATGGTGTGGAGCTTCCTATTGAGGATAATCTTTTGATTATGAGCATGAGTCCATTTTTGACTGAAAGGCAGATGTTGGATGCCATTCCTTCTTTGGATGAAATTAAATCAGCAGTTTTTGATTTAGGTGCGGATAGTGCTCCGGGTCCGGATGGTTTCTCAGGGTGTTTTTATAGACATTGTTGGGATATAATTCAGCAGGATCTTCATTCGGCTATTGTTATGCTTGGACTTCTAAGTCATTCCGAAGGGTTCGAATTCTAGCCTAATTATTTTGATTGCTAAGGTTAGAGGTGCGGATAGCTTGAGGAAATATAGACCTATCGGTCTAAGCAATTTCTTCTTCAAGATTTTCACTAAAATTCTGGCTACTAGACTTGGTCGGGTGTTGGATAAGTTAGTGTCAGAGGAGCAGGTGGCTTTTATGAAAGGTAGGAATATTCATGAGAATATTAGTTTGGCTTCTGAGATGGTGAATGAGCTGCACATCAAAAGGAAGGATGGTAATTTGGGCCTGAAGCTTGATATTTCTCAAGCTTTTGATACTGTTAATTGGTCTTTCATTATGGAGGTGTTTAAAGATATGGTTTTTCTGAGGATTGGTGTTTGTGGATTCAGAAAATTCTGGAGTCAGCGCGCATATCTATTCTTCTCAATGGTAGCCCGGAAGGTTTTTTCAAAATTAATAGAGGGTTGCGTCAGGGGGATCCTCTTTCGCCTCTTATTTTTGTTTTGATTGAGGATGTTCTTAGTAGAAACATCACAAAACTTTTCAAAACAAAAGGATATGTCTCACCTGGTTAGGCGTAATGGTATTGCTCCAACTCATTTATTCTTTGCTGATGATATTATGATTTTTTGCAAGGGAAATATGAAGAGCTTGAGAAGTTTGGTGAAGTTGCTGATTCTTATCAGCAAGCTTCAGGTCAGCGTTTGTAGAGAGAAGAGCAAAATTTACTTTGGTGGTGGCTCTTTGAGTAGACGTCATACCATTGCTGCTTTTCTAGGGATGGAAGTTACGCATTTTCCTGATCGTTATTTGGGGGTGAAAGTTATGCCTGGTGCGGTGAGATATCATCATATTAGCAATGTGGTGGATAAGCTTAAAGAGCAACTTTCGGTTCTGAAAGGTAAGATGCTTTCTTTTCAAGACAGAGTTGTTCTAGTTAAAAATGTTCTTTCGAGTTATTCCATTCATAATATGTCTGTGTATAAGTGGCCGGTGAAATTCATTCAGCAAAGTGAGCGTGTGATCCGTAATTTCCTTTGGTCGGGTGATTCAAATCTTTCTAGAGCTTTTGTGGTTGGTTTTGATAAACTGTGCAGTCCTGTGGAGGAGGGTGGTTGGAATCACTAGTTTAAAAACTATGAAAAGGCTTTGCTTATGAAGCTTTGGTGGTCTATTAAATTCTTCTAAGAAGTGGGCTCGTTTTTTGGAGTCTAAATTCACTTGCAGGGATGGGCGTCTCAAGATGGCTGGTGTAAAATCTTCTATTCTTCCTGGAATTCGTTGGGTTCATAAGGAAGTTGTGAATAATACAAAATGCATCATTGGAGATGGTAGGAATACGTCTCTTTTCTATGATGTGTGGTATGGAAGTGAGACTTTGGCAAGTGTTCTTAATCGTTCAGACTTGGACAGATCAGGTCGGGTTTGTGATATTATTTCTCATGGTAATTGGTTGTTGCAAGGAGCTCACTTGCAAGATCTTGTAAGTGCTGGTGTGGTTATGGAGAATTTGCCAACGCTTTGTAGTGGGAGGGAAAAGGATTTGGATGCCTGATATGAAGGGTGTGTTTTCAGTAAGTCAGCTAGAGAATTGATTAGAAAGAAGTTCCCTACTATGAAAGAAGCTTCGCTATTGTGGAGGAAAGTTGTGCATCCTTCTTTGGCGGCTCAGAATTGGAAGTTTGTTCGGGGAGCGTGTGCAACTCTTGATAAAGTTCGCAGCAGGTTTAAGATTCAATTGGCTTCTAGGTGCAGCGTTTGTCATATTGAAGAGGAGACACTTCAGCACGTCCTCTGGAGCTGTAGTTTTGCGCAAAAAGCTTGGAACTGGATAGCAGGTATTTTCAATATAAAACCTTATTATGATTTGATCACGTCTTACAATGGAGCTAGGCTTCAAAGTGGCATTGTTAGGGATTGTGGCTGGTAGCAAATTTGGTTGTGCGATCTGAACTTTGGTTCACTAGAAATAAGAAGGTATATGAGAAGAAAGTTCCTTGCTGGTCCTTTTTCCAAAAACGAGTGTTCAATTTGATGCATGAATACTCAGTTAGAATGAAGAGTTTTATGTTCAATACGGTAGCAGATTTGAGATTTGGATTTCTTCGTGTTAAGCATAGGAAAGTGAAGATTTCAGATCCAAAGGAGTGTTATTGGACGCCTCCTAATAACAATGAATTGCTGTTGTGTACTGATGGTGCCTCAAGAGGAAACCCGGGAGTGGCAGGGGCTGGTGTTGTGGCTAGAAATGCGAGTTCGGAAGTGGTAGGGCATATGTATTGGCTTAGGAATTGCGACTAACTATATGGCTGAGTTATATGGTATTATTGTTGGTCTTGAATGGGCAATTCAATGGGGTTATGATCGTTTGTTGATTAGATCAGACTCTTCTTCGGTGCTGAGGCTTTGGAGGAGGATA
This sequence comes from Papaver somniferum, assembly GCF_003573695.1. Lineage (NCBI taxonomy): Eukaryota > Viridiplantae > Streptophyta > Magnoliopsida > Ranunculales > Papaveraceae > Papaver > Papaver somniferum. Next base: position 106,721,821 of record NC_039358.1, read on the forward strand.
ATGTTCCATGGTTTGCTACACAAAGATGGCTGAATGCTAAGGGTTTATATGGTGCTATTCGGTTTGAACACTCTTTTCGTGAAGAAAATTTTGCTGCGGATGGAACGGCTAAGCGTGGTTGTTTGTTAGAAGAAGGAGTAGGTATTCACTTTGAAGGAAGACCAGATTTCTTAAGTTCAATTGAGTCTCCAAATGTAATTTACTATCGTTTTAAATAGTTTGTGTGAGTTTTTTGGGGTTTCTCTGACCTCTTTTCTCCTAAACTATCTTGTAAATATCGTTTCTTGCAATATAATTTTTTGACTTATCGAAAAAAAAAAACTATGAGTATTGGGCTAGGAGTCACGGCGAATTATTTAGCGGAATTGTATGGCATTATTGTTGGTTTGGAGTGGGCTATACAATGGGGTTTTTCTCGTATTTGTATACGGTCTGATTCTATGGGAGTTGTTGAAGATTTCAAGAATAATTTCATTCCTTGGTTTGCGAGGAATAGATGGATTATGATCTGTAGACACTATACGTCTATACATTTCATCCACACTTTTAGGGAGGCGAATTTTTCAGCTGATGCACTGGAAAAGAGGGGTTGTTTATTGAGTAATGAAGTGGGAGTACACTATAATGGGAAACCACCTTTCCTAATTTCTGTTGAACATCCTAATGTTGATTATTTTCGGTTCAAATAGTTTCAAGTTTTTGGGGTTGCTGTAACCTCTTTTATTGTAAACTATTTCTTGTAAATTTTGTTATCTATTAATACAAATTTTTGACTTATAAAAAAAAATCATCTTTAACAGAAAAAGTTTGAAAAGAAGGATGAAAAACCAAGCATAATTAATCTAATTCCTAACAAATTTCACCTATCTTGAATCAAATAGAAAGACAAAGCCAACGCAAAAATAAAGAGTTCATAAAAATGTTGAATTTTATACGTTAACTCAAAAAAGTGTACACACTTCGTTATAAGTCTGAAATTGATTTATGAAACTAAATTGTAAACTAGATAAACTCATCTTTAACTGAAAAAGTTTGAAAAATATATTGTAATCACAAATAATATGTTATAAGGCATTAGGTCTAGTAAAAATTGCATTTCTATGTACGTTGATTCAAGAAAATATAAAGGAAGTCAAATTTCACAATAGAAGAAGGATGAAAGACAATGCAGAACTAATCAAAATCCTAACAAATTTCATCTATCTTGAATCACATAGAAAGACAAAGCTAACACAAAAAGAAAGAGTTCATAAAAATGTTGAATCTTATATACGTTAACTCAAAAAAGTCTACACTCTTCGTTATAAGTTTGAAATTGATTTCTGAGACTAAATTGTAAACTAGATAAACTCAAATTTAACAGAAAAAGTTTGAAAAATGTATTGTAATCACAATTAATATGTAATAAAGCATACGTCTAGTAAAATAGCATTTCTATGTACGTTGATTCAAGAAAATATGAAGGAAGTCAAATTTCACAATAGAAGAAGGATGAAAGACCAGCAGAACTAATCCAAATTGTAACAAATTTCATCTATTTGAATCAAATTGAAAGACAAAGCCAATACAAAAATAAAGAGTTCATAAAAATGTTGAATTTAATATATGTTAACTTAAAAAAGTCTACACACTTCGTTATAAGTCAGAAATTGATTTCCGAGACTAAATTGTAAACTAGATTAACTCATCTTTAACAGAAAAAGTTTGAAAAATATATTGTAATAAAAAATGATATGTTCTAAGGCATTACGTCTAGTAAAAATTGCATTTCTATGTACGTTGATTAAAGAAAATATGAAGGTAGGCTAATTTCACAATAGAAGAAGGATGAAAGACCATGCAAACTAATCCAAATCCTAACAAATTTCATCTATCTTGAATCAAAGAGAAAGAGAAAGCCAACACAAAAACAAAGAGTTCATAAAATGTTAAATTTTATATACGTTAACTCAAAAAAGTCTACAACTTCGTTATAATTCGGAAATTCATTTATGAGACTAATCTGTAAACTAATAAACTCATCTTTAACAGAAAAAAGTTTGAAAGAAGGATGAAAGACCAAGCGAATTAATCTAATTCTAACAAATTCACTATCTGAATCAATAGAAAGACAAAGCCAACACAAAATAAAGAGTTCATAAAAAATGTTTGAATTTTTATACGTTAACTCAAAAAAGTGTACACACTTTGTTTAATCTGAAATTGATTTCTGAAACTAAATTGTAAACTAGATAAACTCATCTTTAACTGAAAAAGTTTGAAAAATATATTGTAATCACAAATATATGTTCTAAGGCATTACGTCTAGTAAAAATTGATTTCATGTACATTGATTCAAGAAAATATGAAGGAAGTCAAATTTCACAATAGAAGAAGGATGAAAGACAATGCAAGAACTAATCAAATCCTAACAAATTTCATCTATCTTGAATCAAATAGAAAGACAAGCTAACACAAAAAGAAAGAGTTCATAAAATCTTATATTTGAATTTTATACGTTAACTCAAAAAGTCTACAAGTCGAAATTGATTTCCGAGACTAAATCGTAAACTAGATAAACTCATCTTTAATAGAAAAGTTTGAAAAATGTATTGTAATCACAAATAAATGTTCTAAAGCATTACGTCAGTAAAAATTGCATTTCTATGTACGTTGATTCAAGAAAATATGAAGGAAGCAAATTTCACAATAGAAGAAGGATGAAAGCCAATAAGACTAATCCAAATCCAAACAAATTTCATCTATCTTGAATCAAATAGAAAGACAAGCCAACACAAAAAGAAAGAGTTCATAAAAATGATTTTTATATACGTTAACTCAAAAAAGGCTACACCCTTCGTTATAAGTCTGAAATTGATTTCTGAAACTAAATTGTAAACTAGATAAACTCATCTTTAACAGAAAAAGTTTGAAAAATGTATTGTAATCACAATATATATTCTAAGGCATTACGTCTAGTAAAAATTGCATTTCTATGTACGTGGATTCAAGAAAATATGAAGGAAGGCAAATTTCACAATAGAAGAAGGATGAAAGACTAAGAAGAACTAATCCAATCCAAAAAATTTCATCTATCTTTAATCAAATAGAAAGACAAAGCCAACACAAAAAAAAGTTCATAAAATGTTGAATTTTATATACCTTAACTCAAAAAGTCTACACCTTCGTTATAAGTCTGAAATTGATTTCTGAAACTAAATTGTAAACTAGATAAACTCATCTTTAACAGAAAAAGTTTGAAAAATGTATTGTAGTCACAAATAATATGTTCTAAGGCATTATCTAGTAAAAATTGCATTTCTATATACGTTGATTCAAGAAAATATGAAGGAATCAAATTCACAATAGAAGAAGGATGAAAGACCATGCATAACTAATCCAAATCCTAACAAATTTCATCTATCTTGAATCAAATAGAAAGACAAAGCCAACACAATGAAAGAGTTCATAAAATTTAATTTTATATACGTTAACTCAAAAAAGTCTACAAGTCGGAAATGATTTCTGAGACTAAATCGTAAACTAGATAAACTCATCTTTAACAGAAAAGTTTGAAAAATGTATTGTAATCACAAATATATGTTCTAAAGCATTACGTCTAGTAAAAATTGCATTTCTAGTACGTTGATTCAAGAAAATATGAAGGAAGGCAAATTTACAATAGAAGAAGGATGAAAGACCAAGAAGAACTAATCCAAATCCAAACAAATTTCATCTATCTTGAATCAAATAGAAAGACAAAGCCAACAAAAAAAAGAAGTTCATAAAAATGTTGAATTTTTATACCTTAACTCAAAAAATCTACACACTTCGTTACAAGTCTGAAATTGATTTCTGAAACAAATTGTAAACTAGAAAAACTCATCTTTAACAGAAAAAGTTTGAAAATATTGTAGTCACAAATAATATGACGTCTAGTAAAAATTGCATTTCTATATCGTTGATTCAAGAAATATGAAGTAAAATTTCACAATATAAGAAGGATGAAAGACCATGCATAACTAATCCAAATCCTAACAAATTTCATCTATCTTGAATCAAATAGAAAGACAAAGCCACAAAAAGAAGAGTTCATAACATTTGAATTTATATACGTTAACTCAAAAAAGTCTACAAGTCGGAAATTGATTTCGAGACTAAATCGTAACTACATAAACTCATCTTTAAGAAAAAGTTTGAAAAATGTATTATAATCACAAATAATGTTCTAAAGCATTACGTCTAGTAAAAATTGCATTTCTATGTACGTTGATTCAAGAAAATATGAAGGAAGGCAAATTTCACAATATAAGAAGGATGAAAGACCAAGAAGAATAATCCAAATCCAAAAAATTCATCTATCTTGAATCAAATAGAAGACAAAGCCAACACAAAAAGAAAGAGTTCATAAAAATGTTGAATTTTATATACCTTAACTCAAAAAAGCACACCTTCGTTACAAGTCTGAAATTGATTTCTGAAAACTAATTGTAAACTAGATAACTCATCTTTAACAGAAAAAGTTTGAAAAATGTATTGTAGTCACAAATAATATGTTCTAAGGCATTACGTCTAGTAAAAATTGCATTTCTATATACGTTGATTCAAGAAAATATGAAGGAATCAAATTACACAATAGAAGAAGGATGAAAGACCATGCATAACTAATCCAAATCCTAACAAATTTCATCTATCTTGAATCAAATAGAAAGACAAAGCCAACACAAATGAAAGAGTTCATAAATTTTGAATTTTATATACGTTAACTCAAAAAAGTCTACAAGTCGGAAATTGATTTCTGAGACTAAATCGTAATCTAGATAAACTCATCTTTAACAGAAAAAGTTTGAAAAATGTATTGTAATCACAAATATATGTTCTAAAGCATTACGTCTAGTAAAAATTGCATTTCTATGTACGTTGATTCAAGAAAATATGAAGGAAGGCAAATTTCACAATAGAAGAAGGATGAAAGACCAAGAAGAACTAATCCAAATCCAAACAAATTTCATCTATCGTGAATCAAATAGAAAGACAAAGCCAACAAAAAAAGAAAGAGTTCATAAAAATGTTGAATTTTTATACCTTAACTCAAAAAAGTCTACACACTTCGTTACAAGTCTGAAATTGATTTCTGAAACTAAATTGAAAACTAGAAAAACTCAACTTTAACAAAAAAAAGTTTGAAAAATGTATTGTAGTCACAAATAATATGTTCTAAGGCATGACGTCTAGTAAAAATTTCATTTCTATATGCGTTGATTCAAGAAAATATGAAGGAAGTCAAATTTCACAATAGAAGAAGGATGAAATACCATGCATAACTAATCCAAATCCTAATGAATTTCATCTATCTTGAATCAAATAGAAAGACAAAGCCAACACAAATGAAAGAGTTCATAAAATTTTGAATTTTATATACGTTAACTCAAAAAAGTCTACAAGTCGGAAATTGATTTCTGAGACTAAATCGTAAACTAGATAAACTCATCTTTAACAAAAAATAGTTTAAAAAATTTATTGTAATCACAAATAACATGTTCTAAAGCATTACGTCTAGTAAAAATTGCATTTCTATGTACGTTGATTCAAGAAAATATGAAGGAAGGCAAATTTCACAATAGAAGAAGGATGAAAGACCAAGAATAACTAATCCAAATCCAAATAAATTTCATCTATCTTGAATCAAAGAGAAAGACAAACCCAACACAAAAAGAAAGAGTTCATAAAAATGTTGAATTTTATATACCTTAACTCAAAAAAGTCTACACACTTCGTTATAAGTCTGAAATTGACTTCTGAAACTAAATTGTAAACTAGATAAACTCATCTTCAACAGAAAAAGTTTGAAAAATGTATTGTAGTCACAAATAATATGTTCTAAGGCATTAAGTCTAGTAAAAATTGCATTTCTATATACGTTGATTCAAGAATATATGAAGAAAGTCAAATTTCACAATATAAGAAGGATGAAAGACCATGCATAACTAATCCAAATCCAAACAAATTTCATCTATCTTGAATCAAATAGAAAGACAAAGCCAACACAAATGAAAGAGTTCATAAAATTTTGAATTTTATATACGTTAATTAAAAAAAGTCTACAAGTCGGATATTGATTTCTGAGACTAAATCGTAAACTAGATAAACTCATCTTTAATAGAAAAAGTTTGAAAAATGTATTGTAATCACAAATAAGATGTTCTAATGCATTACGTCAAGTAAAAATTGCATTTCTATATACGTTGAATCAAGAAAATATGAAGCAAGTCAAATTACACAATAGAAGAAGGATGAAAGACCATGCATAACTAATCCAAATCCTAACAAATTTCATCTATCTTGAATCAAATAGAAAGACAGAGCCAACACAAAAAGAAAGAGTTCATAAAAATGTTGAAATTTATATACGTTAACTCAAAAATGGCTACACCCTTCGTTATAAGTCTGAAATTGATTTCTGAAACTAAATAGTAAACTAGATAAACTCATCTTTAACAGAAAATGTTCGAAAATTGTATTGTAATCACAAATAATATGTTCTAAAGAACGTCTAGTAAAAATTGCATTTCTATGTACGTTGATTCAAGAAAATATGAAGGAGGAAACTTTCACAATATAAGAAGGATGAAAGACCAATAAGAACTAATCCAAATCCAAAAAAAAATTCATCAATCTTGAATCAAATAGAAAGACAAAGCCAACACAAAAAGAAAGAGTTCATAAAAATGTTGAATTTTATATACCTTAACTCAAAAAAGTCTACACACTTCGTTATAAGTCTGAAATCGATTTCTGAAACTAAATTGTAAACTAGATAAACTCATCTTTAACAGAAAAAGTTTGAAAAATGTATTGTAATCACAAATAATATGTTCTAAGGCATTACGTCTAGTAAAAATTGCATTTCTATACACGTAGATTCAAGAAAATATGAAGGAAGGCAAATTTCACAATATAAGAAGGATGAAAGACTAAGAAGAACTAATCCGAATCCAAACAAATTTCATCTATCTTGAATCAAATAGAAAGACAAAGCCAACACAAAAACAAAGAGTTGATAAAAATGTTGAATTTTATATACCTTAGCTCAAAAAGTCTACACACTTCAATATAAGTCTGAAATTGATTTCTGAAACTAAATTATAAACTAGATAAACTCATCTTTAACAGTAAAAGTTTGAAAAATGTATTGTAGTCACAAATAATATGTTCTAAGGCATTACATCTAGTAAAAATTGCATATCTATATACGTTGATTCAAGAAAATATGAAGGAAATCAAATTACACAATTGAAGAAGGATGAAAGACCATGCATAACTAATCCAAATCCTAACAAATTTCATCTATCTTGGATCAAATAGAAAGACAAAGCCAACACAAATGAAAGAGTTCATAAAATTTTGAATTTTATATACGTTAACTCAAAAAAGTCTACAAGTCGGAAATTGATTTCCGAGACTAAATCGTAAGCTAGATAAACTCATCTTTAATAGAAAAAGTTTGAAAAATGTATTGTAATCACAAATAACATGTTCTAAAGCATTACGTCAAGTAAAAATTGCATTTCTATGTACGTTGATTCAAGAAAATATGAAGGAAGGCAAATTTCACAATAGAAGAAGGATGAAAGACCAAGAAGAACTAATCCAAATCCAAACAAATTTCATCTATCTTGAATCAAATATAAAGACAGAGCCAACACAAAAAGAAAGAGTTCATAAAATGATGAATTTTATATACGTTAACTCAAAAAAGGCTACACCCTTCGTTATAAGTCTGAAATTGATTTCTGAAACTAAATTGTAAACTAGATAAACTCATATTTAACAGAAAAAGTTTGAAAAATGTATTGTGATCACAAATAATATGTTCTAAGGCATTACGTCTAGTAAAAATTGCATTTCTATGTACGTGGATTCAAGAAAATATGAAGGAAGGCAAATTTCACAATAGAAGAAGGATGAAAGACTAAGAAGAACTAATCTGAATCCAAACAAATTTCATCTATCTTTAATCAAATAGAAATAGAAAGCCAACACAAAAAGAAAGATTTCATAAAAATGTTGAATTTTATATACCTTACTCAAAAAAGTCTACACACTTCGTTATAAGTCTGAAATTGATTTCTGAAACTAAATTGTAAACTAGATAAACTCATCTTTAAAAGAAAAAGTTTGAAAAATGTATTGTAGTCACAAATAATATGTTCTAAGGCATTACATTTAGTAAAAATTGCATTTCTATATGCATTGATTCAAGAAAATATGAAGGAATTCAAATTACACAATTTAAGAAGGATGAAAGACCATGCATAACTAATCCAAATCCTTACAAATTTCATCTATCTTGAATCAAATAGAAAGATAAAGCCAACACAAATGAAAGAGTTCAAAAAAATTTTAATTTTATATACGTTAACTCAAAAAAGTCTACAAGTCGGAAAATGATTTCTGAGACTAAATCGTAATCTAGATAAACTCAACTTTAACAGAAAAAGTTTGAAAAATGCATTGTAATCACAAATTATATGTTCTAAAGCATTACGTCTAGTAAAAATTGCATTTCTATGTACGTTGATTCAAGAAAATATGAAGGAAGGCAAATTTCACAATAGAAGAAGGATGAAAGACCAAGAAGAACTAATCCAAATCCAAACAAATTTCATCTATCTTGAATCAAATAGAAAGACAAAGCCAACAAAAAAAGAAAGAGTTCATAAAAATGTTGAATTTTATATACCTTAACTCAAAAAAGTCTACACACTTCTTTACAAGTCTGAAATTGATTTCTGAAACTAAATTGTAAACTAGAAAAACTCATCTTTAACAGAAAAAGTTTGAAAAATGTATTGTAGTCACAAATAATATGTTCTAAGGCATTACATCTAGTAAAAATTGCATTTCTATATGCGTTAACTGAAAGTAACTTATTTCAAGGAGGAAATTCTCTCTCATGCGAATTTTTTCTTTAGGGTTTTCAACTTTCATCAACGTTTTTCTTTCATTCTAGATCATCTTTGGTTATATAGGATGGGGGAAAACCCTGATTCAAACGTGAATAATCATGGGAACAATAAGGTATCTTTTGCTGATTTGGTTAAGGGTAAAAAACCATATATGTTAAAAGATTCAGATTTATTATCTCTTCCTGAGGCGTCAACATATCTTGAAGAACCAGCGTTGGATTTGCCTACTGATCTTACTCAAGAGGGACGTGATGTTTTTCAGTTCAGTCTCATTGGGAGATTGAACTTTAAAGGTTTAAAACTTGCTGATGTTCAAAAAAGCTTGGAAGAACAATGGGGTTTTGGTGCTGGTAGATGTAAGCTAGTTCCAATGACAAAGGGATTTTTCATCATAAAATTTACTTCAGCTGAAGACAAGGAACGTGTATGGCATGGTGAAACTTGGGTGATTCAGAATCAACAACTTAAGGTTTTCAATTTTTACCCAAACTTTGATCCGGAAAGACAACATACTACACGAGTATCAGTTTGGGTAAGTTTCCCTAGTTTATACATTGAGTTATGGACAAAGAAAATTCTTATTTCCACTGCTAAAATTATTGGGAAACCGATTGCTATTGATCAAAAGACTTTGGATCATGATGTTGGAAACTATGCTGCTGTTTTGATTGATATTGACTTTGCTAAGCTGATCCTAAAAGAATTCGCTTGAAAGCATATGGAAAGGAGTTCTGGCAGTATATTGAAATTCAGGATTTAGAGAGCATCAAGTATTGTACTCACTGGAAGTTTATGGGCCATAAATTTGAAAATTGCCTTGCTGCTCGTAAAATCTTAGGAGGTTCTACTGCTGAAAAGAAATCTTCTAGTGAGAGTATCAAAGATGGTAAAGTGGATAAAACAGCCAAATTTGTTTGGAAGGAAGTGCGGAAAATTCCCATAAGGAGCATGCAAAAAAGTCAGTGAAGATGTTGTTGTTTCAGAGATATGTAGTCCGGGAAGGAAAATTTGATAGATGCAGCATCAACTATGTCTATACAAAACATTGATCCAGTTCAAGAAAATGTTGAAGATAGTCAGTTGGAGGAGCAGCTCGACAAAGCTTTCACTGAGTATCGTGAAGCATAGATGAAATTGATAAGATGTAAAAACAATATTGCAGCCAGAAAAGATCTCGCTGCACGTGAAAATTCAGTTCATGCAGTTCATGCAGATGTTCCGCCAGAGAAAAACAATTCTCAGTCCGTGCAAAATTTGGGAAATTTTGTGTCCAAGCAAGCTAATTCTCAGGGCTTGAATGCAACTCCAAAGCCTATGCATAAATCAAATTCCTACCAAGAGACCGTACAAAATTTGGAAACTTAGCAAGTTTCCGTGTCCAAACACAATTTGGATACTTCCGTGTCAAACCATTCTTCTCAGGGTATGAATATTAAACAGTTTGTGACCAAGAAGAATTTGGAAACTTATGAGTCCGTGACCAAGCAAATTTCTGGGATGTCCAAGCAAAATACGGACAGTCAGAATAAGTCCGTATCCAACACAAAATCCAGTTTGGGAGTTAATAACGCTGTTTTGGTTAAAACTGTGTCCGTGGCCAATTCAAATTCTTCTTTGGAAAATAAAGCCGTGCATAATTCAGCTAGGTTGAATGTTATTTCGGTTGAAGGCAAGACAGGGTCAAGCAAAATACGGGAGTTTCCAAGGGTCTATAGAAAGACAAAGCCAACACAAATGAAAGAGTTCATAAAATTTTGAATTTTATATACGTTAACTCAAAAAAGTCTACAAGTCGGAAATTGATTTCTGAGACTAAATCGTAGACTAGATAAACTCATCTTTAACAGAAAAAGTTTGAAAAATGTATTGTAATCACAAATAATATGTTCTAAAGCATTACGTCAAGTAAATATTGCATTTCTATGTACGTTGATTCAAGAAAATATGAAGGAAGGAAAATTTCACAATAGAAGAAGGATGAAAGACCTAGAAGAAATAATCCAAATCCTAACAAATTTCATCTGTCTTGAATTAAATAGAAAGACAGAGCCAACACAAAAACAAAGAGTTCATAAATATGTTGAAGTTTATATACATTAACTCAAAATAGGCTACACCCTTCGTTATAAGTCTGAAATTGATTTCTGAAACTAAATTGTAAACTAGATAAACTCATCTTTAACATAAAAAGTTTGAAAAATGTATTGTAATCACAAATAATATGTTCAAAAGCGTTACGTCTAGTAAAAATTGCATTTATATGTACGTTGATTCAAGAAAATATGAAGGAGGAAAATTTCACAATAAAAGAAGGATGAAAGACCAAGAAGAACTAATCCAAATCCAAAAAAATTTCATCTATCTTGAATCAAATAGAAAGACAAAGCCAACACAAAAAGAAAGAGTTCATAAAAATGTTGAATTTTATATACCTTAACTCAAAAAAGTACACACTTCGTTATAAGTCTGAAATTGATTTCAGAAACTAAATTGTAAACTAGATAAACTCATCTTTAACAGAAAAAGTTTGAAAAATGTATTGTTGTCACAAATAATATGTTCTAAGGCATTACGTCTTGTAAAAATTGCATTTCTATACACGTAGATTCAAGAAAATATGAAGGAAGGCAAATTTAACAAAAGAAGAAGGATGAAAGACTAAGAAGAACTAATCCGAATCCAAAAAAATTTCATCTATCTTGAATTAAATATAAAAGACAAAGCCAACACAAAAAGAAAGAGTTCATAAAAATGTTTAATTTTATATACCTTAACTCAAAAAGTCTACAAACTTCGATATAAGTCTGAAATTGATTTCTGAAACTAAATTGTAAACTAGATAAACTCATCTTTAACAGAAAAAGTTTGAAAAATGTATTGTAGTCAGAAATAATATGTTCTAAGGCATTACATCTAGTAAAAATTGCATTTCTATATACGATGATTCAAGAAAATATGAAGGAAGTCAAATTACACAATTGAAGAAGGAAGAAAGACCATGCATAACTAATCCAAATCCTAACAAATTTCATCTATCTTGATTCAAATAGAAAGACAAAGCCAACACAAATGAAAGAGTTCATAAAATTTTGAATTTTATATACGTTAACTCAAAAAAGTCTACAAGTCGGAAATTGATTTCTGAGACTAAATCGTAAACTAGATAAACTCATCTTTAACAAAAACAAGTTTGAAAAATGTGTTGTAATCACAAGTAACATGTTCTAAAGCATTACGTCTAGTAAAAATTGCATTTCTATGTACGTTGATTCAAGAAAATATGAAGGAAGGAAAATTTCACAATAGAAGAAGGATGAAAGACCCAGAAGAACTAATCCAAATCCAAACAAATTTCATCTATCTTGAACCAAATAGAAAGACAAACCCAACACAAAAAGAAAGAGTTCATAAAAATGTTGAATTTTATATACCTTAACTCAAAAAAGTCTACACACTTCGTTATAAGTCTGAAATTGACTTCTGAAACTAAATTGTAAACTAGATAAACTCATCTTCAACAGAAAAAGTTTGAAAAATGTATTGTAGTCACAAATAATATGTTCTAAGGCACTACGTCTAGTAAAATTGCATTTCTATATACGTTGATTCAAGAATATATGAAGGAAGTCAAATTTCACAATAGAAGAAGGATGAAAGACCATGCATAACTAATCCAAATCCAAACAAATTTCATCTATCTTGAATATAATAGAATGACAAAGCCAACACAAATGAAAGAGTTCATAAAATTTTGAATTTTATATACGTTAATTCAAAAAAGTCTACAAGTCGGATATTGATTTCTGAGACTAAATCGTAAACTAGATAAACTCATCTTTAATAGAAAAAGTTTGAAAAATGTATTGTAATCACAAATAAGATGTTCTAATGCATTTCGTCAAGTAAAAATTGCATTTCTATATACGTTGATTCAAGAAAATATGAAGGAAGTCAAATTACACAATAGAAGAAGGATGAAAGACCATGCATAACTAATCCAAATCCTAACAAATTTCATCTATCTTTAATCAAATAGAAAGACAAAGCCAACACAAATCAAAGAATTAAAAAAATTTTGAATTTTATATACGTTAACTCAAAAAAGTCTATAAGTCGGAAAATGATTTCTGAGACTAAATCGTAATCTAGATAAACTCATCTTTAACAGAAAAAGTTTGAAAAATGTATTGTAATCACAAATAATATGTTCTAAAGCATTACGTCAAGTAAATATTGCATTTCTATGTACGCTGAATCAAGAAAATATGAAGGAAGGCAAATTTCACAATAGAAGAAGGATGAAAGACCAAGAACAAATAATCCAAATCCTAACAAATTTCATCTGTCTTGAATTAAATAGAAAGACAGAGCCAACACAAAAAGAAAGAGTTCATAAAAATGTTGAAATTTATATACGTTAACTCAAAAAAGGCTACACCCTTCGTTATAAGTCTGAAATTGATTTCTGAAACTAAATAGTAAACTAGGTAAACTCATCTTTAACAGAAAAAGTTTGAAAAATGTATTGTAATCACAAATAATATGTTCTAAAGAACGTCTAGTAAAAATTGCATTTCTATGTACGTTGATTCAAGAAAATATGAAGGAGGAAAATTTCACAATAGAAGAAGGATGAAAGACAAGAAGAACTAATCAGAATCCAAAAAAATTTCATCTATCTTGAATCAAATAGAAAGACAAAGCCAACACAAAAAGAAAGAGTTCTTAAAACTGTTGAATTTTATATACGTTAACTCAAAAAAGTCTACACACTTCGTTATAAGTC